>NC_089313.1:4009084-4344084 GCF_036669915.1 Pocillopora verrucosa | reverse complement strand
AATTGCCTTGAGACAAATAAGAGAGAAAAGCCATATTTTGTTGCTAAATCATGCCGTGGAACGGTTATTGTTCTATGTTTCCCACTCTTCCCCCCTCGAAGGTCGAAAAGACATTCCTATGCAGAATAACTATACAACCAGTCTTGTGTGGGTGATTCCAGGGCCCAGTTGTTCAAAAGAAGGTTAAGTCTTAACCCAGAGTTAAGTCAGCCTAACCTTGGGGTAAAATTTGAGTCGCATTATTCGAAAGTAGGTTAACACTAACCTCAGGTTAGTTTAACCCGTCTTTGAACAGCCCGGCCAAGATGTTGTTGAACCCAACCCTAGCCACGATTTAAGCCCTTACGCGGGAGGTTCATTAAAAGTTTCATTTAAAGGAGTTAATTAACGAAAGGGTCCTAAGTTCTAATGCCATTTACTTTAATGAAACGATCAGATCCTGGCATAGAAGATAAGTAATGATCTTCTCTACTCACCAACTTTCTGCCGTTGGCACACTTGCTTCTTTAAAGCCAATATGATTGTCATTAGCATGCTAAATGATGTAGTCACTACATGCTTCCGATCCGTAGCTATCTGGTATAATTGTCTACGCCTGTAGTTCTTTCCAACACCCACTGCGAAAACTTCAGTACCAGTCGCCTTCAAGCGACTGGCAGCAGGACCGACACGGTCTTGTGAAATACCATCAGTGATCAACACCAGCACTTGCTTTCTTTTGCGAGGAGTTCGTTGTTTGAAAAGGTAGTTTTGTGTAAATTCTAAAGCATTTCCGATGCGCGTGCCCCCTCGAGGATAACGCACCTGATCGATCGCTCGGAGGATTTGAACTTTGGACGAATAACGTCGGAACCCGAAAATTGGGATCGGTCGAGAAGAGAATAATACGAAACCGATTCGTGATTTCCCTCGAGACACTTCAAAGAAGCTGACCAACGATTTAATGAGGTTTAGTATGCGACCAAAGTTTCCTTTCCCTTGGAACTCGATACTTCCAGATCCATCGACCAGGAACCCGAGGTCTACAGCAATCTTACACACTATATAACACACAAAAGAAAGACACAAGCCATTACTTTTTACGCCCAATATCCACGGTGTGGCAATTTCTCACATGGTACCGTGCGATAACCAGGTTTAAAAATTTCTTGCGAGTTCAAAAAATCGCACACTGTATAAATCTTTACGCTAACGCTGGGCAAAGACGAGCAACGACGACTTCATAGATGAAACAATCACTATTACTCATAAATAATAAATAATAAGCAAAACTTAATTCGTACTAAAAAATACATCGACAATAAATACAATAATAAATTATCTATAATTGTAATGAGAGTAAAAAATTACGATTTTGACTTACTTTCCGGTAGGGGACGTGTCGGAGATGTTACTGAAAGAAAAAATGACACCAGTGATTAACATTAAAATGCAATATTCAAGATAACGTGCCTCAGACTACTTCCATCTTAAACTAAAATAAACAAAATCTTACAAAGATGCCGCATTAAAGGAAGAAATTCTTGTAACCTCCAAAAAGGTGACATTTTGGTAGATTTTATCAGCGGAGGCAAAAGAAGTCTCTTCTGAAGTTAAAAAATTTTAGTAATTCTCAGGATTTGAAGTGCTTGAAAAATATCTTTCACGGTGAATACCTAGAGCTAACATATTTATTTTTAAGCATTGAAACATACTTACTTGAAGGCGTTGGCTTAGAAATTGGCCCTAAATGTGAGTGAGAAAGAAAGGGAATTAGGTCTGTTCAAAAAATAATATGCCGGAAATCAAGTACAGTGGTAAGGCTTATTCGTAAAAGCAACGATGCGGTTGTTTCGCGAAGTTAAAAGGGCCTTCATGTAAAATCTCATCTCACTTTCGATTTATATTAGCAAGTGTTAATAATTCTCTCTCGAATATTTTCTAGGAAAGACTTGACAAAGGTGTCCTCCCCAAAATAAAAGTTTCCACAATAGATAAGGATCTTACACGTTAAGCTTTATTATGAATAACCTGTAGGCTAATTAAAGTTGTGTTTTGTTATAAAAGATAAGTTTACTGCTTATCGTAATTATGCACATACAATGTTGCTCAAATGATTTTTAGCATCATGAGTGTGCTGACTCAACCCGTTATTGACTCACCAAATAATTGGCGTTCGAAAGTAACAAAACCACTGTGGTACATCGTTTGTATCGCGATATTAATTCATTATCAATTGTAAAGACTACCCGTAAAGACTTCCCTGGATTATCCCCTTTGAGTAATGAACTCCAACGAGTACGTTTCGTTCAATGTAACTTTTTAAAACGAGACAAAAAAGTACAGAAACTTACATTTCTTGAAACACCGCTTCCGTGCTCCACGTATCTGTTTCGCGTTTAAAGCAATACTGTAGACTTGGAGACAGGAAATTCTACCACGAAAAGCCCTTTTATCGCCAATTCGTGCACCCATCCTGATTGGATAATTCGTGGCCAGCTCGAAACGCCCGATGCTCTGTCGCGCTACAGGTTTCGAGTCCAGCCATAATGTAGCGACTCCAGTGTTGTAATCGTAAGTGGCTCCAATGTAGTTCCAAGCTCTATAACGCGGTTTTGTAGAGTAGGTCGCAACTGAAGATGTTCGCCCTCTTGAACGTTTCACAAAACGGACGAAAAGCACCCTGGGTCCAACCATCCACAGATGAACTCCGAAACCACGTCGATCGTAGTTAAAGATAGGCCCAGACCGCCCGTTGTGGTAAATCCACGCCAAAATGGTTATAGAACGCCTGGTATCGAGCTTGCCATTGTTTGGGAATTCGATATAACTGTTTGACGAGCCGAAAAACTGAGTTGATCCCTTTGAATTTCCGTCGGGGCCTGGTGCTGGACGGACATGTGACGGGATACCGGGCGGGTTGTTACGAGTGATATCTTTAGTTTTAGTCTCCCCATCCAGGGTAAATATAGCGACAAGAGGGGGTAACTCTGAAAGACAGAAAATCACGCACGTATATCACACAGGATCCATACCTTAGCTCGAATAAATCATGCCTTCAAAACAATTAGCAAAAGAAAAAGGCTAAAAATGTTCAAGTGGTCATCTTTTCAGGAGGACAAAATTTTTAACCCAAAGTTTAATGTGTTGCAGATTTATAACATTCGTTTTACAAAGTCCAAGTATTAACTTGTGTGACATAAATAAAAACCAACACTCACCTGGAAGAGGCGGCTCAGGTGGGGGGGCACCTAAGATCGAAAATCACATAGTGGCAATTAATACAAACTCATCGAATCAGTTTTAAGAGTGGAATATTGCAGGGGTTTACGCTTAGCTGACAGATAAGTCTTCGGTTGAGGGTTGCATCCACAACTGACTCTAATAATTGCCACACGAGGGCCCAAAATTTCATTATGGGAAAATGTAGATCATGACATATCGATAAATACTATGTATCTATGAGCGTGTCTCAAAACTGAGCTTTAAAAATAATTAACTTGAGCAAAAGAACCCCCATGTTCGCATTCGCTCTCGCCGGAGTTGGTATAGCTCAATGATAACGGGCGGTAAAACTCTTTTCTTTTTGGAAATACACGTAGTGAGGACAACTTTTGACTTTTTTTAACTATTTTATTACGAAAAATTCTGATGATTGATTTATACTTTTATCCTATAAGAAACTTGTAGTGTAACTCACACTAAAAATTCCAAATGAAAAGATATTTTAAACGAATTTTCAGTTCAATCAAATCCACTGGTGCTCACCTCTGAAACAAACATTGCGTCGCTTGTTCATCTGAGGTCCAGTCAGTGCCACATCAAACACCTGCATACAAGCAATCCGACCACGGAAACGAGTCCTAGATCCTGGTCTGCTTCCCATAATCGCAGGATAATTGGTAGCGAGCCTCAAACCTCTTCCGATATTTCTCTGTGCAATTGGCGTTGACTCGCGCCAGAGGGTAGCTAGCCCAGTCTTACAGTCATAAGTTGCAGCAATATAGTTCCACATCCTCGGGCGAATACCTTGTGCCCTCAGAATGAACGACCTACGACCAGAGCGCCGAACGAATTTCACATACAAGGTATTCCTCCTGAGGATCCAGAAGCTTACTCCCGAACCTCTTGGGTTGTAGTGGAATATAGGACCGCCTTTCTCAGGGTGGACCCAAGCTAGTAAGGTTATCGAGTTCCTGGTATCAATGCCACCATTGTTAGGGAAGTAGATGTAGCTACCGCGCCGACCGGTGAAATAGAAGGATCCCCGTGGGAACTTGTCTGGTCCAGAAGCCAGACGTACCTGACTGGGACGCCCGGGTTTATTTTTCCTAGGGCCGATGTCTCGTCCTTGGGTTCTACTGTTGAGGGGATACAGTGCAACGGCACGAGGTGGTCCTGTAAATTAGATATACTTTACTTTTAATATTCAGCATAGTTTTCTTAAAACAAAACCATTATCACACTCGCCACTTAGAACAAAGACATTTATCTCATAAAGCATCTGAAAACTAACGAAAAAATAAATAACGAAGAAAACAGCCAGAAGCGCGGGAAAACGCAGGTAACTAGATTGTTATGGGTTTTAGCTTTGCTTGTCGCTGATTGAGATGCTGGGGCGAGTTTTCTGAGCCAATCACAGAGCAAATCAAGACAAATCAAATGAAAGTTTTGAATACTTCCGACTCTTCGTTGAAAATGGCTCTATAAATTAATTAATTGCAGGGTTTAGTTAACCGCCTTTTCATATAACCTTACTTCTCTTGGACAGATATTGTTATAATCACAGTCTGGGCCTTTAAGTTTTATCATTAGTCACTAAACATTACTCTGGTTACTTCCTGCAATTTGAAATTTCTCCATTTTGCTCTTGGGCTTGAAACTAAAAGAATTGATTGAACTTGTTTTTGGGAGAGGTTTTATTGCACTGCTTAAACAGCTTCGTCACGGCAACTCTGGCAGCTATTATGATACACTTACTCGTCGGCGTTGGTACGGTCGCTGCAAAAGAAAAATAATTTACAATAAGCCGACTTATCATGACGGATAATCATAAATACACAAAAATTCAAACAAAAACAGCCAACACGAAAATACAAAAAGCCGAATGAAGAGAGACAAGATATTATCCTCCTTATTCTCTGAAGTAAGTTTTGTTCTCAAGGAGTTACGTGTTCCACACTATTCATCCCTTACGACCAGGATTGAAATTCAATTGGATAAATTTCCGTATCTCTCGAAGTTTTCATAATTTGCGTCGATTTATTTTAATCTTCTATATTTCTTAGATGACTTTTTCAATGTTCCATAGAAAATTTTCTTTCTCTTTAATTTGTAATATCCGTTGTCTGCGTATTTCAGTCGTGAACATACAAGTTATGCATGACAGAAAAACTTGACTTCACTCACTGTGGAAACTCGCATCGAAGATACCATCGGCTTAAGTTTCAATAACTTAATAAATATTAGACGAGTACTACACGATGATAAACTCACGTTTAGGCGTTGGTCGTGTAGGGCGACACACTTTCTCTTTGATGGCCTGAATAACTTTTCCAAGCCGACTAAATCCAGCCGCAAAAACATTACGAGGGCTTGATGCAATCATCTGTAGCTGACTTCTGCTGAATCGCGAGCCGATTCCAAGGGCGAATAGCTCTACTCCCTCTCGCTTAAGGCGTGAGGCAGGTCCTCGAACACCATCCGAGGAAACACCATCAGATAAGATAAGCAGGGTGCGTTTACGCCCTTGTACGGCGCGCCTTCGGAACAGCACACGGCGGACATATCTGAGAGCTCGTCCAATAAAACTTCCCCGTCCTCTCGGCAGATATCTGGCAAGAATAACAGAAATGTAAATCGCAGCATTTATATTTCCGCCAGGAAACGTTACGTTTTTATTGGATAGAGGAAAACGAGTTTAGGGCGCAGAACAAAGTTTCGTCCAGTCGAAATACGAAAAAATAGGCAACATGACACCAGTCCTAGACAAACCTTATACGGTTGATGGCTCTGACAATATGCGCTCTTGAGCCATATCTGTTGAATCCAAACATGAGTCTCGGTCGAGAGGAGAACAGCATCACACCTACGCGTGTTTGTCGCGTGGACAGAGGGAAGAAGCTGACCAAAGATCTCACGAAGTCAATGACTTTTCTGAAGTTCCTTCGCCCGACGCTGCTGGAACCATCGACAAGAATACCAAGATCCACACGAGATCTGCAAACTAACATAGAAAATGATTAATTTGTAGTTTCACCTGTAACTGATTGCCCCATAACACTCTGAAATATATAAAACCCCTCGCTGGTAGCTAAAGGGCATTAATTTTCCCTAGCCCTTTCTTTGTGCTTTGTTGGCGACGACTGATCCAAATCCATACCGCCTGAAAACCAAGTGATCCAACCGAAAAACCACCGAAACCCCTAAAAAGTCTCCTGATGGAGTTTGAAAAATAAGAGTTAAAGTTTCATGTTTAGGAAACAGGCAGTTCAAGGGGAATGGAGTCGCCCTCCGCACTAAACTCTTTTGTTACAACTCCATAGTAGACTAATACACATTAATTTTCATGTTTGCTGAAAGTAATTACGCTCCTGCTATCAGAAACAATAATGCGCAGTTATGCGATATTCATTAACAACCATGAATCGCCGAGCAAATTAAAATAGATTTTCATAAAGTTTTTTAAAAATTATACTATGGAGAAAATCTAAAAATGTAAAAATATGTGACGGATACCTGGACTTGGAGTGGGCGGGGGTTGTGGAACTAGAATGAAAAAGAGAAATTCAGAGTTACATAAGTAAAATAATGAAATACACTTGTAAGAAAAGAAGTTGGAATAATTCAATAAAATGTACCAAATCTCTTAATTGCTGGTAACACTTACTTGGTCGAAAGCATTTCTTTTTTAAGGCGATGATCTGAGGTCGCGTGAGTGCCACGTTGAACAGTTGCAGACACGCGATTCGTCCACGAAACACATGACGAGAGCGAGGCTTACGACCGATCATTATGGGATAATTGGTGGCCAGCCCACTTGGGAATCGGCCAACATTTCTTTGAACAATCGGGTAGCCGTTACACCAGAGAGTCGCCAAACCGGTGCGGTGGTTGTAACTAGCTGCAACGTAGTTCCATGTCCTGGGTTTGAGCCCGCGACCAATCAAAGCTTTCACTCTGCGGCCCGTCCTACTCCTTGGCATAAGCCGAAAGTAGAGTTGAGTGAGACGGGTTGCCCACAGATGGACTCCCCATCCTTTGGGATTGAAATGAATCAAAGGTCCTGGAGATTCAGGATACACCCAGAGTATCATCGTCAGCGAGTACCGTGTGTCAAGGCAACCATTGTTCGGGAGAACGGCATAGCTTACTCTCGTTCTTCCCCTAATTCGAGTTCTTCCTGGGAAGTAGTAAGCTCCCTTCGGGTGTCCGTCAGGTCCCTGGATGTAGGAAACACCTACAAGTCGTGCGGGAGGGTTCTTATATTGACTGATGTCACTGCCTCGTACTGCACTTGTGAAGGGATACGTGGCTACAGCTCCTCTAGAAATGATGACTAGAAGAAAAGTGAAATGAATTAATATATCTACGCTTAATTGCTATTGATTGATTTTCTCTCGTTCTATCCCAACTCTGCAAAGTGGTGTCATTCCAATGCTTCAATATTGACAAGTTAAATTGAACACTATGACTTCAATTGTTCCATTCTATTTGAAGGTTGAAGACAGTCGATGTCTGTCTGTCTGTCTGTCTGTCTGTCTATCGGTCGGCCTGCCGGTTGGTTGGTCGGTCAGTCAGCCAGTCAGTCAGTTAGCAAATAGAGTACTATGACGAAAAGGTCTCAATTGTAACTCCAAAATTATGAAGTCTTACCTGGGGAGTGGCACATCCTGTCCTTGATGGTTCTCACGATAGTCAATAAGCTCCGTGCATTCTTAACAAACACGTGGAACCGGTCTGTAGCGATTTTCCTCAAGTATCGCACACTAACCCGACCAAGGCCGACTGTGTACACTTCAATACCGGCAGCGTGCAAGATTCTTGCCGGACGCACCACATTGTCACGTGTTTCACGAGCAGTTACCAGTACGAGTACTCTTCTCCTGCCGCATGTGGGTTTGCCTCGGAACATATGTCTCTTAACATACATCAGGGCTCGAGCTGTATTTCTTCGCCTTCCACGCAACAAACTCAACTTTTTAAGCTCTCGGTACACTTGCGCTCTACTGTACGATTTGCCAAAGCGGAAAACCAGCCGCTGGCTTGAAGCGAAAATGGTTAGAGCTACTCTAGTTCGCGATCTCTGGACATCAAATCGCCTGACCATTTCCTTTACGTATTCGATAATGCGCCGGAAAGTGACGGATCCAGTTCGGCGAGAGCCATCGATAAGGAATCCCAGGTCGATGCGGGCTTTGCAAACTTAAAATCAAAACAAAATATTTGTAAAATGTCAGTTTACTTTGAGCACGGTTGGAACAACTGTAGCACATCTCGTGACGAACTTAGTAACAAAGGAACTTTTTAAGCCAACCTATTAAAAGCGTTTTCTGGAACCACTGAAATCAATGTAATCCATATCAATCATTATACCGTGATAAGAACAAATTGATAAATAAATGAACAGATAAAACACATTAGGAAAAAAAGCAAAAGTATAAGGAACGAAGGATCTTTCAGAGCACGACACCTTAACGCAGAACTACAGGGATACTCCATGATTTTTCTCTGAGGTGAAAGAGTCTTGGTAACAATTTGTTACTTAAATCATTTTGCAATTCCAAAGAGAAACCTGAGCGTTCGAGCACAAAGTCTTCGAATGAGAGTTAAGAACGGAATCATTTGTTTTGCTTAAACAACTCAGTAACCACGCCACGAACGGGAGTCACAAGGCGCGGTTCTGAAGTAATTGCTTCTCTACTCTTACAGAAGAACAAAAAACATTTTCAATTACCTCTCGGAGGCGGAGTTGTTGGTTTGGTGACCGGCGTCGTTGGCTTAGGAACTTGAAATAAAATTAATACACAATTTTATGTAAATATAATTTGTTTTAATACCTTAAGATCTACAATGACTAGTAGTCGGGCGTAGGCGGTGCTTTCTTTAACCTAACATAGATTCGGCCAACTGGTTGGTTTCCAGTAAAGCTTGCATCGAGAGAAGAAAATATTAGCGAAGCGACTTCAAAGTTTCAAACGCAAAAAGCGGAAGGCTACCGACACTGTCAAAAAGTTGGTTGGCAAACAATGCAATAGTAGACTTCTTCTTCCGCAGTTCAATTGAAACAATTCCCAGCCTAAGAGGAGAGGACTCAAAATCAGACCTGAGAATGCAGTTCATCAACATTACCTGGCAAAAAGCACTTCCTTTTAGCTTCAAAGATCTGTTTTCTTGTCAGCGCGACGCTGTAAAGCTGTAAGCAGAAGATCCTTCCTTTGAAATAGTTGCGACTTCTCCTGATGGCTCCCAGTCTGATAGGATAGTTTGTGGAGAGACGCACTCTACCCAAACGCCGTCTTGCTACCGGCTGAGAATTCAACCACAGCGTAGCAATACCAGATCGTTCGTCATAAGTAGCACCAACATAATTCCAAGCTCGGTACTTTAACCGATTGCTTCTCAAGGGGCGAGTTGTGCGTCCGTCGCGGTGCATAAAACGAAGAAATAGCTGCCGATAACTCGTCATCCACAGATGAACGCCGTAGCCATTCGGATTGTAGTTTACAATTGGTCCCTTGCGGCCATTATGGTACACCCAGATTAAGAAAGTTATGGAATACCTCGCGTCCAGTTTCCCACGGTTGGGGATTTCCACGTAGCTGTTAGGTCTTCCGTAAAATTCCGTAGAGCCGTCCGTACGACCATCAGGGCCTTGTCCATATTTCACACCGATAATTCGTGCGCTCGGATTTCTTCCTCGACTGATGTCTCGACCCGCTCGCACACGATCGAATGGGTAAACAGCCATAGTACTTGGGAGACGAACTGAAGTTAAGACGAACACCTTTCAGAAACACTAATTTCGTGTATAGTTGAAGAGAGGTAAACGAATCGAAATCTTTCTTTGAAAAGATTGAATTGAAATTTCGAGAGAATTTAAAAGTAAAAACAAAACTTAAAGTAATTTTCATTTCTTCATATAACCTCAAATGATATACGGCATTTAAATCGAGCAACAGCTGACCTACCTCTTGGGGGTGTTGGTACTGCAAAAAAGCAAAGGAAGGGAAAATCAGATAACATGAGAAGTAAATATATTTTAAATTAAGTAAGGTTCAATTATCACCTTATCTTTTACGTTGTATGGGCACAGGATTAATTTCAAAGATGGAATAACTTGAATTTTAGTGTGCAAGCAGGCTAAGAAATTGAATTGGACATACACTTTTTTCAATTGAAAATATTGGTCTTTACAAGAGCAATGCTTACTTGGAGTGGGCACTGGCTTCTGGCAGGCTTTGCTTTTAATCTTCTGTATAACTTTCCCGAGCGATCTAAAAGACGCCGTAAATATGTGATTGTTATCGGTAGCAATCTGCCGTAACTGAGATATTCTATATCCTCGTCCGATGCCAAGAACGAAGATCTCACATCCTGCAACACGAAGATGACGCGCCGGTCCACTTACACGGTCCTGGGAGATGCCATCGGTAAGCACGACTGTCACCCTCTTTCTATTAGACGCTGGTCTTCCTGGGTACAAATACCGTCGGGCAAATGACAAAGCTTTTCCAATGTAGGTACCTCCTCGGGGATACCTTAGGTTCTCTATAGCTCTCAAGATGGCCGCCCTCGTATAGTATTTATTAAACCTGAAGATAGGTATAGCTCGGCGAGTGTAGAGGATCACACCAACATGAGTATCTCGGCGAGAGATTGGAAAGAAGCTCACAAAAGACTTGATAAAGTTTAACATACGGGCAAAGTTTCCTCGGCCGTAACGTTCAATACTGGAGGAACCGTCGATAAGGAAGCCCAGATCAATAGGTACGGCACAAACTAAAGAACGAAAAAAAAAGATAAATTAGGGGCAACTAAAAACAGGCAGATACCAGAGAGACTGTCTAATTGTTATGTTAAAGTTTTCTCACTATTTTGATTGATGGAGTCCATTGAAAGGCGCCCGAAATGAATTGTTCATTATGTGTTTTGATAAACCCGATCTTTCTGGGTGGACGAACGGGTTTAAATACGCCACGTGTACACTGCTTAAAAATACAAACAGAAAGGTTTTGAAGAGACTCAGATTAAAGTAATATTTTGCCTCAACATTTCTGGCCAATTGAAATTATTTGAAATTCCATCACAATAAAAGGCTTTAAAATTCAGCAAACCAGAAGCTCTTTCAAGATTTCACCTGGCAAAACCATAACGAAGAAAAGACGCTTAAAATAGTCAAGTATTACCAAAATTCTAGGTTGGGTACATCTCTGGCCTTTCGGAAAATAACGACAAAGCTGTACAACAAACCTGGTCGAGGAGTTGATGGTTTCTGAGTTGGTGCGGTGGGTACAACCACTGGAAAGTTTAAAGAAACATTATATTTTAGAATTCTCAAAAACTAGTAGACACCTTTACACCTTAAAAAGGTCGCTTGAACGAGAGCTATAGCATTCGGCTGACAAATCATCATTTGACGCTGTTGATTGCTTACGCTCAGGTTGTTAGGAGGTGAATCACGATCACTGAAGGGAGCTTTTTTATAAACTACTCTCATCTGCAGGATTACACCATATTATCGACAATTGTTTTTACACCAATTCGGTTCAAAGTATTTACTAAACATCAATGTCTACCAAGACACCTCGTGCGATATGACTTATGGCGACAACAAACCGTCGTCGTGGAAATCGTTTCCAAATACTCGAGTTCAACAGTATTCCACGATCATAGATAATCATTTTCGAGGTAACTTCACAGCTGAGTTCAAAGACTCTTGTACAAAAGGTGACGTGATAGATGGTTCATGTTTATCATTGCGCTTTTGAACGCAATTAGACTGTAATTTCTTCTCCTACCTGGTCTAAAGCACTGCTTTCTCCTAGCGATAATCTGTGCTCTCGTCATAGCCACATTATAAATTTGCAAACACGCAATACGTCCACGAAATATGCGACGATCTCCAGGCCGCTGACCAATGACTATGGGGTAGTTCGTGGCTACGCCCAAAGGAAACTTTCCGATATTCCTCTGAGACACAGGAAGCCCATTCAGCCAAAGCGTTAAAAGTCCTGTGCGGTGGTCATAAGTAGCACTGATATAGTTCCAACTGTAAGGCTTCAAGCTCTGGGTGGTCAGTGGTTTAACATTATGCCGCGAGCCCTTTCTAGGCATTAAGCGTAAGTAGAGCTCGTTTGGATGAGTGAGCCACAAGTGAAGGCCCCATCCCTTCGGATTGTAGTGCACAATGGGACCGGGCTTCTCCGGGTAAATCCAGGCAATTATCGTAATAGAGTAACGAGTGTCCAGACATCCGTTGTTTGGGATCAGAGCATAGCTGCCTCTTAATCGTCCTCTTTGTCTTCGCATCCCTGGGAAAAATAAAGCTCCCTGCGGATGTCCATCTGGGCCTTGAATGAATGAAACGCCAACAAGCTGTGCTGTTGGATTCCTGAACCTACTGACGTCACGTCCGCCAGAGGTGCTTGTAAATGGATAGAAACCGACTGCACCACCGGAAACAATAACTAAAAAATGGGAAAAAAAAAGCGTTGTTAAAGGCGAAACTCACGGGGCGACAACGTGTTAGGAACAAGTCGTAAAGACAAACAGTTTCGAATAATTTAGGACATTTTTAGACAAAATTTCTGTCTCCGAAAAATAAATTTGTCTCCGTCACAGATTGCAAATATTCAAAATCTGCTCGATGATGTGCGCGGCGATAAAAGAAGTAGCACTGACTTTTATTAGGAATAGTGTCCATGAGAGAGAACTGTGGAGTTACCGTGTGTTTCCCAGCATTATAGTATTTATGAATTATTTTCGACGGCCATATTTCTGCCACACATATCTCTTGAATTTTCTATTCGCAGACACTCGATGAAACGCAGTGGAGCAGAGAATGTGCAATGCATGACATAACGAAAAACCGATTCTCACTGCTGAGACAAAGTAAAATATTTAGCTACCTGCTTTGCTAAGTTTTAAAAATGCGGAAATTGTTTGACTACCAGAATCCTACTGACCTGTCGAACTGCATATTTTATCTTTGATAATCCTACTTAATGACACCAACTGCCTCGCACCAACTTTAAAAATATGACTTGAGATTGTGGCAACACGAAGCAACGATTGTCTCCTCACTCTTCCAATACCAACAGCGTATAATTCTACACCCGAGGAAAATAATCCTCTCGCAGGCCTTGTGACATCATCGCGGGACTCTCCAGTTGCCAGAACAACAAGAACCCTTCTTCGCCCGCAGCGTGGTCTACCTCTAAATAGGTAGCGAGCTGTGTAAGTCAAGGCTCTTCCAAGGTATCTGCCAGTGCGACCGATGAGTCGGATCTGATCAATCAGTCTGCTTATTTGACTTGGATTGTAATTTCTTCTAAATCCCAAGAGGAGCCTAACTCTTGAGGTGTACAGTACAATGCCAATTCTAGCTTTCAGCCTGGAAACTTCAAATAACCTGACTGTGTCCTTTAAGAATCTCAGGATGACACGGGAGCTGTACCTGACGCGAGACGCATCCACCAGGAAGCCGAGATCGATACGCTGCCTGCAAACTAACAGAGAAATAATAGATGCTTAGGGAAAAGCATTTGAAAATCATCTTCAGTTTTCTTAAACTTTGAAAATTGTTAAAATAAGCATGATGAACATATTCTATCATGTTAGGCCTACCACGTGGCGCTGGTTTTGGACGAGGACCAGGAGGAGGAGTAGGAGACGGAACTGCAAGAGAAGAGTTATCTGTTAATACCTTCGTGATCATAAAAAAGTTATCTTTAAGTCCCATGTACATGAGCTGTGTCATAAACTGAAACCTGTGTACCAGCATACATATACAACTTTCTTATTCAGATTGTCATCAACGAAAGCTCAATGTACAAACCTTAACCTTTGTTATTTATTATTTAGAAGCATTTAAACAGAACGCGGTCAGCACAAACCTGGTAGAAAGCATCTCCGTTTAGCCGCGAAGATCTGTTTCTGGCTGAGTGCAGCACTGTATACCTGCGCGCAAAAGAGTCGTCCTCGGAAATAGCGCCTGTCACCTTCCCGTGCTCCGAGTCTCACGGGATAATTTGTCGACAACTTTATTCGCCCTAAACGTCTAATTCCGACGGGTACTGAGTTGATGTAAAGCGTCGCCACGCCCGTTCTGCCATCGTACTTTGCACCGACGTAATTCCACGCCTTGTATTTCATTCTTCCAGTGGTGATCGGTGACGTGAATTTCCCTGAGCGTCGCACAAAGCGCGCGAAAAGTTGGCGCCGCCCTGTCATCCAGACGTGCACGCCAAAGCCTCGTGGATTGTAATTGAATATGGGTCCTGATATCCCTGCGTGGTACACCCAGATGAGAATAGTTATTGAGTATCTTGTGTCCAGCTTTCCCGTGTTAGGAATTTCGACGTAGCTGTTCCGTCGTCCATAGAAACGTAAGGATCCATCACGACGGCCGTCCGGACCTTGAGCCGTGCCTACGCCCATTAGAGTGGCCGAGGGATTTTTAGTTCGGCTGATGTCTTTACCCCGCCTCGGACCGTCCATAGGGTACACGACTACAGAATCTGGAATATAAACTGCAAGATAATTGTAACAGAAAATAAATTCCAAAGTCAGAGGAAAATCTTCTCGTCTTAGTATCAAATTTGCTGTGACACGACCTAAGTGACTTCAGTGTTAGCGGATCGGAATCACTGTAACAAAATTTCAACTGGTAGCAACAATAAAAAGAAGATTATGATATAGCTCGTTTAAGAGCTGGTTTGAAATGATACATACTTCTAGTTGGTGTAGGCTTCATTGGCCCTCCTGAAAAGGAAGAAAAGATATTTAATACTCCGCCCTGATAAACGCCCTTGTGCCATATCAAGCTAAACTTGAATAAGTCTTCCCTTTCCTTCAACAGCAAGGGTTTTTATGAACTTATATCTCTGTTAGCCTGCGAGTACTCTTCTCTTATTTTCTTTACTTCTCGCAGGAAATTCCTATACATTTTCTGAACTTGTGTCTTTGTTTCTCATCCCAGAGACATATCAGTACAACATTCATGTACTAACCTGTAGGTTGGACAAGCTGACAGATTTTGGACCTTATCATCTTTGATAAAGCAGCCAACCCTCTGAACGATACAACAGAAACATGGTTCCTGTCTGTGGCAATCTGCAACAACTGTCGTCTCTTCAGCGCTCTTCCGATACCAACGACAAAAACCTCAACGCCTTTAGCCTTCAACAGCGACGCCTGACGCCCGACGCGGTCCTGTGATATACCATCCGTGAGCATGATCAAGACGCGCTTGCGATTCCGTTGCCTACGTCTGCCAAATAAGAATCTCCTGGTGTAAGCCAAAGCCTTGCCGATGTAAGTCTTTCCACGAGGGTACCTAATGCTGTCAATAGCCTGTTGCACGTGCGTGATGGTGTTCAGCTGGCCAAATCTGAACAGTGGAAAAGGATTGGTGGAGAAGAGCACTGCACCCACACGCGACTGTGTTCTTGAGACGGGCAGCGTGACCACAATGGATTTTACGAAGCGAAGCATAAGCCTAAAGTTTCCTCGACCGTGATATTCGATACTTCCAGAGCCATCAATTAAGAAACCAAGGTCTACAACTGTTCTACAGACTGAGAAAGCAAAGTAACGAGTAAAATAAGTCAGTCCGCCCCTTGGTCAAATCCTAATTGAAGGTTACGGGTCAAGTAACGGTCACAGTCACCCACCCACTAAGACAAGGCCGTCCTATTTATTAGTTTTACTGGAGCTTCTTCTGAACGTTCTACAAGAGCTACAGGAAGCAGTTCTGGTCACAGTTATCTCATTCACTGTTGCTACTGGATGGGGATGAACCATCTAAAATTCCCTGATAAGCTTTTGACTACGTCATAGATACCAGTCAGGGGTGGAACTTGAGAAGAGAACTTCCTCGAACGAAGCTTAGACACAACAATTATTGGGCCCACTTATTTGTCACTGCCCAAAGAAAAAGGTCAGAACATTGCCAAAGGACTTTCTTTGAAATCTTAAGATAAAAAAAATTCACATTTAGGACTGGCGTTCAGAAAGTAAGGAATCACGTGGATAGCCAAAAGTAGGCGCAAACGCTCATTCGTCAAATCTAAAAGAAACTTTCAAGGTTGGCCGACATATGACAAATTTTCATAAGAACGGACCATTGCCTGGTCGAGGAGGTGATCAAGGTATTCAATACCCCTTTTCTATAAGGTTCTTTTGAGGATTTTTGTTTAATTGGATATTATCAGAATTACTTTTGCCGTAGTCGTTGCCTCCCCCCCCAAAAAAAAAACAAAAAACAAAAAAAAACACACTTTCATAAATCGTACCTGGTGGGGGAGGTGTTGGTGGCGGTTGTCCTGTTGATAGAGAAAGAGAAAGTGTGATTTGATTTAATGGCGAGCTAATGTAAGCTATGAAACATAACTAAATTGCTGTGCAAGAAGTAGTTGGAAACTGCTCTTAAGGTACGATTAAGTTGAACGTATCCATTCGTTTGGTACACAAGGTCGTTTCGTGGTTGCGCATCAAAAATGTACGTCACGTAAACAAAACTTATCTAACGCTGGTAATATTGTTTTTGAACATAAGAAAACTTACTTATTTAAAACATACCTGACATGGATAACACATTTTAGTAGTATGGGTACGAGACGAATCAACCGACCGGGTACAAAGGGTCCTAGCTGGGTATGAATCGACTTGGTACGAAACGACTCTTATAAGAACAGATATTTTACAATTAATGAAAGTTTAGCCAGGCTTACGTTTGAAACATCTCCTTGCAGCATTTATGACTTGCTTTCGCGTAAGCGCCACGCTGTAAACCTGAACACAAGATACCCTGCCACGGAAGTACCGACGATCGCCAATTTTTGCACCCATACGCACGGGTCGGTTTGTCGCCAGACGAATTTTCCCGATGTTAGACCGAACAACTGGTCGATTATTCACCCACAGTGTGGCCATTCCTGTGTTTCCATCGAAAGATGCACCAACGAAATTCCACGCTTTGTATCGCACGTTGTTGCCATGGGTTACGAGCGGTGTGGTGAAGCGACCACCCCGTCTGACAAACCGGGCAAAGAACTGTCGTGGTTTTGTCATCCATAGATGCACGCCCCAACCCGGACCACGATTAAAGTTAAAGATCGGACCAGCATAACCCAAGTGCAAGACCCAGGCCAACACTGTTATGGAATTCTTTGCGTCTAGCTTTCCAGTATTCGGGAACTCCACGTAGCTGTTTCGATTCCCAAAGAATTCGGTAGCTGTGTTCGGCCACCCGTCAGGACCTGGTCCTGTTCTCACACCAACAAGGGTACCAGTGGGGTTTCGGTTTCCGCTGACGTCACGCCCTTGGTATTGTTCGTCGAGGGGGTAGATGGCAACAATGCGTGGGAGACCTGAGTTGAAGCCAGTGTAAAATAGTAAGTGGACGTACTGATTACAATTTTGCTACTTGGAGACAAATAAGGTCCATATTTCTGAGGGATAAGGCGATCAAAATCCGGCGCGCACACAGCTGACACTTGAAAACTATCGAAAAGCTGCAAGCACGATACTCAAACTGCGTAACTGAACTAGACACCGTAACAAACTAGGACATTTTCGTTTTTACATTTGGAGACAAAAATTGCAAATGGTGTATAATCACGTTCCACTGCGAACTACAATGTCCCACCCATTTCAAAGGTACTGATTACAATGACACATTTTCCCCTAGAGCGGAGGCACCAAGTTCAAACCCCAAACGGCAGTTGTGACTCACCAAGCTGTTTCTTTCAACTTAGAAAACGTAAATATGTAGAAATTATTCAGAACATTTTTTTAACGTACCTGGCGTTGGTTTCGGTGTCACAGGTCCTAAAAAAGAAATGGACAATTGTTAAAGGTACAAGATCTTTAAGTAAGTCAGCAGAAGTATGCATGCAAACGGCCCCGACGAAGCGCTGAGTTCTAAATCGGTGTCTTAAGTATCTATCGACTTCACACCATTTGAACTGTGTGCAGCAAACTTGGTTGAAAATGTATTCACTGAGTATCAGTTGAAGATACGAAAAATGTACCAGAAAAAATTTTCAGTGCGGATCGAAACAGGCGTAGTGAATTATAAGTTTCCTGCCGCTTGTTAAATGATTTGTACTTTTCTAGAGGACTTCACGACGCGAATCGTTTACACTAGTGATGTCAGATAAAATATACCAACTTACTTGCGCGGAAGCAAAATCTCTTGAGCCTCCTTATCTGATAAGAGTTAAGTGCAAGATTGTAAATATGAAGACACGAGATGCGACCTCTGAAATGTCTAGGGTCACCGGGCCTTCGTCCTGAAATAGCTGGGTAATTTGTGGCCAGTCGAATCCTCCCGATATTTCGTTGAGTGATTGGAATAGCATCCAACCACAAGGTTGCCAAGCCAGTTTTCTGATCGTAAGTAGCAGCAATGTAGTTCCACACTCGGGAACGTATTCTCCTAGAGATCTTGAACGATTTTCTCCGGTTGCGAGTCACAAACTCCGCACGGATTACCCTACGGCTAATCATACGGAGATTGACACCGATACCCCTGGGATAGTAATGGAATATCGGTCCAGCACTTTCTGGGTAGAGCCACAGAAGGATGGTGATTGAGTTATGTGTATCCAACCGTCCGGTATTTGGGAAGTAAATAAAGCTGTTGGCAAATCCTTGCAGTTGGTAAGAACCAGCTGGAAGCCCGTCAGGTCCGTTCTTAGAAACGACATTGACAAGTCTTGCAGGCGGATTTTTAAAGGGGCCTTTGTCTTTTCCACGTTCTATGCCATTTAATGGGTATACGCCCATAGCCGGGGGTGGCTCTGTTGGAATGAAAACAAACGTAATCGGATTATTAAGCCAATAGTATAATTAAAAGTAATAATGAGTGTGATATTTTTCACAAATCACATTAGTTTGCCTCTGTCAATGACAATGCCACGTAAAAATCATAATATTAACAAAGAGGGAATATAGAGTCAGTGTGTAATGGCTGGTTTACCCCAGTAAAAAAAATAGAAAACATGGGCAACCCCCCCCCTCTCCCATCTGCAAATTACAAGACGTACAAACACTGGTCTAGTAGGACTAAGTTCCAACCACATCTACGCAAGTAGTGAATTGTTGGAAATAATTAGTTACCCGAGGGAAACTGTCACATAATAACATTTTCTTACCAATCTTTGGTGATGGTTTTTTTGTCCCATATGGGCCAGGCTCTGCAATCAAAGAAAACATGAAACGTCAGTACAACAGTAAATTCTATTGAAACATGATGTAGCTACAACGTTACAAACTTCATTCCTCTCTTTCTCTTTTGAAGAGATGCACATCAAAAGAACTGGATTTTTGAGGCTATTCATCGTCTTAGATCATCAATAAAACGAATTCCAAATTTGCAGGTTGTGTAAAATTTTTAGCGGTTGAGAACTTGCACGTTTGCGCCAATATATAAAAGTCTTCAAAGGTTAAAGATCTGTATAACTGTGATTCTTAGTTGCCGTTCGTAATATGAATTACATCGAGGATTGTTGAATTTTTTACTTACTCCTTGTTGGTGTCGGTTTTGGAGTAGCTGCACATATCTTTGCCACAAGTTTTGGCAGGTTGGTTGTAATTCTCAATCTCACACCAGTGAACACGTGGTGACGGTCATTCGCTATGGTAGACAAAGAGGTCATGCTGGTCCTGCCACCCATTCCAACCGCGAATATCTCGACCCCAGCTTGCCTGAGCATCTCGGCAGGCCGCGCGACACCATCGGAGGATCTACTACCAGTGACAACTACAAGGACTCTGGCTCGAGAAGACGACCGTGACCCAGTATACAAATATCTCTTAGCAAAGCGCAACGCGCGTCCTGTATACGATCGTCCGCGAGGAAAGCCGATCTTTTTCACTGCCTTTAACAAATCGTATTTGCGCGAGAAGGTACGGAAATTAGATACCGGAATTGGAGTGTTTGAATACGCAATAATACCGACACGAGTATAGATCCTAGAAATGTCAAAATATCTGATGATCAATTGTGCGAGGTAAAGGACTTGGCTGAATCTATACCGACTGCCACTGCCGTCAAGTAGGATACCAAGATCAATACGAGATCTGCAAGCTAAATAAAGATTATAAAGTATAAAATTTAATTCATTTTATAGTCACAACATGATACTTTTTTCCATCACCAGGGTCACCATTTTCCGATTAAAGCCAATTCTAAATTTATCGCACATTTTCAGGATACAAAAAAGCTTTACATAAATATAAATTGTTTAATTTAAGTATAAAGAGAAGTTGGACGGTTTAAAAAACTCTTAGATTTAAATAGGAGCATAACGGGTTTAAAAGCTACAACTTACTTCTTCCCCGAAGGGGTGGTGCCGGTGTTGGTGGTGCAGGAGTGGGGAAAGCTAAAAAATGCAATAATACGAAAAGAAGGAACAGTTATGTCAAACAAATTTGCCTCTAAATTAAATAACAAACAACAAGAAGGAACACGTTAACCAAATGAAAACAAAGGGGGCTCCGCCCTTTACACCCTTACACCAGTATCAATTTTCTCCACACTATTTTCTGTACATTTTCCATGGTATTGAAATGGAGAATTTGTTTAGAAGTCGAGAACTCCTCTTGTTGATACTCTAACGACCTTAACGTGTGATTCGGGAGGTAAATTTAAAGAATAATTTATATGCTAAACACTTTTTGGGGTCAAAGAGTTAAAAGAATTATACTCACCTTTAAAGCAAAGTTTCTTGGCGATCCTGATGAGTCGTAATGAGAGAGCTGCATCATAAACCTGCATACACGTTATCCAACCACGAAAATTGCGATTATCTCGTATTTTTGCACCCATCCTAGCAGGATAGTTTGTCGATAAACGTATTCGACCAATAGCCTTAGTAGCGACTCTTTTGTCGTTGACATACAATGCTGCAACACCTGTGGTCTGATCGTACGTGCAACCAACAAAACTCCAAGATCTGCGCCTAAGGATTCGACTGATCAGCGGCGGTGTCATAGCTCGCGTGCGCCGCACGAAACGTGCAAATAGTCTTCCTGCACGTGTAACCCAAAAATGGACGCCAAACCCCCTGGGATCGTAGTTGAAGATAGGTCCCGCACCCCCATGGGGGTTGATCCATGCTAAGAGAGTGATGGAGTTCTGGGTGTCAAGTGGTCCCGTGTTGGGGAACTCAATAAAACTGTTAGGCTTTCCTGAAAAACTGTACGAGCCACCACGTCGTCCATCGGGGCCGGGCGCTGGTTTAACGTTGAATAATTTTCCCGGCGGATTCCTCTTGGGACCAACGTCATAACCTCTGTAACTCACCGTCAAGGGGTAGAAGGCAACAGCATCCGGGAGTCCTATTAAGGGAGGCCAGGTTTATATGTCATGTTGGCGTAGTGACGTGTAAACTAATAATATTAGATAAACACCAATGGAATAAAGAGTGAGCTTTCGCGCGAAACATGACATCTTCACACGTGAAGATAACATGTTATTTTATCACGCGAAGATAAGATGTTATCTCAACACGTCAAAAGATCAATGTTGCTCTGGTTACAGCGCATGGTTCTACTTCAAAAAAAAAAAAAGCGAAATGAGTTAGTATTTCATTGATGTTTATATCATAAATAGAATATTACAAGGCCGCTTATAGATTTTCCTTCTCGCGTTAAAAAATAATTCACTCGTTCGTTTTGCGCATTCGTGAAATATTTTTCATCACTCGAGGAGAAATTTCGTATCTCCGTACGGCCAGGTAATATCATCTATGTAAGAGGTTATCGTACTGGTGTCGTGGCTTTTTAAAGCTTTAGAAGTTGTATGCGCGTTCACACACTGTAATTAGTTAATACATATACGTGAGTAATGGAAGGGAAATGAGAAGAGGTTTGCGATATAATAGATGAAATATTCCATCTAACCACTTACTTTGAGGTGGCTTGGGCCTCTGTGTTGGACCTAAGAATGACAATAAATTTCAAATATCAGTGTTACGTCAATTTTGCCCAGCTAACCTGTAGAGCAGGCGTAATTTTGGCGAGCGAGTGCTTAGTATTTTCCAAGCGAAAATTATGGCCACCATCTTTGATTTTAACAGCAGCGGAAGGCTGGGGAGAACAAGAACATTTTACCGAGGGGCGGGAGTGAGGGAGTGAATATTTTCCCCTACCCCCACCGTCCACTCTGACTCCTATTCAAACATGGCCGCTCGGATACACTATTGGGAGCTTTTAACGTTAACTCGCCTTACTAAGACAACTGCACTGCAGGCTACTACCTCGCCTAAAAGAGGAGCCCTAGTTGGCTTCTTTTTGCCACCCATCATTCTCTTCGAAATATTTCCAAAGGTACGTGGCTCTGCGCGTAGTAGCGCCGCTATGATATAAATAAATGCAATAAGAAATGTTACTCACGTGCTCGGAAGCAAACCCTTTCAGCTCTTTTTATTTCAGGACCAGACAAGGGTACACTGTACACTTGCATACAAGAGATCCTTCCACGGAAGTACCGCAAGTCACGCGGCAATGCACCCATTCTTACGGGTCGATTGGTAGCTAGACGAATGCGACCAATGAACAGAGACTTAACAGGTTGAGAGTCTCGCCATAGCGTTGCAATTCCTGTCCTTTCGTCATACGACGCTCCAACGTAATTCCACCTTCCAGGTCTCAATGTGCGACTGATCAACTGCCGGGTTGGTCTCCCTGTGCGGCGGACAAATCGCACGAACAGAGTATTCGGTCTGACGACCCAGAAGCGAACTCCTCCCGGAGAAAAATGAAATATTGGTCCAGAACCTTCAGGGTAGACCCAGGCGAGGAGAGTCAGGGAGTATCTAGAATCGAGTTTTCCCTTGTTGGGGAAATCTATATAACTGGTTTTTCTTCCGTAGAAATAATAGGAACCATCAGGCAGCCCATCAGGGCCAGGTGCGGGACGTACGTTGTGTAACTTTCCCTCGGGGTTCTGGCTAGAGCTGATGTCTTTACCTCTTGTTTTTCTACTGAGTGGGTAAAACGCAACGATACGGGGGAACCCTGAAAATTTGAAACAAATTCGATAAATAAAAACATTATACAATCGTAGCATAATTATTAAAATGAACAGTTTATTTTTGTTGCATGGTATACATCATGAAGAGGCCCTTTTGCCGTAAATTTCATAGTTACTATATTAAAGATTCTCGTGTGCTATAAGGAGCAAGACATTTCCTGACCTGAAAGAACTGGGGTAATGTCGAAAGGAATGCATTTAAAATGTCAGTGCGTTTGCAAGCTGTAAGCCTTACGAATTAAAATTCTTTGATTAGTAATGGGAATCGCATGAACGTGAATGTAGTTCCTGACTTATAGGTACAAGATTTGTTTAAAGATTTTTATAAACTATGGGCGACAAAACAACTTAACTAACACTTAATTATATAGCGTTTGTAGATCGCGTCCCTTGGTTTAGATACCGTTACATAATGTATTTTCCCGCGCATCTCATTTAAATCTTTAACAATGAGTTTCCATTACCGGAAAAACTACACTTACGTGTTCTTTTAGTTGGCTTTGTAGTCGGTTCTGAAAGCAAAAGAAAGATGGTACGAGAACGGGTCACTTTAACACAAAACTACACTTTCACCATACACATGACTAACTCGTCGCTTTTCTGCATTTTCTTGTGTTTTGAGTCCAGTCCACTTTAATTTCAAAAACCAATATTGCGGTATGCCGCAACATTATTTTTGTGAATGGGCTAAAAATCGAGCGGCCCAGCCTCTGTTTTCAAATGGTTTAAAAAAAATCATAACGAGTAAACAGAACCACGATTACTATCATAAGGCGTCCGTGAGGATTCAGAGTAAAAAACGAACAAACTTCCTGCGGCGCAGGAAAATCTGTGATCGAGTGACGAGCGACGAGTGTGCATCTGTTGGTCGACAGAGTGCCTGGATTTTCTATACCAATCACGGAGTGGTAAACCAAAGATTGAAAAAGCCCGGATTACTTGCGGCACTCGAAATTTTAAATATTAAAGTTACCACTTACTTATTGGGGGTCTGGTGATGGGACAGAGGCAGACACGATGCTTCGCTGGTAAAAGATTTCCACCAGTGCCTGAAAATAAATAAGACGAGTTGGATTGCTTGCGTGAACTAAAACTAAAAGTCACTTCCTATCGCATGTTTAAACAAGGTTGATAACTTGGAGTATGTCAAGCCACAGCGGTTGTCATTTTTAAGGATAAGCAGCGAGGTGGACTAGGAATGAGGTGAGAGAAACGACATAATAAAGTAAACTTTTTCGTGGTCAGATTTTTGGTTAAAATGGCTGCTTCTTACATAAATCGCCCGATACAGTCACATATTAAAGTACACCTTTTCTGTGTTCAGATTTTTCGCTTAAATGGCTGCTTCTCACAAAAATCACCTATACACCCACATAACCTCGAGTAAGTGCTATGGAAATTAATATCAATTTTAGATCATTTCATTTCCCATTTCTTTGTATTTAAAAGATTTTCATATCCTGTGTGAAATTGTAGATATTCACAGTCATAGATCCAAGTCCGTAAAAACTTAGGAGAGGGAATTGAAGTACCAAGGATTCGAAATAATACGATTTCATTTTATTTAAAAAAAAGAAAAAGTTACGCACCTAAGCAAATTGCGTTCCTGAGTTCGTTAACTACGATTCCCAAATGAGTCCAGTCCGCAGTAAAGATGTGATTCCTCCGTGGAGGAGAAGCCATAATGTCTAACTGACGACCATTAATGTACCGTCCCACCCCTAGACAATAAATCCTTACACCACGGGCCTTTAAAGCGTTTGAAGGTCCTGCAACGTCATCCATTGAACTTCCATCGGTTATGACCACTACTACCTTAGTGGTCCTTGAACGTCTGGTGTTCTTACGGAACATCTGGTTTTGCGCCATCAATAAAGCCCTACCAATACGACTCCCTGATTTGGGGTAATGGACCCCCTTGTTAAGCCTGTTGAAGATAGCGCCGTTGTTTGTGTAGCTGTTAAAGCCGAAAAGCTTATACGGCTTGGTACCAAACACGATGGCTCCCACGCGCGTGTTTGTTCGGGAGACTGAAAAACCGAGGATAACATTACGGACGAAGTCGATCAACCGTCGGAAGTTTCCGATGCCATAACGTTCCACGCTTGCTGAGCCGTCGATCAAAAATGCAAGATCTATGGCAGTTCTGCATGCTGTTGGAACAGAAAAAAGAGCAATAAAATTGTTTGATGCATATTGGCAGAGAAAATGTAATGATAAACTAGGGCTTATTCATCTACCGTTTTCAAATAAAATGTGACCACTTCTAATTAATAATTTGTTGAACTTCAATTTCGTTGCCAACGAGGAACAAAGTTTGGGTCTTTGAGGGATATATATTTTTTAGTAATTAAATCTTAAAATAATTTAAGGGATCTTGCCCAGGTATGGAAAAATATGTGGATACAAATAATATTAGTAAAAACAAGTGATATAAACCAGGCTGAACTTTACAATGAGTTACATTTGGGAGAGGAGGGGAGGGGGAGTCGTCAGCTAAGATATAACAATGATACAATTTTACTTACTCATTGGCGCTGTTGGCTTTAAGGTTGCTGAAAGAAAATAGAGTTTAATAGTACTTGGTGAGAGTCGGATTCAGTGCAAGACTAAGGAGCATGATCATTACAGACGACTTGACATATTGTGGCAATGTTCATTACATCCGTAAGCTATTCATACCTCTGGAGCTGAATGGCCTATATTATAGACTTTGCTATATTTTCTCATTTCACTACACACGCGAGAAGGTTGGAAAAAAAACTAATGATATTAACACGGTGGTTAAAATGTAAACTGCAATCTAACGTTCTCTCTCATACTTTTCGTGACATGGGTGTCAATCTGGATTAGAAATAACAGTATACATATCATCTACAGTGATTCAAATGATAATACATGTACAGGTTTAACTTCTTTCTACAAAGCAAAGCTATCATACTTCGTTCAAACCGGTGTGGAAAAATTTTTAAAGCTAATCCGTCATGCGTAACAAACACTGAAAGATTGCGTTACTGAAGGTCGTAACTATATTTGCTTAAGAGAGAGAGAGAGACAAACGAGTGTAATTAAAAATATATATATAAAAAAACACGGGGTCTTAGTCGTTTGACTTTCGATAACCTGTAGTACATGACTTTGAAGCATAAGCTAATTCATGAAAACCCCAAAATTGTAATAATATGCTTAGAACGTGCGCGACAACACAGCACGGCAGTTCAGAAACAAACGAGTCGCCATTGTGAACAATTCTAATTTCACAATAATCTTACAAAATCGCTCCTTCAGATACCAGATTTCCTATATAATAAATGGCATATTAATTTCATTTCAAGGAAGTATCGAGCGGACCATCAGATAATTCAATCAAACAACTTGAATAAACGATTCACAAAGGTTACACAAGCTCAATCGATCCGCAATGTCAACAACATCGACATGAACAAACGAAAATACCTGCAGTTTTTCAGAGCTATTCTTGAAGAATACATCTTGAATACTGAGATAAATTTGGGTCGAAACAAAACGGTTGATCGTATCGTCGATAAACTTAGGAACATTGTTGTTTACAGAGCAGAAGAGGCAAAAAATGCGCGACACGAGCGTGACAGTCAGCCGTTACGCACGAAACGTATACTATGTATGTGACATATAGTATACCGTGTAATCCTAGGCATCGTTTGCTTCTGCTGGGTTATTTCATAAATTAAAATATCGAAAGAAGGATAAAACAAAAACTGACATCATGAAAGAAATTCTTGCCAAATGATCTGCCACTATTGAATCTAATTTAACAGAAAAACGAAAAATCATCCTTCACTCACGGCACATAATTGTTCCTCTTGTAGTTTACCACATTTACTTATAGATCTTAAATAAGTTAGCAAGCCCCTATTGTTAGCGCAGTATGGCAGAACGAACGTTTTTTCTCCCGCTAGCCCTTTGCAGAAACTTCTGCTGGCTCTTTTTTTCCGAAGGCCCCATTCTTTCCCTAAGGCAAAGAAACACTCGTGCCCAAGCGCTAATAACAAGGGTGTGCTCGCAGGTGCTTCAGTACTCACGGCAAACTGGGCATCTTCCTCTGAACGGCGTAACAAGTTTCGGTCTCGGCGGGCTTACGTTGAAAACTTCTGTTTGAGAGGGAATGTCCTCATCTATGGCATCGTTACTCTCTTCGTCGACAGCTGCTTCTGTTTTGTTCGCTGCTGGAATTTCTTTCAGCAAAGCTTGCTTGTCTGCTTCGTTCTCTGCTACAACGGCGTCTTCTTCTACTTCATCTTTAAAAGGCTTCAAGTCTGGTTTTCTCGCGCTGTCGATGGATTCTTTCGACCGCTCCGCCCAGGGGTTGATCTCTGAGGAATCGTTCACTTCAGCTTTGTGCGCAGTGGGTGAAGTCGTTAGATGCACCGCTTGTGTAACTGCAGCTGTCGGAGGTGCTGTGGGAGTAGGATTTGCTTGAGCGATGCTTTCCTTAGAAATACCGCCCTCTGTTTCGTCGCTCTTCTTAGGAATGGAAGTGTTGGTATTCAAATACCTATCGCAACAAGAAGAATTTTTGTAAATCGACGAGATCCAAAGAGTAGCATAAAAAAAAAAAAACATGACTTTTCTTTGTGCTTTAACACGTTTTCTTTTTAATCCCTCCCTAACCTTGTTAGTACTGACAAGTGAGGATATCTTTATGGAAAAAATACTCACTGGTAAACTTCATTACCCCAAGGCCCTCCTTCTCCATCAGCTAAAGGAAGAAAAATGAAGAAGTTTACTAATTAGCGAAAACAACAGAGGCAGACCGACCAAGACTTGTGACAAGTGATCATCAAGAAATGAATGTTAAATGCCATCTGCAAACAGCAGGGAAAAAAAAACAAAACGAAAAAGACTTATAATGGAGACAATAGCAATAATAATAATAATAATAATAATACTAATAATAATAATAATAATAATAATAATAAAAACAATAATATTAATAATTATAAGAGAAATCAACAGAAATTAAAAAGACCCCCAATATTTTCTCTTGGAGTAATAAAAACAACAATGAAAGTAAAGCGACGACAAGGGAATTAAGTTTTATCTACACTTCGATCAACTAGCATAAGCGTTTATTCAGTGGATTTCTGATGGTATACAGATTACCTAATAATGCACGTTTTGGTATCGGTCTTTGTTTCTGATCTATTTGAGAACAGACGCTCGGCTGAGGTCTTATATTTGCTAAGCCAAGGCCTTAGAAGAGTTTTAAGGATCTGTCTAGTAGGAAAATAAAGATAAGCCAAGGCAGAAATATTGTTGACGACAAAAAAAAAAAGAAAAAAAAACTGTCCTCTAACAAAGTAGGGCTCGTAGGCAATTTTGTACTTTTTCTCCCTCCTTTCCCCTCTTTCTGTTCATTTTTACGTCAAAATGTCATAGGTTTAGCTCGTGTGCCATGATTTTGAGGTTTGAACAGTCGCTTGATGTCATCTGAGATTTATGGCCAAGAGAGTATCAGTTGATATTCTTCTGTTATAACTGAATTGCCGCATTGCTGGGCGATGAGAGTCTGGTCTGAATGAGATAAATCAATTTGAATTGATCTTGATTTAATTTGGTATTTTGTTGCATCTATCATAATTGCAGATTACCTTATTTATCTTGGTAGCAAAATTTTATCCTCACCTTTGCAGGAATCACTGACACCATATTTCATAAACGTCTTATCAGCATCTTTGCCAGAGAAACACTGCCCTCCATTTTGAAGAGAGAAAATGATAAAGCTGTTGTCCAGTGCAGCCTCGGCACATTTCATGAGCGCGTTGGTTCTCTTTTTGTAGTCAGGTTCAAACAGCATGGCATGTTTCTTTTCCATTAAGGGAATAGCCCTGTCCCAGGTATCCTTCCAGCAACCGAGACTTTTAAAACCTGGGTTACGAAATGAAGCAAATCAATAGAGGAACAAATGATAAGAAAATTTTTATCCTTATTTTTTCGACGACGGAAAGCTTTTACGAGCTGTCACGCAACACATAGTTGTGTATCAAATTCTGCTAATTTTATTTTCGGTGCATTAAGTCTCAGTTTCTTTGTTGGTATTGTGTTTAATTGTTTGTGTATGTGTTTGTGTTTAGAGTTGTACAGTTATCTTTTCTGCGTCTCGTGCAAGTTTGGACCCGGTTGTTTTTTGAACAAGCAACGAGTGTTTGCTGCCCTGTATCTCTTTTAGGCCACACTATTTTCTTGATCAGCTCAGAAGTACTGTTAAAATTCGAACAGCACAAATGAAATGGTTTTTTCAAACAGGTACAATTTTGGCAAGTCTGTTTTAATTTTCGGCCAACCAAAAAACGTGTTACAAATCGCAGATATCTTGAATAGAAACATTACGTCGAAAACCTTAACAACATGCACAGCAATAACAACATCCATGTGCTCTTACTTCTTCCTCTGATGTGATACACTTGATCTCTGTTGGGTTGTAATTCCAGCTTTTCCTTATCTTTCTTAGAGTGTTTAGCATGCAGTGGAATTTGCGGCTGTGTTGGCTTTGCTAGTTGATCCTGAAATGGAACAGATAACACTGACGCTGGTTGAGGTGGGGCTGTTGGCTCCTGAATACCACCTGGTACCATGTTGAATGATAGCCCTGCATCCAGCTGAGGGGCGTTGGATATCTCCGGCATCTCCCTTGGCGGACAGGGCGGTTTGTCTGCGGAAAAATAAAGTATGTCAGTTATCTTAAGGAATAAGGAAGTATGTTGAGCATATGTCATAAGTGAGAGTCAAGGAAAACTCTGAGTAAATAAGGGAAATTTGAGGCAATTTGCATCCGATTTGGTCCAAAAGAAATTCTTGAGATGGAAGTAATAACTAAGTGTTCAAGTTACTTGGCCCATAATCGTAGACGGTATGTGTAACCCTCAACAGAAAGTCGTTCATCGATTTGTATGCTTATAAGGTTCATAAACAAATTACGCCGTATAGGCGGCGTAATTTATCTCGCGCTCACACATACAGGTACTCATAAAGTTACACAGTTAACATTAAATGTCATTTAGTTATCAGAGCTGCTTCGTTTATTTGTCAGGAAGATGCATAATTCGATGAGGAACAGTAACTTAAGGGAATAGTTTTCATTTTTAGGCAAAAAAAAAAAAACAAAACAAAACAAAGCACACCTGTACAAAAAGTGTTGATTGGACAGCAAGGGAGACCATCCGCGCCATAGGGAATTGCAACATTTGGATAACTATAAGCTGTAACAAGAACTATATCGTTAACGCAGCATAGTAACAACTATATGGAAATTAACACCATTACAGTATGTTTTATGCAAAGAGTGTCGATTTTGTTACGTAACTACATTTCTTGGGTGATGCAACGTTCTGCTGAAGTTATCAATGTATCTTTCAATCAATCAATCTATCAGTTAATCAGTTTATTACAGTCAAAGTGTAGATGAGATTACTTTTCGTTTCTGAGACAGAGGGTCATGTATAAAATGCTTTACAATACGCAAGGTAAAGAAACCAATTACAGTAACCTATCACTGAGGGAAAATGAAATATGCTCAAAATGAAAGTATATGAATTCATAGGTTTACAATGTATCTGCTTTTAATTACACCTTTGGCATCACTCACGGTCAATTTTTTAAAAAAGCCAAAATAAAAAACTGTGAAAAGGCATTTGCTCAGTGTTAGGTGTTTACCAAAAGCTTATGGGTGGGTTTATAGGTGGTGTACTTACCTATATTTTGACGTTTTTCATTCGTTACATTTTTCCTTTCTTGATTTAAGGTAGATGTGTTATTTTTCTTGGCAGGCACATGGCTAGCAACTAGCAGGAACAGGATAGCTCTTAACAGCGAAGAGCTGAGCATCCTCGCCTGTCGGTAAATATTTGGCAGGATCTTTTCAAATAATGCAATAATACAGCAGATTTCCGTATTCATTTATTAAACCAGAGAACAACTTTTTGATTCTGTTAAAAAAGCTTAGAAAAGCTTGGTTGATCTGGAAGTACGGTCATCAAGAATAAGAGAACACTTCTCCCCTTCGTTAAAGTATGACTTGTTTGTTGTAAATTTTTTTCAAACTTTCTTCTGACTGAAATGCTGGTTTTAAGGGTCAGTAGCCTCCAGAAAGTTACCATGCTTTTCTGTGAAGCATGGATTAATAGTTAGGTCGATTTAAGTGACTTCGTATGAAAAGAATGTTATAAAAAATAGTGTTTTGTCTGCGAATAGGCCAGCTTTGATAAATCTTAGTCTGGTCATGGTTGCGATAGCCTTAGCTACATTTGAATTTAAAGTAAAAATTGAAAAAGATGATAGTTTTCCCACAATGACCAAGCAGCGAATATTTCCGTAAGACGGTTATTTTAAAAATTATTTCAGGTCAAGAACTAGAATTCTCTATTTCACTAATTTAAGCGGTTGGATTTAAATTGAAACAACAAAAATAACTTGGACCTCAGCAAGTAACATAGAAGATCATTGAATGCTCTTTTGCTAAATATCGCAAATCCTAATCAGTGGTATAAAATTAACTGAATTATCAAAACTTCATTCTTTTGATCAGATTTCAGAAAAATTGAAATAAGCTTTTGGGTGGAAGTAAACTTCTTACTTGTAACGAGTGAAGTTTGCAACTGAATATAATTATCAAAAACAATAAAGTTGTTAAAAGAATCTTATTAAGATGTTACTCAAAATCGATAGGAAGAAAACAAGACGAAATTGTCGCTGAAACCTATTTGTTATCCTCAGTTCTTAATTGCTACTTTCAATCGAATTACTTTATAGGGTAGCCTTTGATTTTATTACCATTCGATTAATTTTTAAAAACTCGACTAATACAAAATCGTAAGATTAACCTTTTTCCCCTTTGAGCGTGCGAATAAAAGATAAACTCTTAAGCGATGTGAACTGGAGAAGCATCTCTATGATTAGTCACCATGAGAATAAAAATGTTGTCTAGTCACTCTAAAATTTCATGGAAGATATCCGCATCCAGCGGACATCTTAACTAAAGCTAAACATTTGCATGAAATTCGTGAACCAAACCTTTTTAGTTATTGGAATCTTTCATTTCTAGTGTCTCAAGGATCAGAAGATCAAGCAAACTCACCTCGTCTCAACTGCTTACCGTTCGTAATCCTAATCCATCTCTCTGGGGAAGAGAGAGAAAAAAAAAAGCAATTTCGTATAAACAAAGGAGACGTCCTCCTTCTTATTTATGAAAGAGCGGTTTTTCACAATTTATCGCTCAATATCTACTAAGCGCGCAGTACCTGGTACTTGCTCAAAACTATCTCACGAAAGGTCGGTTATGATAAACAACCAGCTAAGTTTAGTCCAAACAAACTATTTATTTTTTTCTTTTTTGCGAAAAGAAAAATAAACGTTTGCAAACGTGGTGATCCATATTTTTACGAAAGCTACAAAATAACAATCAACACAGAAGGTGAAAAATTCTCGCTTAAAACAATTGCAAGCTGCCATCTTTGCGTCAGCGATGGTTTTCTTAGGTGTAACTGTTTGTTCTTTTGTTCCCCATGTTATGGTGTTTGTGAGCGTAAACAAGCAGACACGTTTAGAGTGAAGGGCGGGTAACCGTTTGAAATGTCTTAAGTCTCTTTATCAGTAAAAAGAAAGAGAGCAATTTTGGCCCCCTCCTGGAAGAATATTCGAGAATCTTCTGATTCAGTTATCGCCTAAACAAGATCGTAGTATTCAATCGAAAGATGTCTCGTTATTCAAACGCACTTAACCGTGGATCATGGGCTCTCTGCTGAAAATTCCCTGTTTCTGAGGGTAGAAAATTGCTATGACTCGTGTTAAATGAGGCACATATTCCTCAATTTGCATTTCTCATAATTTCAGTACAGCTCTAAGAATTCAATTTATGTATTTTAATTGGTTAAAAGTTTAAAGAAGACCAGGCAGTCAGACTCTTGACTTTTAAAGACCCATTTAATATCACCATACTGCCTTATATTATCATCATGAATCGATTGATAACGGCTTATAGGCTACACTAAAACAATTTAAAGAGTCTTCATCTCGCGATGCACCCTCTAGCGGAATGCGTATGATGCTGTTGAATATGACGTCCACATGTCTTTTTTTTTTTTTCAAGTCTCCACTAAGAGACTTGAAGCCTATGATAAAAGCTCGAAAATTATATTCACTTCCAACCACCCACTACGTCATTTTGTAACTTGAGTTTCATGATAAACCACTTTAATAAAGCCGAGCATGCTGCCTTATTTGTCTCAAATTCTATATAGCAACGAGACTGGTGAACAGCTGTTTGTTTTGAGCGCGAAAACGACAGTGTATGCATCATTCTCGCAGCTGTTCGTTCAATTGGACTGTATGCGTCGTTTGTAGGAATATTTATACGCCTGTAATTTCCTCGCTCTTGCATGACGAAGTGAAAAGCTATGGAGAAGTTATGCAGGGGACTTTCTATAATCGTAGATCGCTCATAACATTATCTCAGCTCATCTTCTGTTCACATATTCATCTTTCGTTTTAACTTTGTTTTAATAGGTAAAACACGATAAATAAAAAGCGCCAAATTAAACGTAATTATTTTACTTTTATTACAACTTTGGGTGTCGGAAAAATGCTATCATCTTCATTTGAATAACGGAGCTTTACGAATCATTAGGGCCACCATCATCCTTTGATTTTACCTGACTGGAGTTTCAAACTGTGAAATTGAAAAAAAGTCAAAATTATTTAAGTATATACCAAAACAATTTTGACAAAAAAACGTAAACGTATTGTCACGAAAAATGATCAATCGAACAAAGATATCGATCAGATGTTAATTCTTAATTGTATAAATGAGGAACATGATCGGCGACAACCAGGTAAATTTTAAAATCAAACCCAAACGAAAGTTACGTAACTGATCCGACTAAGAATTCACTTACTTCTCTTGGAATTTCATTTAGTTAATATATGGTTACTCACTGGGCTTTTTCCTTCCCTTGTTGCAGAGGCACTGTTTGTGTCCAGGTTTCTTTAAGAAACCACCAACACCTTTAAAAATGAAGGAGGAGATAGAAATAAGCTAAGAAATTAAAGATTGAAAATTGGAAGGGTGAAAACACTTCACTTCACCAGATGACATCAAGTGTACGTGTGACCATAAAGTCTTTCTTTCATCTTCATCAAGTACTTTTATCGAAAAGGAATACAGTGGAACAAAAAAAAAGAACAGCTTTAAGAAGTTTATGTAAGAAAATACATTTAAAAGGTGTCGTGTTAAACATAACCCTTTTTTTAATTCACAGCTCAAGGAGTCGCTAAAACATGCGTGTTTCTGCAATTCTATTGACTCTCAACCCAAAGAACCGATCAGCTTTCAACGTCTCCTTACAATTAGGGATATTTCACTTTGTCAAATTGTCCTGAATGGCCAACAAAGGGATATATGGTGATTAGGAGGATTAAGTTCCAGATCTTTGAAGTGAAAGGCTTAAGTATCCGGTGTTTTTGCCACTCACCATAGCACACACTTTTCACCAGATCATCTCTGATATACTGTAACTTGTTAAACGGACCAATGAAAACATTTTCACCGACAGGCCTAGAGGACATTGCTTCTAGTTGTTTGATACTAAAGTGGTATCCAACTCCCACGCCGTAGATTCGTACACCACATTGTTTGATTTTGTATGCAGGTTGGGTGACGTCGTCAGTTGACCTGTGGTGTCATAATGTTTTCTTTTAGTGTTTCGTCTTTCAAGATGCAAGCACGGAATTTCAGACCTCACTTATGGTCGTGATAAAAAATTTTTTCAAGCTTTTTCAAGTTGAGAACAGTTTAAAAAATTTGAAAATTACAGGCTTACTAAACTAGTGTGAACAGGGAATATGGAAGCGATCTTCGCAGTAATTAACACTACTTTAGCAGTAGTGAAAATAAAACCAGATGTGTAGTCCAGAACAAAAAAACTGATATGATACCTTCCATCCGTAATAACAATAAGAACTTTAGGGATTTCCTTGCGGGAGTTGCATTTCTTGTTGAACAAATAGTAATCTGCCATACTAAGTGCATAACCAGTATTTGAACTTGTTAATTTTTGTGTAGAGGCTTTTCTCAGTGCATGAACCAAAACAGATTTCTTCTGCTCGCTGAAAGAAAAGCGGGAAAAAGTAAAGTTTACCATAATCATAGAGCGAAATGATGAAATCAAAAAACCTTTGAAAGTTTAAGGGACGATCTTTTTATTTATACTCAGAGTTTAGGAAGCCTTAGTAGAGGAAGGAAGGATAGATTTTCCAGTAGATTCACTTAAGGATTCTGGGGTAGTCTAGTCTGGCATCGGACGGACATTTGAGGCAACTGAGTTCCCTCGTTATCAACAATCATTAACAATATTTAAGTTCACATTTGGACATCTCTTCACCCATTTTCACTTCTGGCCATAATTTGTATGAATGTTATCTTAGTGATAACTCAAGGGTCATCTTTCAATTGCGATTTTTGCATTACATTTGAGCAGTAATTATCAAGATAGCCTAAATGAAAATATGAGCTAAAGAACGGATAAAAGTCATGTACATTTATCAAGCAGAGAAGAAAACAAGGGAACACCTTTCAAAATCAAAAACCAGATCAGTTTTGACGCCGTATGTGACCACGCCAACTCGTGTCTTTCGTCTTGAAATTGAAAATTTCCTGATTGTAATTTCTACAAAGTCGAGAATCTTTTTGAAGTTTCCTTTTCCGTGTTTTTCCACGCTGGCCGATGCCTCAATCACAAATCCTAAGTCCATGTGAGCATAACAAACTGCAAAAAGAATTGTATCGGCACAGCGTGAGAAGCGATTTAAGTCAAATAAGCTTTAATAATAACTTAATAACAAGCTATTTCTACTTACATGGACCAGGCTTTCTCAGCAATGCTGCAAATGAAAAATATCGCATTAATTAATCAATCGATCAATTAATCGATTAATCGATCAATCAGCCAGTCAGTCAATCGATCAGACAGACAGACAGACCGTCGTGGAGTCGACCGATCCATATGTCGGTAGGTCGGTCAGTCAGATGCCGAGGCTAGTCAGCGTTCAATCAGTCGGTCTGTCGATTAGTAGTTCACTACTAACTAAAGAGGCTACGAAACCATCCTTTACCAGACTAAATGGGACTGTGGAAAGCGTCATACAATACAAAAAGGCCAAGACTTACGGCATGGCAGACACCCAGGAGGCTTTGCAGGCTGACCATCAAGGAAGAAGTAGTTATGTTTGATCAGTCTTGAATCCCGAGGATGCTTTTTCAAATATTGAGTCACTTCGCCTTGAACACTGTCAGAGCTCTGCGAGGAACCATTGAGGAAATAATGGTTCCGCTTTTCATACGTTTTCGCCTTTCCAAAGCTGTAACCGGAAATAGCTCTAAATAGAAGCAGAATCGCGAGGTGCAAATAAGTTAACATGGTCCTCTAAGATGATTAAAAATTTCTCGAGATAGTACTCGAAATTCAGAACGTTCTATTTTTTTGTTTAGCCCTGCCTACAATTTTCCACTGACCACGCTATGATACAATAAACCGCCGGTTCGCAACCAGCCTAAATAAGCTGTTTTGACATTTCTAAACCAACGATTGCTCCTAAAGGCTTAATACACCCGTCAAATTATGATAAACAATTTTAATTGAATTTTAAAGTTTGGTACGGCACTTAACAGGTCAGCCATGTTCACAAGATCGAAATGCTAAACGAGAAAAAAAAATGTGGAACAATTGTTGAAGTGTTTGATACTCTCAGTTCGCGATTGTGGAGACTATTTCAAAATAAAGTAAAAAAAAAAAAAACTTTTTCTTTGGATTTGACCTTTTCCCACTGACCCCGATCGGTTCTGACTTACGTCGGTTTATTCAGAATTCAACAGTTTTGCCCGAAAAAAAAAATTGCAGACCAACAATTTACGTCTAGAGTTGACACTGCAGGTATAACTCAACGTTTATGAAGCACAAATATGATAACCGGCAACATAGGTGTTGCTGTTATGGAAAGCCAGTTCATTCATTGGGGGTATAAGTTTGAAACATTTGACAAGTTATTTTTTGATTCCTGTTGTTTTGAATCTTGCTAGTATTACTTTCTTACAGCTTTCTTTGCCACTAACAAAAGGCGGGCCACAGTTAGAATGGTTTTTTAGCTAACTAATAAAAAATCATGACTGTGAATATACGAAAGTAATCTATGATTACTGTGGATGAAGAAGTGAATGTGAGAGTGATCTTCGCAGTAATGAACACCACTTTAACAAATAGGGCCTGAAAAAAAATTCAGTCCTGTACGGGACTTTTTTCAGGCCTTATTTCCACCGCTGCTTAAGTAACATTCATTAGTGCGAAGATCGCTCTTATATTCACCTAATAAAATTATATAAAGGCTAACTGCAGGGTACACTCATTTATCATTCTTAACAAGGGGATTAGGAGGTCTGAGTTAAAAATTTTATGAAGTTCGTGGATGATTAGTTCGAAATGAAAAGAAAAGTAGCCTATGTTTACAAGATTCTTCCCTGTAATTACACCATTTCTTTCCATGACGCGTGTCGATTTCATAATAAACAAATTTTAATTTAAATTTCATCATAACTCGTGTCCTTATCAGGTTTGTATCCATTCAAATCCGACATGTTATGTATAACTAACTTGCCATTAGAACAGGTTATTGTCCGAGCCTGCATTGTTTTGAATCTATAATGTTAATTATTGACTGAGGTTTCAAACTGTTCACAAGCGTTCTTTATCGAAGGTCAAGGCCATACACAGCGTTTTAAAGGTTTTTGGAGACAAAGTTTCGGTGATTAAACAACTATAGCTTCCAGCAAACTTTCGGAAAATTAAAAAAGAATGGAATTGGTACCGGTCATTCCGCCATTTGTGTCTGTGAACCTAGTCAGCTCAGTCGGCAAAGCATCAGACTTAAAATCTGAGGGTCACGGGCGCATTTTTCTTCTCCTTTTCGTTTAGGGCAGTTGCGACCAGAGTAAACGGTGCTATAAAACATATTTTTGCCTCTTCCTCTTCTAGGTTTATCAACTGTGGCGGTTTTAAATAAGTTTAAATTTTAATATACCAGTGCTCATTCTTCAAAATGTTCTGGCTCTTGTATGATATTATGTGAATAATATATAGACTTAGCCAAGCTCGCTCGCACGTCTCAACGACTTGCCCCGGCCAGGACTAGAACCCGGGTTGTCCGACTCGGAGCCCAGTGCACTGACCACTGGACTACTGGACAAAGCCGTGGCGTTGGCGTACCCGCGGTACAGTTGACCACGCATGTTAAAAGTGGCACCTTGTACGGTCATACGTTCGTACGGTCGTACGGTCGTACATCCAAATTTTTTCGGAAAATGGGTTACTACTGTTTTGTATAATTATGGGGCTATGCTCTGCGAGCTCTGCTATAAATTATCTCAGAATATTTCTGACTATCTGTGGGTCCATGCTGTTACTGTGTTCAATCAACACTATCATTCGAATCAAAATGTATGTATAAATTTCAAAAAAGATTTACTTTATACTTCTCCCGGCGGGGAATCGAACCCCGATTTCCCCCGTGACAGGCGGAGACACTCACCGCCATACTACCGAGGAGCCCCCTTACCACATTGGGTAAAGACAATAACAGTAAAAAAAACCATTCTACAATCCCATGCTGCCCAGAAAAGATCGATGTGGAAAAACCCAACTAGCACAATTCAATAACTTCTCAAATATATTATTAATAATATTAATTATGGCTGAAATAATGCAAATCTATATGTTCCTTTCTTGCTGTGGTCGCTTAGGAACAAATTTTAGACGCAAAACGGATAGGGGAGGTTCTGTTATAGTGTTGAAATAAATGCCCTTTCTTCAACTGTTCACCTTTTCCTGAGCCGATTGCTCTTTACCCACTCAGTGCCAAATATCAAGCGAGAGATGTGATTGGTGGAAATATACCTGGAATACTTAACAATGTTGTCCCTGCCCCTGGACCTTTTAATAAGAGCGAAAATTCTCTTTCGTTATTGGGAACTCCGAACAGCTACATCAAGTTCCCAAACGACGGAAAATTGGAGACAAATACTTCCTTCTCTTTACTGGTGTGGATTTTACCAATTCATCGAGGACTAATATTGGGCTACAGAACTGATGGATGGGGCGTGGCCTTCTGAATGATTGGACCTGGGAAACTTTTTATCTGTTTTGTTGCTCGTAGGAAAAAAGGAGCATATAAATTACTCGTTATGGAAAGCTCGCACAACAAACCAAACAAGTAGAATTTCGTCGATGCAATTTAACGTCAGAATACTGGACGGACAAGTTTATGGATGAATGGAAAACTAGAGGATGTTAGATTTATTGGCGATATTACGTTGGACAATAATTATTCTGTAAGAATGGGAGTGAGTATTGAGGATGAACTTAACTTTCGTGGTCGTATATCATGCATGCAAGTTTATGACGTGGCTCTACTGCCCGAACAAATCAACAGTGCAAAATGGAAGTGTAGATCTTTTCAAAGACTTTTTAAGGGGAAAATCAGTAAGAACCGGCCACGCGACGAGCTTTAGAATTGTTTTTTTTTTGTCCCTTTGATCAGAAATTTTTTTGAGAAGTGAGAATTGTCCAGAAGTTATGGAAATTGCTTCACGTTTTATATGCATGACCAAATAAAGATATGAGCAAACACGCCATTCAGTTCAGTGGCCATTGAAACCTCTCCTCGCGTTCTTGTAACATTTTGCGTGGTCTGTTACGCCGGAAACCAATGGAGGGTGTGTCCTATTGTTTAAATAAGCACTTAACTGGAATAAAACCAAATTGACGCTGCATATTATTTTTTTGGGCGTCATACTTGAGGAAGTCCTTATGAAGGTATTCTCTGGTCTATCGGAAATAGTAGACATACTAACTTTGAGAGGACTTTACTTTCCTTTATTTCTTTACTGATACTAAGAAATTTGAGACGTACATTTGCATACCTTTATCATAAATACAAAATGCATAAATAGCGCTTACAATGAATTATCGGTTTTATCAGTTTGCTTAATATTCAGGCCCGAATACGTACGCAGATACTGTTTGAGTGACGTTACAGTTAAGGTCCTCTGTTTGGCCAGGTTACTGAGTAAGGTAACCAGTTTGCTCGATGTCCCTAGTAAGTGGAACACTTCGTTTCTTTTTGTATGAACTAGAAAAAGCCATGCCACACACGTCACCATAGCAGGCCAGCCGTTTGCCCTCACACAGATCACCCGGATCACAGAGCGCACAAGGCGTTCCCAGCAAGTCACATCCAGAAGCTCGCTTGGCAAACTTGCGCTGAAACATAGAGAAGGAAGAATTGATTTGAGTGAAGTTTGTAAAGATTCCATGGTGGCTATCACTGCTCTGCCAGTTAAAGAGAAAACACTGATATGACTATTGAAAATGTAGCGTAGAAGTACGAAACCTCAGGGTATGTGAAAATATGAAACTGGCAGAGCAATTATTTAAAACATTTGGAGAATTCCTAACTCAACATTAGCTCTTCGCACTGCATACCGGTGAAATGTCGAAATGTTTTTTGTTGTTGAGAAAGTCGGAACTGTTTTTTCGTCTCAGCCACAAGATCCGTTCGATTACACGTGCTTCTAAGTATTTTGGCAATATCCTAGCCGATACTTACCTTAGCCACAACTCATTTTGAATGCATTGTATTTTGTCCCGCTTCGAGCAGAGACGACAGTGCGTTTGAAGTTTGTAAGTCTGTGATAAAACTTATTTTGCAGAAAACCACATGATTCTCGTTCGCAATTGAAAATGAGAAAAGTTTAGAGCTAGGAGGAAATGTTTTAACAACTAGAATTGGCGATGAAACACAATGAAGGCCAAGCAGGACACGCGGAAAGGGCGAAACTTGAAGAAAAACACGCATAAAACGGGTGTTTCACAGGATGTGAAACACCCGTTTGAAGTGGTGATGAAACAGAAAATTTAATGATTCGAGAAAGATCCAACGATCCTACGCATAATCGTTATCCAGCGGATTAGCGTTAACAAAACGTAATGCTCTAATCTGATGAAAAACGCTATCAATCCCTCGAACATGCTAAGCTTGGTGCTTTTGTGCGGAAATTGCCTAAAGGCAGAAGCATCAGCCCTAATGCCTGTTCTATTCCCGAATTAGTTTGTTTGAGCTGTAAGAAGACTTGCTGGGATCCAGTCACCTATAAGTCTAAGTCTAGTCCAGTGAGTATCGTTCATGCAGCTAACACTTACTTTTAGTTCCTGATCTTAAGTTGTCTGTACTATTTTTGACTACTTCGCAGTTTGTAGTTGTTCCCTGTATTAGCTCGACCCGGTTACATAAATTTACAAGTCCAATAAATTCATTCTTTAGCTGCTGAGAAAATCTTTCGCCTAATTTTCCAAATAATTAATGTTTGGTATTATGTTTTCCGTCCCATCGTTTACATTCGCAAAGTTAAAATGTTTCATTTCAGAAAGAAAGAACCGCAATTTTTAACAGAGAAATGAGCCTTTTTTTTCTTAAATCTTTGTGACTAAAGCTTCCACGGAATAAACTCGAGACGGTTACCAAAAACATTCTAGCGTTTGCAGTACTTACCATTTCGCTGTAATCTCTGAACATGTTCCTCGCCATCAGTTCTTCGATTGAAAAAGCCAAAAGGAGGCAGACAATCACTATCATTTTCCTTGCCATGATTTGGCTGAACGATGATGTAGAAAACTGCAAACATCCACCACGAGAACAGAAAAATTCAGAGACGAAATGAGTATGAAGCACACATCCAATAGAACTTACGATAGAAGCAGTAGCTCATTATATTTCATTTTAACTAAGCTCCTTTGTTCTCTTAATCTAAATCTTGCTGTCAGTCAAAAGAACAATTCCTTCCCCGGTTAACACTAGAAAATTGAATGCGCACGAAACCGCAAGTTTGAGGTGAAAGGAAACATGATCGGAAAGTGCGTCAAAGAAAGTCAAAACAATGAAATGAGGCCGAAAATAGACTCAAGTGTGTCTCAAAGGAAGCGATTTTTGTAAAGGCAGCATTATTAGGTTACAATGACCAATATTTTCAATGTGAGTTTGTTATGATGTTTTTACTTTCTTCCAACAGTTTAATGCAAATTTGACCAGCGATGAGTGAGTACCTTTCGGTGATATCTTACCAAGCTTAAGAAGAAAAAATGAGAGAAAAATTTCATAAAAGTGTGTAAAGGAGAGGGAAGAAGGCATTAAGAAAACTTTGGCAACCTTCAAATCAATTAAAATTGACACGTATTTCACCATCCCTTGTGAAATCGATCATCAGGCAGGTCAATTATAACGATATAGTTTCATTTTTGAAAAGGTGATTCGTCAATATCAGCCTGGGAAACTCAACATGCGGCTATAATTTGTGAGAATAATTCAAAATTATTTCTATGACATGGCAAGAATGAAAAGCAGGAAACCAATTTAAGTTTACCTTTCGGGCTTGGACCTATATCAATTAGACGTGCAAGTCTAGTGGTGTTCTCAATTTAGTTAATGTAACCTCCCAACGTCTTTGCATTTGTGTAGTTTAATTTTCCTGATAGACGAATCGAAGTTAATACTTCTAGTGAATACCTATCAATAAATAAATTATTTGCATTTACATTTAGTTGTAGTCTAGTTTGCCATTTATAAGACGAATGAAACATGAAAACCTAGTAAAATAAACCACATTTGTAAAGGAAAATATTTTTGTTCGAAATAGCACGTTGTACCTTTGCTGTAACATGCAACACGATCGAATATTTTAATATTGACTTTGGTAAGAGGATGAAATTTCGTGCTTGGTCATTGTTACATGTTAACTTTTTCAAGTGTCAGCTGAAGTGTTCTTAAAATTTGCGACGCAGCTAGACAGCATGTGTCTGGCTGTAATCGAATTTATTGACTTGAACGAGGTTCCCTCATCCTCCACCTCTAATGCAAATGATTGTATAATCTCTTCAACTGAATGTGGACAACAAGCCTTTATAATATTCCATATCCTCGTGACCAAACTGCAAATTATTACCAAACATCCATAAAAATAAGGGAAAGTGACAATCCAAAATATCAGATATTGTTATTTAGAGTTTGTCATTCCCTAGCCTATTATGAAAGTTGTTTTTCGTAATCCTTTTTAAAAATTGATTTACGCAAGTTTGTTTGGACTTTCCAATATTGGTCTATGGTACAGTCGCCACTTTAAGTATCTTTAATAATCATCAAGTTCTGAATAAATGGCAACCTAAATTTTAAAATGCGGCATTCTCTTCGCAAGTGAGAACAGCCCTTTTGTCAATATCAGTATCACAGAGAGAATTATTTTCAAACATAATGTTTTTTTTGGTCCTAAGAAGATCGAATGATCACAGAGTGCCCTTGATCCTTCTTGGTTGCTTACGGCTCGATCAAATTTATTTTAAGGCTTACATACCATAGTAAGCTATAAAGAGTTTAATGACCGCCATAGGTCGAGCCAGTCGGTTCTTAATCGATAGAGTTTCTTATGATAGAGTTTCTTATGACTTTCGAAGTTACTCGAATAAAATCAGAAACTAGCGGTATTTTTAATACAACCTCAGTTCTTTGTCGCTGCTGTTAACATATTGATTTGTGGGCGTGAGATGATGACACGTTCACACTTCATTATGATGTTTATCAGAGAGGTTAAAAGTTCACTGAGTTGTACAACAGAAACAGGGACGCAAGTAATTCAACTACGACCCACTCGAACGTCACCCCGTTCATGATAAGCCTTCCTTATGCGGTCACATACCTTTTTTTTGCGCGCAGGCCTGTCACCCAGGTGTTTCCGCATTTTAGAACTATACGTACGTAAGATCATGCAACATCTCATACATCTCATGATCAGATGTTAGCCAATAAGATTTCACAGTCCTGTGTGCTCCTTTAATGTTTTGTTATGGAGTCATGGTATTTTTGAGATACAGAGGTTGGAAATTTTAAACTGCAAAACTAGTCAATGTCCCACAAAAAAACAAAAAAAAAATTGAAATTGCAGGTCGCGAGGTGACTGTTTACAAAGTCACAACCAGTTAAAATGATGACTAAATGATATCATTGCCGAAATTCCAATTTCCGTCTCGGTCAGTCTCACAGGAAACGAAATATGGAAAAAACTAGAATTTGCTATGGAGCATCCTTGGGGGTGGTTATTAAATGATCATCGTTTAGTGAACAGAAAGGCTTGAAACAAATGTTTGGTCTTTGTGTGGGTGTAAGTCATCCGTTTCCGTGACATTGCTTTTGTTTTCATATGTATAATGCAGTATTGTCTACCAGGATCCAGTTGTTCAGAGGGCCGATAACGCTATCTATCTAACGGGTTCATCGCTATCCAGTGTATCCAGACGCTGTCTCTCTCAGAGCGATCCGGTGCGTTTCGGGTCGAAAAATCGATGATCCCAGGAATCTTTCCTTGTGTAAAAGTAATCGAAACCGCCTCGGTTTTTTCAAATATTGCAAAATAATTTTTTTTCTGCGCGAAGTTCGCTTCAGCGCTCAAACGTCCGTTTTCAATAACACCGAGTGTCAAAAAAAAGCACAAATTGCCGAGCTCGAGTTTTCACAATATTCTAGTTTGAGGATTTTGTTTTGTTTCGCATATTTAGATCAACCCTTTATAAGAACAAAGCACATTAGTTTTGTGTTTTTAACGGTTTTTTTCCACTAAAATTTTTTTTTAATAACATTCTAATTGTGCATTCTTGATGCCTCACGACGTGACATTTCCTAGTATAAGTGGGACATACTATGCATTTGATTATATTTCATTAAGATTTTTCATATCACTCAAAGTTCTTGGATCAGGTTATACCTGTCTTAAAATTGCTTTAGGGCCTGCCTAAAATTAAAATGGGGATCGAGCAGTTATGAATTAACGAAATTAGGCGGAGAAGTAAATTAATTTGTACAGATGATCACTTCTTATGCCGATGAAAGCTATCGTTGACTTAAAGATTTTCTAAGTGGCCTCTATAGGCCTATCGTTTTCGACGTGGTTATTGATAGAGAGGCTGGGGGACTTTATATTATGAAAATGAAAATTTCATTCAGCCGATGGTCTCTTAATTGTCATACGTTATTATCAAGATGTGGTGTCACTGATTTTCTCACATCAAGCCTTAAAGGGCATGTAAACCCAAAAATACATGTTTTTCTTATACTATGTAAAAAGTGGCGTAGAAAACGAATTTGAAATTAGTTTTGTCCAATTCGACTTATTTTAGGAGAAAATCGGCATTTTCAACTGAAATTCCATTTCCGGTAAAAACAATAGCGAGAAGTCGTGACGTAAGCGGTGGAACCAAAATATTGCGCAACACATATTCCCCAGTAGAACTGGTATGGGAGTTCGTGTAAGTAGCGGTAGTTCTGAAGATGTTTTTTCAGAAGATAACGACTCGAATGTCTTAAGCTTAGTAAATGACAGCGCTGGGGATAATCCAGAATCTTCAGGAGAGTCTGGGCCACGTCCTTAACAATATGAGCCGCGTAGGGTTCACCGAAGCGATCCGCACGAAGACAGTACAGAACATGTCGACAGCGATGCGACCGTCTCGGAAACTCAGACTGGTATTTAATTTACTTTGTGATTTATTTGTATTTAACATGAAAATGCAATAAAGCGAGGGTACAATCAAAAGGAATCCAACGAATTTTTTTAAACTTGAGCTTCTGAGAGTGTTTTATATAAAATTATCAAAGGTGCGAGTGTGGAACTTGTCAACCAATGCCGACAACTCATGAAAGTGATTGTTGTACGGAAATCGGGCAATTGTGGCAAAATGGCCTGAAACCCAGATAAGTTGTATCACTGAGCATCCAGGTTTTCAGTCAATTTGCCTTGATTTCTGGGTGCTGGAGACGGCCAATTACGCGTACAGGCAGCAGCAAAGCACAGATAATCACACCGGAAACGACTAAGCTAATATTTTCTGTTTCATCTGTTTTGTTACATTTTGAGATCGATTTACTTGAGTTGTTTCTGCCATTGATTTAATAATACAGTACTAGAGCTAGTTGTTTTTCGCTTCTTTCCTGGCAGGAAATTTCGCTAAATTGCCTACAGATAGCTTGTTCGTTGGTGTTGGGGATATCTCGGCAAACACTTTAGGGTCGCTGTGCTATCTTGTGCGGTAAACAATATCCTTCATCTCAGAAGCATTTCCATCGATAAACAAGTTGTATCATGTACATTTCCTTTTGTGGCCTTCATAATTATCCCACCCTGTTTGTGTTTGCTTCGATTTGAAATATTGAAAAGATAGTTTTGCAAGCTGAAATCAGGATCTTTTAAGTTGTACTCAAAATGATGAATTTTGTCCTACTGACCTTTGAATGTATTTTCACTGCTGTGAAAACCGTGACACAAATTCTTCTGCTGTTTCTCTGCAGGGTTTCTCAAAGGAAGCACCAAGCGGGGCTGGCTTGGATTTTCTTATAGAACATAAGGGTTGATTATGGGATCCTGCATAGAATTCTTTGTATCGAACCGACAAAATTCCGGATCACGTTATTACACACTGATATCAACGAATTCTCTTTCTTTGATACGTGTTTCGAATTCAGGCGAAGGTTCAGACATGTCAGTGTCTTTTACGGGCTCAGCGCTGGCTCCCGAACAACTGGCTTCCCTATAATCTTTCATTAAATGAGAAAAAAGATGTTTTTAGAGAACCAATAGCTTTTGTTGTTTAATTAACGAAACGTTTTCGTGTAAATCGATTTTGTTCTTTCTCTGTTGACCTCTAACTTTTGAAGAGCTCAACTTCTTTCTCAGTTCGGTCGGCCACTTTCGAATCCTCGTCGTCTGCCGACTGTATGGGTCGTTTTTATACTTCCGAATAATTTGCTTCTGGTGAGGCCTGAATCGTCGGTACAGCATCAGGAAGAAAAATGACTGCTACAAACAACAGAACGTTCGAACGGCTCGACGAAATCGGCTATTTCACTTGAACAAATTTCACAAATTGTCGCTTCAAATTTGCGTCATTTGGAAATATTTGCATTGTATGCCCAGTTTTGTTTGAATCAGTACAAAACTGGACGACACAACGCTTTACCATTACGAAAAAATTGAATATATTGAAGCAAAATGTAAGTAAAAAAATCATGACGAGACCAGCAAACAACGGCTGTAGAAAAGACTCCTTCGTGCCTCACGCGATTATAAAACGAGACTTTGGAGGGTCCACCCGTGACGTCACAGGAAAGATGGCGCCATTCAAGATGGCGAATGTTTCGAATTTGGAAGAGCTTTTACAAAGTGAAAATGGACTTTTGAGAATAAACGAATGGTACCTTTGGTGTACTTGATATATTTACTAAACATCTATGTGAAAAGAAAATGAACGTTTTTTGGGTTTACATGCCCTTTAAATCTGCCAAAGTATTATAAACAATTAAAAACTGTTCACCATGTTGGACGAAGCAAGGACAACAACTTTTGTACGACGTGAGCCGTGCCACGCTCCGAATGATCTTTGATACATCATTGGCTCTCACCAATCACAGAGCCGGTATGTACCTTACTGTATAACGATTAAAAGTATAAGGATAAAGTAGCAAAGAGAGGAGTGTATTCACGCAGTTCTACCTCTCTGTCGTTAGATGGCTCACTCAGTTCACTCAGGAGATACACTTGAAAAAAGTCATTTGCATTTCATCATCACATATATTCGAAGAAATTAATGAATTGTGGAAATGAAATTTCCCACAATATTCAAACAAATTTTCACCACAAATTTCACATATATTCTAAGCAATTACATTCATTGGCAAAGGACCACTGATATGAATCAATTGTACTAGTTCCTGGATCAAATTGACATCGTGAAACGGTATACATCGTTTAAAATCGCGGCGTTTAGTAGAAATTCAATATAAGCAATGGAGAAATAATCCTTGACTCGTTCGTTTACTTGTCTTTGTTTTACCGAAAAAGATGGATTTATGAAAAAGTTCAGCTCCAGACAACCAAAATGTAAACAGGCCGCCATATGGTTTTGGATACATTTTAATGGTAATTTAAAATTTTTCTCTGCGTAAACTTAGTCCTAAAACATCCGCTGTTTTGTCTTTTTTTAGCTGAGCTAAATTACATATACATGTATAGTTAACAGCACACAATTTTACGGCTCCTTCTTAGGTTTCGGTGATTCTGAGATATCTTCACATGAACATCTATATATTTTCACACAGCGAAGAACTGTCAATCGAAGTACTTGCAACATCTATTTTGGCAAAGAAAACAAATATCGAAATGTGTAATAGCTTAGCCTGCGTGGCTCATATTAATAGTATGAATCAAAATAGCATAAAAAAGGTGCTCCAGGGTTCAGATGACTCTCCAAGGCTTATACCAAATTTACACTTCGTCCAAGAAGTGATAGCCAATTTTATGAATCAAATACGTCTTATCGCGTCATAGCAGTGTACCTTGCTGCAATTTGTCAATCATTAATATTATGACTGGCATATTACAGCCATAGGATTATGGTGTAAGAAGAGAAATTTGAAAATTTTTCAAAGGAGCATTATTCAGTGAAAAAATTAAGCTCTTTACTTTCTTTGAGCTTTTCGTTATTTAACCTTAGTACAAGATATTTTTGCCTGATACGTATTATGCAAAATAAAATGTCATGGTAATATCAAGACCTTAAAAAAAAATATTTGGATATAGATTATGACCAAATAAAATAACTTGTAATTTTTCTTTTCTTCTTCTTTTTTGTTATTTTTTCATTATCCTCCAATTTGAGCTGTTATTAATAATTTTTTCACCTCATCTTTGTGGCCTAGAGCCACAGAGATGAGGTGAATATATATATGACAGTTATTTTATGAAAAATTTAAAGATTTTCGTTTTTTCATTCTGACCATCAAATCCCATTGTGAATTAAATTAATAACGCTGCGATAAAACACTTCTTAGCTGAACTAACTGATTCTATCGTTGGTTAAAGCACACTTCTAAAAGCTTGTTTATGTGAAAGTTAACTCGCTTCATAAAGACTACGCGTATCAACTCTCCGTTCGTACACTTCTAACAAACTTGCTTTAACACTTACCTTTCGAGAGGTCAGGAGTGAGATAGAGCGAAGACGTATTAATTTACCCTTTTTCGCGAGCTGTAGGCTAGTTATATAGCGTCTCAAACGTGTGATTGTAATAACGCAAGTTATTTATAAACTTTGAGCGTTAAAAGCGACAAATGAAATATTACTAGTTTTAATTACTTTACCGGAAAAAATGGATCTTGGACGCTTCCGCGAAGCTTTGCCACTCAATCAATGTTAGCGAATGTTTTATAAGTTAGTGCGGGAGGCTTCATTTCGTATTGTAAACAGAAAAAAAACTGAATGCTTCACAAATCCTGGACGAGTTCATTCTTTTCTCGAGCTAAATTAACAAAAGGGAAAAAAAAAACACTGTTTGGTTGGAACTTAACGGATACAATTCTCGTCTGCCTTTATATTTAAGAAACTTGGATTTCAAAAGGTTTTCGAAAATGAGAATGATATATGACAGTTACACCACCATTTTTTATCCTTTGAGATCTCATTAAAATAAACGTATCCTAAAATTAAAAGATATTGCTTGATAATCGAGGAAATTAATCAGACTAAAATAATTTCATAGCCTTTGCGATAAATATCGAGATTTGGTGAAAAGAAATTTAGGCCTTCATGATATTAATTCTGTAAACCAAGAATTATTGTTTCCGTGTTATGGAGGAAGTAAAAGTGGCACTGAAAAAAAATAAACTGATATACTGTTTGACTGAAGGCAGTTGAATCAATAGCGACAGTGAGATAAGATAGTAATTGGAAGGAAAAAATGACAGATATGAATTTCTTATTCTCGTAATTGTTGCAAATGGCACAATTTTTTTTCTCCAATTTCTTTAGATTCAATTTTCAAAAGCAATCCAAGTTTGATTGCTTTTCATTTTGTATTACGGAATATGCTGGCTATTGAAAGCATGTACTGAGCTATCTTCTTAAAGGCGAAACAAATAAACTTATAGTTAAGAGTTACCAAGCTTATCTTGCCAAAAGGGATTCAAAGTGTACCGTTCTTTAACTCTGTATATTCGATAAATTGTAAAGACAATTGTAAAGAATTGTCGTTAATATGTGTAGTATTGCTTATGAAGAGGGAAAAGGGCAATCAAATGTATCAACACCAACAAAGAGGAGGGATGGGACGGGAGAGAGTACGGGAGACCAAAACCACGATATTCAATGTGGTGATCATTTGTCTGTTTTGCCTACATCAAGTTTTCCGTTGTATAAAACATATCCTTAGATAGGTGAACATTGATGATGATTATTTTAAACATTATATACAGCAAAACTGCTGTCGGAATTTCATGGCAAAATGCTAGGGGTAAGTAACTATGGGCTAGCATCGCACTCAGGTGGAATAGAAATGCCCTCAATCTCTTCGAGGCCCAGAAATTGGGATCAAGTGCGGCTGGATGAGTCACTTGGTCCGATTGTTGACTTAACCAAATTCAGCTCATGGAATGGATCATTTTCTCCTGGTGTGTAACCCTGTCAGATGTATGTATATGTATTTACATGTTGTTACGATATGTTATTTGTTGACAGCTTTCCTCATTTGGACATATACTTAATTAAAGAAGCAATGATTTTACTGCTAAATAGAATTGCCTCCAACATGGCTTGTTGGGTGTTTTTATTACAACGCAGAACAACACGAAACACATGTGCAGTGCGACTCAAACCCCAAAATTTTACTATACTTTGTTTGTTTTTTGTTTTCGGTGCCAGCTATTTGTTTGCTAATGACTCCTTTATATGCTCTCAAAGTTTAACATTTTCAACCTAAAAGGATTCCTTTGAATTCCGTATTTAACCAAATTATCATTGTTTGCAATTTTCTCCGTCACTTAATGGGCTCCCTTTAAGTAAAATCACACACGTAATGTTTTCTAATGAAGACTCAGAACAATGGTACTTCGAATTCTTATGAGCTTGCCTTATCAGAGGTACCTAAGGATTATTAAAATTAATCAAGAAAGTGTGTGGTTTAAATCTCACTCATTTAAATAAAGAGGCGCAAACAAACCATGTGTTTTCTCACAAGCAACTTTATGGTCTTTCATGCACTTACTAAGCACCTATATACAAGATTACACCCTATTTGTGATACACGTAAGCTCCCCAAAAGTGTGTGACTCGATCTAAATCGTGCCTCTTTGTTCCTTTCAAAAAGAATTCGACGTAAATTGTAAAGGATAAAGGAAGGAAAAATTGAAAACGCGTAAGATTTCCCTAAACGATTTTTGTACGGCTCGGAATAGGATATGATATCCTTATTTGGATACAAAAGAAGTTCTTTTAAACATGCCGACGAGATTTGATCTGTAATCGATCGATCTGCTGGTGAACTTTTTCTGTAATTCTTCGGATTTTTTTTTGTCATTTCTTTAAACTAGACTACTTTTATTCCACAGTTTTATTTCAGATCCTACGCGTCCGAGTCTTAGAGAAATTTTGAGTAAGGAGTCATCGCATGACTGTTTGACACCCTTTTTGATGTAACTGGACAGGTATAATCCTGGCCGTGAGATGGAGATGTGTACAAGAAACTTTGAAATACATTTGTAGTGAGCTATTTGGATTTTCAAGGTAAACATGAAATATTGATTTTTAGAGAATATCTGATACAAGGAATTCGTTTAGATAGGCAATGCAAAAATGACATATGCGATTTTTTTATTTTCTTCTATAGCTTGGCGATCATAAGTGAACCAAACTAAGTTCGTTGCACATCTATAAATTCGCCTTCAACTACAATGTAAAATATAGGGTTTAGTTTAGGATTAAATGTCATTCTCACTTCCTATGATAAACGACGATTTCCTGAAACGCAATATGAAATAAAATCGAGGTTAATCAAAAAGAAGAGCGAAATTAAAAAATCCTCAGAGTATGCATATTTCGTTTAAGTGATAAAGTTTTCAATGTTTATTACCTCGAAAAAACCGCAATAAACCACACTTGCGTTGACAGTTTCACTGTGCTTCTTTTCGTTCAGAGCAACGTCCTCCTGAGAATTGAATGTCATCAACTGCGATGTCTCCAGTGTATGACCTACCAACTGTTCCCACAATTGCGATCTGGTTTTGAGAAGAGACGAAACGTTATTGCGTATTTTTTCAGGCTTTAGGACCGACAAGGAACACCTGACGTAACTGGGCAAAGGAAGGTGTTACTCCTCTCTTGAAGTGCGTTTTTGGGATCAGTCGTCGAAAAAAGAGTATATAGAGGGGAATAAAGCTAATTAACTGCCAATGAGGGGCTTATAAAAGTATTACAGTGAAGAAATGTAAAATGGTTTCCGTGTTTACATAGCCTGATGTGATATGGCCAATCAGAGCGCGCGTACTTTTTAGAATTATTTTATAAAGCCTAATCATAGCCGTTACAATTTCCTCAAATGTGATTGGTGCATCAGCTGCTTCATTTTTTACTAATCATTCTGTACAGTTGTAATTGGACAGTGTAATCGGACAGTTGGCTGTCTACCCAGCTAAATCCACCAATCACAGAATTGATCGCAATAACCATAGCAACAACCACTTATCCAAAGAGAAACAAGGCAATTTCAAAAATGGAGGAATATTTAGCTAAAGACATTGTCTACACTGGAGATATTTGTTCTAAGTGTATATGGTTATTCGGAAATTGAAATGGTTATGATTAATTGGAAACAGGATTTCTTGTCGTCCAATTCTGTCGGTCATTATACTCGTGATAAACAAATCGGATCGTATGATTACAGACCAAATTGGACTCCACTCGGTTCTTTTACCATTATTTATGGAAAGGGGGGGTGGGGAATCAGGTAAATTTCAACGTAACACCACCAGATTCCCCCGATCTTGCGCCCCCCCTCCCCTCACCTTCCCCCCTTCCACCAGGTGAAAAAAAAATTTTAGGTCCCCAAAGCAGAACTCACAAATTAAGTTAACTCATGGAAGACGCGCATTTTGATTCTCACTTAGCTCACCATGAACGCAACTTACCCAGTTAACGGTTGGTCCCTTGCGCACGGATCGTCGCACAACGAGGTCAACTTCCGCTTGCATCCACTTATCTCTAGACAAAGTATTCTTTTGATTGGCGATCCACTCTCTGTGCTCTTTCTCGTTAAAATCCTTTGCACTTGGCTTTTGATCGTCCTTTTCTTGCTTGACAATCCGCATAACTTCCAGCGAACCAATAGTTGCACCATACATGTGGTACCAGAAACGCATACAGAAAGATCGACCTTCAAGTTTGACAAGAAGCATGGCTTTATCTTTCGCCTTCCTGGGACTGGATGTCTCAATATAGATGTACTTTCCTTTTCCACCTTTGCCTACAAATTAAAGTATTTCAGACTTAAGTATGGAAGAAGATTGCAAGTATATGGCTTGCGTTTTACTGTTGTCCACGAAATTGAAGAGCAACCAGGATCATAATCCAGACTTTGGTGTAAAAAGTGTTCTCTGGTTGCATAATTTTTCTTCAGAATTTAGAGCTACCTTAAGCCGAAATCTCTGCGCTCTTAATTGTCAAATTTTCCTTTGGAGAATGTCTTTTGCCTCAAAATGAAATGGAAATACTCCGCTGTAAAATCCATCAAAAAGATTTTTACAGAGGGTTCAGACAGGTCAAGATGGTTCAGAAACATCCCTAAGGCTAGTCTAGATGTAGGATAAAGGCTGTGGCGCTAGAGTGACGTTTCAGTTTCGAAAATTTAGAACCGTGAAGGACATGGCAAAGAGAAGAAGTAGCCTATGACTCAAAGAAAATAAGGCCCGTGAAGGTCTTCCTTCATTCAAGAACGAGTCTGATATTGAAGAGAAGAGGTGATTATAGTGTCTGGCGGTAAAGACGAGGGCGACGAGTTGATAGTGACGGTAAAGATAACGGGAAAGGATAAACAAAGAAATAGAATTATTACTCATCTTAGTCATAAATAGAAAGGTAATCTTATAATTTACTATACCTGATGTATGATCTCGAGATGGGCCGGTCTGAGAAGATGGAGTTTTACCCGTCTGGCTCGTCCAATCAAATGTGTCTTCCTTCATGTTCATCCATTTGCAGAACTGATCCTCGAAGTCACAATTTCCTAAGGGTAAGGTAACATAATAGTCAGTAACAAACTTAAAGCACGAAAAACTTGCAAGACTTTCCACTAAGGTCAGTTCAAATGAATTATCTTCCATGACAAATCATGAAACAGCATACAGTTCTAGTATGTACTCACCTTCTTTTGGGTTCGTTATCTGATCCCCACTAGGGATGACTCCCAAATGGCATTCCTCAAGCTCGCCAACACTAATCTCATCAATTGAAATGTCGCCAAGATATGAATCACCCCGAATACCAACAAAAGACACCTAAATAAAAAGAGTTGCAGCCATTTTAAATAGGCTTTGCTATAAGGATTGCGTAACTTTATCAGATCTGCCCGCATCACCGTTCGTATTTAGGTCGACGTTTTAGTCTTTAAAAATATGTTTTCCATACGTTTATTATCTGGAGAGAAGCGCACAGATTCTTTGGCTTCATTTGTTTGTTGTTTTAGTAGTTTTTTCTGTTTGTTTTTGTTTTCTTTTTCCAATTCCGATTATTTGTTTTCTCGTGCCGGTATGAAATGAATGATGAACGTCTGTCACGGTTCGCATGGATTGATTTGAACCAGTAAATGCTATCTGGATTCGCAGTTCTAACAAACAAACAGACAAAAAAGAAAACGTTACCTTGGTTGCAAGGCTATCTTTTGCCTTCAGCCCTCAAGGTGCCCCATAATAATTTGGTTTTTACGTTAGTTTCGAGTAATAAAGCATCCTCTGTTAAATTACCGTGTAATGTTCCCCGCTGAAATTTTGTGAAGCAAAGTGCCAAAAGTCTTCCTGTTGTCCTGTTATGGACCAAATGACTTTAGTTGAATTATCTTTAAGATTTCGATGCTCCAGTCGCAGCTCATTAATGTCTTTGCCGTACATATGGTAGTGGAAATGCAAGCACATTGGAGAAAAAAATTCTTGACTCTCCAGACGGATCCTTTGCCCTTTAAGCAGATTCGAGGCTTCCATGTGGATGTAATATTCTAAGTAAGAGAGATATAACCATTAACTGAACCTCTTTACTTTTGAATTAGTCACTTAACCCTCACAATATCCTTACAATATAAAGTACACAAGTGATGAGAATAAAGAAAATATAATTAGGGCATAATTAGTTGATCCATTACTAAATTCTCCGAACTAAAGTCATAAAAATTGTACGGCAGACAGTGGAGAGAATTACTGATGAGATCTTTGGAACGAAAGGGTTAAGATACTTTCACTCTCAGATCTACTGATCAATTCTCCGAAAGTTCTGCCATGCAGTTTATATAATTTGAGCTCTGAAAACCAAAAGTTTGAGAAATACCCCTTTAGATGTAGTCCAATCTTCAACCCACCTTTCTGCTCGAAAATGTATTAATATTGTGAGGAGAACTTCCATTTTGGACGCTTCAGAGATTGAAATGGTTAAGATGATTGTTATAGTTTCCTGCAATTTTTACATGGATCCTAATCTTTAAAATTTTTTTTATAGCACTTTAAGTTCAGGGCAAAGTTTTTTATTTTAGAAAACAATAATATAACAGTGCTTTATTCATGATTAAAAATTCAGTCACTGGTACAAAACCCAAAGGAAGAAGGCTTCTATTTGGACTTGTTTCCCTAATGGTCAGGAAGAAATTTGTCTGAGAGAATGCAATTGCTTCCATTGCAGTTCAGTTGTGAGAATCAACTCTTGACTTGTTATCCACAGGTAAAATGCAATTTACTTTTTTTTTTATGTGTTAATGAGGAACGAGCAATTTTTTTACCATTTCCATCGCTATCGTATTTAGGCCCTGTTCCTTCTGAAGGGGTGTTACCATTAGCAAGATGCCATTCTCCGTCATCGTCAAACACATTCGTCCAATCACAGAAATTGTTATCAAATGTACAACTACCTGTGGTAAACGTGTAAAGACAACATTAGACCATTGAAACGAGGTACAGTATCTTACAACGCCAATGAAAAAAGATGCTAAGGAGGAAAAGCAAATTTTCACTCTCCCACCGACGCAGCACCACAGTTTCTTTAAAAACTTACTCCCTCTATTGTTAATGATTGGTTGAAAAGATGGTGCGTGGTTTTCTTTACCAAATACTTATGTACTGAGCGCATTGACGCAAGACTAAAGTGGTGCCAGATTACTCCCGACACTCGATTCAAAATTATTCTTATTTATATGCAACTGGTTCTTACTGAAAGGTGGTGGTACAGGTAATGATTCTGGTGTAGTTGGTGTAGTATCACGCGGCGCTGCAGTGGTAGTTAGGGCTTGTAGGGGACAGCCTCCCGGGATAAACTGGAGTTCGTCAATTGCAATATCACCTCGCCATCCAACAACAGTCGCCTCTATTTCTACCTGCGTAAACAGGAAAAAATGGTTTGGGCTACAGAAATATGTTTGCCCGATGAAAGCGCACAGATTGACTTTATCGATAAAAGAGGGGAAATATTATTTCTCGAAAGAAAACAAACCGTCGGTGCAAACGTTTAAAACTGAAAACAATTCTGATCGAGTCTAGTGTTTTAAGTGAACCTTCCGAATGTCTCACCTTCTCTTCTCATTTTTTTTTTCCTCTAGTCATTTAAGATTTGGCTAAATTTCAAACATTTGGGAAGACGACATAAATACTTTTTCATCTCAAGACTTACCTGGTATTTCGGTATTTTACAATCAAGGTCAACCTGGCCATTCAGCCATTCGTTTCCATGGTTACCAGTTTTCTTCCATATAAGGAATCCTCGCCTGTAAATCGATAAGGACCCGACATCTTCCCCGTGCATGTGGTACTTGAAACGCATACATTGTTGGCCTTCCATCATGTTACTGATCAGTATAGCTTTATCACCGTTCATCTGAGGCTCAGAAGCTTCAATAAAAGCGTATTTCCCTAGGAGGTAAAGTGGTTATTAGACATGGCCTTTAGAACGACAGAAACAAAATGAAAGGAGCGTGCAAACTACTTCAAAGAATACTTGATAATTTTCAAGAAGAATTCACTCTTTAACATTATCTTTTATCACATAAACCACGGTGTTATACAAGGATTTCCGGCCCTGAGAAAAGCCGTAACAACACGCGTGAAAAAATACGATATCGAAAGATTTGCCACTGGCCGATTTTGGCCGTTTACCTGAAAGACTTCTTCTGTCGATAAGGACAAAGTCTACATGAGAATTTTGGAAATCGAAAATTACGACCATTGTTGTTTTTGTAATCATGATTCAACGCATTTTTCTATCTTTAAGAGTCAGCGCCAACGCTCTCTACGATTGTTATTCGAGGATTGCCGATTCATTTATTTTCATTCATTTATGAAGTCGGCTTTTCTTTCCTGTGAAGGGCTGTTTTCTTTATATGATAAACAAAATAATACATGGTTGCTTGTAGATATGGAATTTCTCTTCTCGTGTTCAACTCGACATCTCACTCGTTCGCTGCTCTCACTCGTGAGCTATCGAGTTAAACACTCGAAGAGAAATTCCATATCTACGTGCGCCCCTATATTATTCTACATATCACTCCTTGGAGTATTAAATATTCCTAAAAATTAAGGTTGAGATACTTGCGATCATCGGGGAACAGATAGTTGTGTTCTAGTTATTTTCAGCTGCTTACCATTGCCTGAAGCATCAGCTTTAGGCCCTGTTAGTCCGCCACTTGTCTTTCCACTGCTAGTCTCGCCACTTCCAATGCTCCAAGAGAAAGATGATTTCATGGATTGCCTCCAGTTGCAAAAGGTGCCTTCGTCAAAATCACAGTTTGCTAAAGTGCGGAAGAAGACTGATTAATAACTAATATAATTTTTCATTTAAAGAGCCAATTCCTTTTTATAAGAAGGGCGTGTGCATTTCGAGTCAAGTTTCTACACAGCCGAAGAATATATGAGGTTCAGGGTCCATAAAGTCAAGATAAAGCTAGAGTGAACTTCGATTGAGTCTAAATATGGTAATTTTCGCCCGATCACGACATTGGAGAACCCCAAGCAAAACCAAGTTATCTGCCTAGTAATCTGTGCGGAATACGGGAGCATTGACTGAGTGACAATTTCTTCCCTTTTTAAAACTGATTGCTTTACAGGGTGGCCCTAGTCCACGGACCAGTCACAGAGGGATTTAAAGCAAAACTGATTCTTCCCAGCACTGTTTTTGCTCTGTTGCGAGAATTACCTTTCGCGGTATCCTCGGGAGTGCTGATCAACGCACAACACGTTCCATTCGCTATGAAGAGGTCATCTAAGCCCACTGATGATGTTGTTTCGTGGAGACGAGCCTCGAACACAAGCTGTGTAAAATGTTCAAGTATAGCATTTTTATTAATAAATAATTCTTACTATTTTTGTTTATCAGCTCACAGGTTCAATTTTATCTACGACTCATTTCTGCTTTATGGATTTTTTTATGCGTGTTTGAGGGGAAACAGAAAGGCGGAAGATGTGTCGTATCATCCAGAATGAATGAATTATTACCTTAAAACATGTTTCTTCTTCTGCTTTTATTTCAACCACAGCCCTTGTCCAGTCGTCCGTTTTCTTTCCAAGCCCAGGCTCGAACCACACACGATCCTCTCCTTCGTCTTTTCTGGCAGACAATCTGAGCTCGCTTTTATCGAATTTATTGGTGAAGTAAAAAAGCTCAACGCACTTTGTACCGCATAGTTTTGGAGACACCATTCGATATTTAGACGGTTTTCTTCCCGATTTCATTGCGTAAACATATCTGCCACCTGCTCAAAAATTTAAGAAAAAAAGAGCGGTTTAATGGTAAAGAATATTCTTCCACATATAGTCACATGAACTAAAAGTTGAACAGAGTGATGGCTTCCATTTTCACCGTCGTTGTCTGGCTAAGGCAAAGCAGACAACTAATAACGAAAAGTCTCCTTCAGGCATGCATTAAATCTATGAGTCAGAGTGAAACGGCTTGAAAAGGTAAAAAGGAATTGAAAAAGAATTGAAATCGAGCGTAACCGTTATTATTTAAGGGATATACAAGGCAATCTTTCTCAGTTTAATTGACACAGTCTTTACATCATCATGCGTATTTCTCATTTTAAGCGGTGAAACGACTGAGATCTCTTTCGAGTTGACTGACTTAGTTACAAATTGTTCCATGTCTTTGCAGCATACCTAGATTCTTTCCATGATCAGATTTCTTTTCTCCCCCTCTTCGGTTAGTACTCAGCATCCATGGGCTAACATTACTGTTAGTCAAGTCGTTTGCCCAATCACACAATCCCATGTCAAAGGAGCATTTTCCTTGAGGCAGAAAAAGTTGTTGATAAAAGATATATTATCAATTTGAATTACACGCTGTGTTTTAAATATACTTATATCTGTCCAGCAAAAATGTTAAAATCGATTTTTGGCGATCTAAAAACAAAACGCATTATTAATTTTATCTGTGACCAGAGGACAAAAAATGTGCTCAGTCGACACATAGGAAGAACGTAGGCGAGTGAGCAGGAGTTTTAACGAATTCCTTTCTTTTTCCTGTTTGGTCTAGTTTTCTGTTTGTTTGTTTGTTTGTTTATTTGTTTGCAGTAAGTCTCTTCCCTAAATGTTCGGCGTCTTTAAAGAAACGTTAATAACTTCGAAACGCAACAGCAAAGCCATAACTTTAGATGGATGCAAGTCGGGAAATTGAGTCGCTAAACTTTTCCCGTTTCCCAGTTTAGGAATATTATTCAGCAAACAGTAGAAACAGACAGCGGTAACAATATGCAAATTTAGGAGCCTACTAGAAATTGCCTTAACAACCTTGAAAAGCGAAAATGTTCACCACTTTGGTGGAAGAGTTACCAATCGGTTACTGGATTTTATGTGGCCCAAAGACTTCTTATAGACAGTGTCACAATACTTTACCTCCTGAATTAGTCGAGTTGTCTAGAAATGCTAACTTTTCACCGCGACAAGAACCCTTTGTAAAGTAAATGTCATCAATACCAATATCGCCGGTGTAACTCTTTCCAACGACACCTTCGATTATCACCTGAAAATATTCAGCAGGAGAGTTAATTAAGTGCAAGCTTTCCCTAGCTTTCTAATTATTCTCTATTTACCCACTCTTCTCTTGTGAGGAGTGTCTGAATCAGCGATGGAAACTGAAATAATGAATTAAAAACTTGTGGAGAGTTCTTTCATGATTTTAACTATTCCTGATCAAAACGTGGCATTAATTTTTGTTTCAGGAATATTTATAGCATGAACTCGCAAAGGTAGAGGAAAAATCGAAAATAAAAGGCCGACCACTTTATGTGAGTCTGCGCTAATTGTCACGTCCAATTCCGATTTGAATAATAGGCAGACGCTAACGTCTTCTGAGATGTGAGAAACTGATGATAGCGTGCAATATGGCGTAAGTAGTTCTCATAGGAGTGTAAATAACAATTCTTTTTTAACCCGTCAGCCACGTAATGTTTTGATAAATTGGAAACGTGGGATAACTTGATTTGAGATGTAGATTTAACATGTAATGTTTTTTGTCCAGTGCTACAGTTTTTACACTTAAAAAACTAAAACAATTTCTTTTCCTTTTCTATACTTTGTCATTGCAAAACTCTCTCAAAGAAAGCCCGAGCAAAGGTTGACATTCAAAAGACTCACATAGTAGTTTTTTCCATACAAAGTTGCGTTGTCAGAGTGCCATTCTTTATAAGCCTGCGGTCCCGCCTTAGACCACACTGCCAGTTCCATACCATGGAGAACATGGTAAATGTTCAATTCTCCTATTGAACTTCCCACCATGCTGTACGAGAAGTGAAGACAGAGTACGTCACTGAAAGGACCGTTGATGAGACGTGCCTTATCCCCTTTGCTTCGGGGAGACGAGGCCTCGATGTACGCGTAGTGACCTGTCATGATATGGAAAAAAGGACGGAGACTCAAACACTAACTCAGGTTCCTTTATTTTGCTTTTTACCCTGGGAAATCACACATTCACTGGGTCAAAGGCCGTAAAGTTCTCAGACCATTGTTCATTCCTATCACTTCGGGAACACTCAGATTTTTTCGAGGAGAGGAACATTAACAAATTCTTGAAGCCCGAGAAAATGAGGAGTAGCAGTTTACAAAAAGGAAAATTATCAAACGTAGAATCAAAGGAAATAAACTCATTTTCCAGCTTTTTTTTCAGACAACATTTTAACCACCTTCTTTACTAAATACAAAGAAAATTTAAACCACCTGGTCGCCGGTCAACCACCCATCTTTTGACTTTCTGATCAAGAACTGGATGATGAAATGAAAGGTTTGTGATAGCTTCAAAAGCCCCAGTCGAAAATTCGATACATTGGGTTTTTTACCATTTGCAGTACTTCGTACTTATTAATCGTTTGCCTGATTTGATACGTATAAAGACTACGTTTACCATTATTTCCAGTATGATCTCTTCTTGGCCCAGTTCCCCCGCTTGGAGTAGAGCCTCTTTGCAGCCGCCAGTTGAAGGTATCGCCTTTCACTTGGAGCCATTTGCAGAATGACTCGGAATCAAAGTTGCAGTTTCCTAAAGCAATATCCAAGGGAAATTCGTCAAAAATTTTATGAATTAGTGGATCACGTTTTCCTAGTCTCCAACTACGAGAAGCAACTGATAGGGTTCTGGGAAATTTTCTCCGACATTTTAAAAAGGGAACCTAGCCTATCTCGATCTCTCGAAGTCCAAAGTACAAACTAGCATCATTAGGCTGCAACGAGACCCAAGTAAGTTAGTAATATAAACAGCAGTTTACTGTTGGCATTTCTAATTGTCTTGTGGGACGAAAATAAAACTTACTTTTGAATCCTTACAAAACTTATATCTTAACTGATCGATTTAGCAGGAATACAGTAAAAAGTCCGAGTGACACTTAGTCAAAAGTTTTCGAGTCTGCCATGGAGTTCGCAGCAAACCTCTAAAGCGAGAATTACGCGCATTGTCGGCTTTCGCTTTTTTATTTGCCCCCTTTACTTCAAATAAATACTTTTTGTGCTAGGCTAAGGTGTTCCTGGTCAGTGAAAGTAGAGTATACTACTTGTTTAACTGTAAGTACAGTGAAAACGTCCATGCACAGCCGATTTGATAAGTCGGAAAGAACAGCACTTCTATGAAAGATTTTCGAATTGTGCATTGCGTATTAAGTTAACAGAACAACAGTTATTTCGCACGCTTACATTCAAAGATATTTTTGTCTTAATCCGAGAAGTAACATCTATCTTTATCAGATAAAATATATAGCAATACATTAATTATCGTTTAGCCGTCGGTAGCAGTCGGAATCCTTGGGCAATATCAATAGGACTTTGAAATCAACACTCCGAAAATTGATGGAGTTTCAGGAGATGCAATCTTTTGTTCCTTGAGGAAGGATGCGTGAAAAATATACCTTATATCAGGAGGAAAAAAATAAAAATTACTTTCAAATGCTAGAAATGCTTACCTTGCTGGGATCAGCAAGGAATTTTTCGAATAATATCCCTAATCGCTTTTTAATCACACCAAAAACAACAGTAACGAGAATAACCTACTTATTTTCGGATGGAAATTTATCTGTTCAAGCGCAAGATCAGATTTATCTTTTCCTCATGTCCACTCAGTCGCCGCAAACGTTTTGCCTTTGTCATTGGTAACAGCCGATCAGAACTTGATTAAATAAGTATGGATAACGGTAAAGAACGAAATGAGGAAGATGAAGATCGTTTTTTTCTCCAACGTCGGTAGAATGAGAAGAATCAGGAAGTTAAGGAATTCAACGGTAAAAATCAAGATTTTGGTGAAGGTAACAACGTAAAAACCGCGTGGTTTCAGAGAAAACTATCAGGTTGGAAAATTGTTTCATCACTCTTGATAAAGATGGTGGTTACTAAATTAAAGACATGATCATTTACATTTCTCTTAAGCGAACGTCTGCGAACCATATGACTCTCTTGCTTAAACTCGATGCAACACGTCAATTAAGAGGCACTTGTTGAATGCTCCTACTGGGTGAAAAACGAGAGAAAACAGCAAATAAAGACGCTTTATTTTACGATGACCAATGTTTTCCAAAGATGTCTCTCGATTAAGCTGCGAAATTAATAGAAAGCGATATCGAACAAATAGAAAGCGATATGGAAGGATTAACCTACGATGCCGGATCACCGTTCTTTGGTTAGCTATATAAGATTTTAGACTTCCGCACTGAGTTCGCAAAAAAATACCCTAAAATTGCCGTTAAAACCGTCTAAATGAACTGCAATTTCCCTATCAAATAAATTGAAGTATCTATGTTATTTGCGTGCTGATAAATTTTTCAAGCGAGATCTGCTTATTTTTGCCAGTTATTAATCGTATTAAAGAAGGCTCTACTGAGAACACTTTACATGCATTTTTTTTCGTAAAAAAACTACCTATCTTTTCAATTGGTAACAATTTCATGTGTTAATTTGTTTGAAAAACGGCTTCACCGCTTAAAACTTTTTCTTGAATTTGTTCTCTCGATTAAAAGTTTAATTCGGCACAGGAATGATAATTTAAAGAAGGAATTAAAACCAAAACAAACCTGTGAATTCAGTGTTCAACAACTGGTTGGGAGCACAAAAGACACTTGGCAGAAGAGCTACTGACCACAAGCATATTGCCAGATGAGAAAAGGCAAGACTTCTCATCGTTGTTTGTGTAATGTTTCTCTCTTCAGGCTTCAGCTATCAACTGGAGATGGTGATAAAATAAACTTCGCGAACTGTCTGTGTCTTAAATCTATGTGGTGGTATTTGAAATCAGAGACCGACACAGTTTGAAGAGTATTACCTTCCTAATGTTGTTGAGCAATACTGTTGAAAGATACTCGAAATGTCAGTGTGAGTCCATTTTGATTCAAACAAAAGACTTAAAGCGACTATAATTGAAAACAAAAATAGGCTAATACATATTTTGCATCATAAGAGGAACCTTCCTACACAATTTTAACTGCAAGAGAAATCATTGAATTGAAAAGGAGTAAAAAATAAAGTTGCATAATGATTTGTCCAAGGTTGACCTTCGCATTCTCAGAAAACTTGCAGAAACTGTACACCAAATTGCTCTTTTTCCTGTAAGTGCTTGACTCAAATCCATATGGTTGTGGAATTTGAAAAACGCTCTGAAAGTTCTGGGCTACAACGATCCTGACAGCCAAGGTATTTTTTCTTAAAATGATTTTTGTGCAATGCATGAAGAATCAAGCGTTACTTGTTCATTTGCTGTCAAATCATTTACATATGTATAATAAACGAGTTTACTTTATAGACAAACCGTTTGTTAATTAATAAAATTAAAAGAAGATGCGCTTGTTAAAATTACTGCAACGGTAAGTTAAGTAAGAATTAGCTAAGATTTCGATAGCTTATTTGTATGGGTGTTGTGTTAAGTGGAAGAGTTATTCCTCGACATATTTGTTATCTGTAAGGCAGATATTGTAGATATTGCAGAGGTACGTCTCGACAAGGATAAGGAAACTCAAATAAAGCCTTAAGAAGGATGAACCGCACATGTTTTTTTAATAGCCTCCCATTTTTTCCTACAGTGAGCGGATGAAAGCGATCTTAATAAGTACATAATGATTCCAATTAAGGTATACCACAGAGGTTCCATATAAACTCAACTGCATGCATTACCTTGGAGCTTCTTGAATGTGCATCAGTCCAAATAATCTTACATGTCCCTTTCATCGTGAATCGAAAAATTAGTCTAGATTTTGGCGACAATTTTTTTTCAAAACATGTGTTACTTCATTCGCTTCACAGAATGTTTATAACAAAAAAATGTGGTTCTAAATGCTTAATTTGTAAATTTATCCTCCTCAAAATGGACGGATTTAACTTCTGATATGCACTAAATTTAAAAAAAAGTGTTCAACAATTAAAGCCGCTAATCTCTGGTTTTTCATGATTTTACCTTAAAAAGGTAAAAAGACGAGTACAGACGCTTCTTGTACTGGGAAAAGATATTATAATATACTGGAAAAAATGGGATAATGTGTCAATTCTGGCAAATTGTTTACCAAGAAATTTAAACTTTTAGGCTGCAAGGTCTCCAAGGTGTTTACGAATCTATGGAAAAATTGAGCCTTTGCCAAAATAAATCTTCAGTAATTTCTACGCAGCTTTCCATAACAATCACTCTGCTAAATTTTGTAGATTAAAAAGGGTTTTAAGAGTCAATATTCTACTTTCCTAACTGTACGACTTAATTTTCATCACAAAGCACATTTTTTTATAATCATAAAGCTGCTTTTAAGTTATCCCTTAGTGTTGAATTGGTTGTTTGACGCGTCTGTTTTGCCTCAGGTCAAAAGGTGAAACAAGATTGGCCTTCAGTACACGTGCACGTGCAATTTATTACATCGAACATGTGTTCTTGTTTAACTCATATGTTATTCCAACTGCAGGTGGAAAGATTGCCCCAGGCTAAAGGGAGAAAAAGTGGCTCTTTTAACAAGCCTGCATGAAATTGTTGCTGCAGGAAAAGGGCGCACTGTTGTCAAGGTAAAAACGTGACTGATACAGAAGAAGCACGTTCAATTGGCCTAAGGACTCAGCAATAAGACCTCGCATGTTGTGCTTGTTAAAATCATGAAAATAACTAATACTGACCTAAGAATGGTTGAAATCATATTTCTCAGACTTGTAATTGGTGATTGAAGCAGTACTGCGAAAAAGCTTCAAATGATTATGACTATGGTTACAAATTAAAAACATTTTACTGAAACAAACTGCAGATGATAACTGTTCAATAATTCATGACTGTTGTTTAAAATCACGAAGAGAATCATGAGAGCAATGAAAGTATTCTGGAAAATGTCTACCACTGTTTGTTTGCCTTTTTTTTCAGTTAGGTGAAAAACGGTACATTGTTACATTCATAGGAAGTCAACATCTCTTAGGGGGCGATGACCTAGCGTTGAACTAGACTATGCAACATACTTATGCTACTTAGGGAATTATCACTATTTATTTTAACTTTCCGTGGACATATCCAGTTACGAGTGTTGACAAATAACTCAATTCAAATGAGTAAACAACAACAGGAGTTTTTTCGATTGCTTGTGGTGAGGGCTGCTGCATCGCTTTGTGATAGGAATAGTCTGGAAAGTTGAAACTTTTTACGACGCCTTAGAGTTGCAACGCCAAGAGAAATCAGCTCACCGAATATGATATAATATAATCTGCTTGCTAACTTTTAAAAAAATAAAGGATTATTTTACTTATTTTAAACATGAAGTGGAGTTATTTTTCTGTGACAAAATAATTTTGATTAATGTAAATCAATTATTGTAAACACGAACTGATTAGTTCAAGAAAAAGTCATTCCCCCCTTTCGGCATCTTTCCAAACCGACCAAAACAAATGAAAATAAAAAAATGATAAAAGGGGAACGGAAAAAAGGCAAAAGAAACAAGCGAAAATAACTGCATCTTTGTATAAGCGAAACCTCAACTGGAACAAAATCCATCATTACCCAGAATGTCGTTTATAGTTACTACAGCAGCATTGTTTTTTTGTTTTGTTTTGTTTTTTTTTGTGTTAAGCAAGCTAATTGACTCATATCTTCAATCCATTAAATTTCTTGTTATTCGTCTGTCATGTGTATGAAGTGACTTCCTTTTTTTTAAACCTTGTGGTGAAAAGCATAGCCAATACGTTGCTGTGATTTATCACAAATACTGCTCTTCTAACACCTACGTTCTTGCTGGCAAGTTGAAATGATACTGAGAATGAACCTTTTTAAATCTGCCGCATTCCTTCATCATCAGAACATCCCAATCAAGAAAGATAAAGTTTGGGTTGACTTTGTTATGAAGCCTTAGGGAAAAATCTCAATTGAAAGAAAGATCTTACCTTCTGTCGCATTAAGAGAAAGCAGACATAACCCTTGGCTGATAAGAGCCGAAAATGAAATCGCTAAACAGAGGTTTAATTTTCTGCCAAGCATTTTCAAAGGCTAGGAGATTTGTAGATCTTGACCTGACAACGAAGTGAACCTGTCTGTTTTCATGAAATCACCTGTAACCATCTATATATATAGGAAAATGCCTTGTCTACGGTATTCAAAGCATTAAGAACAATGTCATTACTTAATAGCTCTAAACTGATATTGGTATGGAGGTTATTTAAAGGATAGCTTCAGTTGAAAGACACACTCAGTAAAACCGCTCTGCTATCAGTAGGGTCTGATGATATGTCCGCCAGCCTTGCGGGACTATGAAATGGGAGATGATTCGCTGCTAAACGCCATGTTGACGAAGTGCACTTTTGGGTATCTCACCAAAACTTAAAACTTAGAAAAAGGTTTGTTAAGTTGGAAAAACACGAGGAAAGCCTTCTAGGCACTAAAAAATGATCACAAATTGTAAATGACGAATTAACAAGGCTGGATTTTTGAAGGTATAAATTCCTCGAGTGAGGAATTTTGAGTAGCTGCTGAACTAATCCTGAATATCTCGAAAATATTGAAAACTCATTACATTAGAAACAATTAATATCGTTTAAAATAAAAGTGGCCGCCGCTATCAAATGATCCATTATTGTCTACATTCTTCAGTTCTTCACATGTTTTTTTGTATTTTTCAAATTACTTTTTCTGAGAACCTTTAAGGTTTAAATTGAAAAAATCATCGCTAACTTATTTTGTTAGCTCAAAGATTCTTGAAAACCAGGAAGATAATATTAAGCACATTTTCTTTGTCCACATAATGGTGCACGACCATTCCCATGCAATAAAAAAAAACTTGGTTTCATCAACTGAGTTGATAGATAAATGTAAATTGGCCATCGAAGAGAGTTTCTAAACATTTATAGATTAACTGCTGTTCTGGTGGTGAAAAGAATAAATTAAGAGCTATCGTAAATCTGGTCACCATGTGGCCCAAGGGCAGGCATAATAATTTTCCTACTGCTATGAAAAATGACGGCAATTTAGAGGATGAGAAGTAAGCTTAGTTTATCTCTAGCAGAAGACTAACATCATTGATGAACACTACTTAAGCAGTAGTGAAAATAAGGCCTGAAAAAAATTCAGGTCTGTACGGGATTTGAACCCATGACCTCTGCGATACCGCTGTAGTGCTCTACCAATCGAGCAGTTCACATATATGATTTTCATATATTCACAGTCATTTAACATCATTGATTGGTTTTTTTGAGAGTTATCCCTTACAGTCGTAGCTGTCGAGACGGAAAGGTCGTTTCAAGAAGGGATTAATCAAAAAAGGAATGAATTCTTCGGTAATACGCTTCCACAAAGGTACATTCGAACGATCTCTAAATAAGAAACGCTTCTCGAATTTTAAATCTTTAAAGTGTAAATTATTGATTAGTTTAGTTTACTCACGAATTGGACAATGAATTTGGTACTCACAGAAAACTGAGCCAGATCACATGATTTTTGGTCACACAATTGGAAATTTCAACTTTCTGGCTTTCATCCATAAGTCTTCAAACGTGTATTAGATAAACAAGTTTTAAAAGGCAGATTAGGCGTGCCAACAGGAGCTCCTTGATTTGTGGTCAGGATTAATCGGTCACGTAGACACACATATGAATTATAATTTCCGTCTAGTTCGTACCTAAAAGACAGCAATTTTTCATTGCTGTCTTATAAACATATAAAAAGGCAAGTTATAGAGCACATAAAACTGCCATGCCACTAAATTGGAAACAACGGGAACCATCGGAAAAAAGCGGAGGACTTGTCCCAAAGCAAAGTGGTAGTTAATTGCTAATTCTTAATATACACTTCAAAAACAACCAAACAATAACAAATCAGAAGAAATTCAAACAGAAGAAACAAACAAATAAAAATCAAAACAATATCAACACCAAATCATCGACAAAAACAGAGGATTTAGGCAGACTCATTACGTCCCCCAAACTGATTGTCTTAGGACAGAAGGATCTGAGGGAGAACGAAGATTTTAGATGGCATTCGCTTCTTCTGATTCAAAGATGACCTCGACATTGTTTCAGACATGTACCACTGCGAAATCAAGGCCACCACGTGACAACGAAATGAAGAATAAACGACCTCCGTCATGGTGCACGGTAGTCAATGGTTCTCCTACTGTTTTTAATCTCCAGTAAGCGTGTCTAGGCCCCAGTGGTCACACGTCGTTTTCCGACCAAAATAGTCAATTATAAGATTCTCGAGATTTCTCAAAAAATAAACAAGCCAAAAAAAAATAAAGGAAACTAGAAAAATATGTTAAACCAGGGTGAAATTGTTTGCATGCGTGACCCTCTTTGATGAAACGGATTTAAAAATGAAAAAGGCACGAAACAAAGTAAAGTTCAGTATTCCTGCACAATTTAAGGAAAAATGTATCAACTGTTTAACAAAACTGCGTCATAAACATCTTTATTTTAGCGAGGATATTCATATTAATGTCCATCTGTGCGATTCGTGTCAAATATCTTACAGATAACCTAATAACCGAATTGGAAAGATGTCTCAAGGTTCACCGTTTGTCTAAAAACCGCGGCCAAAGGCTCGTTGAAAAAATTGACCTCACAAATAAAAATGTCTATCAACATTCTTCATGTTCGGTAATGAAAACAATAACACCGAGCTGGTTCTTCTTAAGCATGAATCCTTTACACCAAGGTGAACTGAACATGCTCTCCGAAAAATTGCTCCATCCTTCAATCCCATGCAATTAAGTACTCTAGGTGACTTAATACACCTTTTCCTAGCCTTGTCTTTGGTGTTGTTACTGTTCTGGCTCTTGTTTCTGTATGTTGTTTTGTTCTAATTACCTTTGTTGGGTTTTTTTATTTTTCTACCCGAAGACAGGGAAACGATACCAGGTTTTGTCGACATCGTCTCAAAGTCATCTGGAAACTTTCCATCATGGAAGCTCAATCGTATTCTTATCACAATTTCATCGACTAATAATTTGTGTTTGTCAAGATAAACGAAGATATGATTGAGCATAAACATTTCCAGCCTTATCAAATGAAAAATATAAGTCACGAGTCTCAGAATAGGCAATTTTAATATTGACCAAAAATCGTATTGGTTACCATAAGCGAGTAAGTACAGACGATGGCATCTTCCGCGGGTGTCTGCCGTCATAAATGCACCGACAGAAGGAACCACGACGGCGAAGCCTACGAGAACTAAGCGAAACTGCCGAGCGTGTGCAAACTATCCACGTTTCTACTTCAAATTAAACACTGTAATCACATGTTCTGCCGCAGAGAACATGTAGCATTGTTCAGGAGAGTAAACGCATCGAGTTTATCATTAGCGAAAATACGAGAATAAATACAAATTTATTTTTTAACTGACGTTTTCCCAAAACGTCGCCTATATTCCATGGCAAACGCTGACAAAAATATTTGAGTTTAAATTTGCTTGGAACTTTGTTAGCTTGAACTTGGTTGACTTTTTTGGTAAACGAAAAAGCACATCTTATCTGCATATCATTCAGTTTTGAACAATTTCCCTGTTTTTGCGAAATGTTTTCCACGCCAGTGAGCAATTCTAGCTGGCGATCGACTTGAACCGTAATCTTCTTTGCGTTATGATCCGGAAATCTCATAGTATGATAAATCTCACCACGAGGGCCACTTTTTTTTTTAAAAAAAACTTTGGTGTTGACTAAAAATTCTTCTCCTCAATGACTGAATATGAGCTTCTGGAAATGTGTTTTGAAAACAAAGCGGTGCTTTATGTCATCGCTATCAAAGAAAATTTCCGAAGGTGCCGCAGGCAAAATCTTTTAAGTACCCTGTACAGACTTTGGTAATGTCATGATGGTCCGACAAAGGCCATCAGCATGCGATGGAACTTGCACCTTGCATCTGTTGCTCGATGAAAAGATATTATGACAGTTTAATTCTTCTAGGTACTTTCAATGCATCTGCGCTTGAGTTTAATCAAGGTTATACCAATTCTCCACCGCTAAGTGTCTTATCTTTACTTTGGGTCCGTTTGTTTGCTTGCAAAAGATAACTTGGGAAATCAACTTTTAGAGATAATCAAGCACACGTGTCATCTTCATATCACACAAGAAAAGAAACATGTCATCACGGCATTATTTACACTATTTACCCGCACGCAAGCCCAGAAATTTATCGGCCCAATCATCGACAAAAGTGGCTTACGGAAAGATAAGAGAAATCCTCGCCAGGTCGTTCACGGTTGAAAAGTCAACCACCGCCCCAGGCAATATACTAACGGTTTGTTAAATTCCTTCAAACTGTTTAAAGTTCGAAGCTACAACGGATAAAAAATTGGAGTGTTTTTTGAGCTCAGGAAAAGTACCCAGTCCGTTTCGGGATCGCGTGTGGGGGAAGGAGGAACCCGAGAACAGGGGGGAGGGGACGGGTTAAGAAAATGTCCCCTCCCAAAAATGAATCAATTACTGCCTTGTAATGTTTAAGCCTGAGACCTTTCCAGAATGTCAGCCTGCTAAAGGCGGAGCCTCGAGGACTCCGACTTTCGTTCATTTGAGAACTTGGACGAAGAAGGATAAGGATTTACTTCTATTTAATTTGTTAATCTTGTTACTAAAAGACAAGCGAGAACAAAAAAGGTTTCTTTTCCGTCGGTTGTAATCATACACTGATTGCTTGCACAGTACTCTTTAATCATGCCGTATGTGTCCCTGTCTGAAACTACTTATCAGAACAAATATAACATAAGCTTTTAAACCACGAGTCTCACAATCATAGCAAAAGGGTTGGCAAGTGCAAAGTACACTACTGTCAGTCCAGAAAAGCAAGTAGTCATTTGTTTCTATGATCCTAACCCTTACAAGCAGCACAGGAAAGGATCTGTCGTGTCCCTAATAACTGAACGTTTGAAAGCTACACCTTCAGAATTGTTCATGCATTCTAGAAAGTTCGTAAATTTTATGTACTTGCAAGAAGAGTAAAGTAGTCTCATGAGACTCCAAACTTGTCTCGCACGGACAAAAACGAAAAGAAATGAATTAAACTAAGGCCGGACAATGAGTTACCAAAATTGTTAAATACCAAAGAAAATAAACTGCAGATCAATTAAATACTATTTTTTTCAGTAAGGAGAGGCATACATCACGAAGACCAAATACCATTAGATGACCTTCTGATCGACGGAATACTTTCAGAGAAAGTGGTCTTGTTACCAAACAAACTTTCCCCATTGAATCGTCAAAGTTATACGTGTAAACTGAAGTTGTGATTTTTCAAACACTTTAATTCTCCTTTTCTAGCACATAAAAAGGGGTTTTTAAAGATGCATTTTAGTTGTAATTAAAAAATAAATAAATCCAGATTTACTGACTGCGTTTTGTTTGTACATCTGCAGGAGGTTCCCTAAAACACGTTTTGATTAGATGAAGTGTTAATAGTGTCCTGACTACAAGCAGCGGATAAATGCTGTGGGTAGATTTTTCCAAACTATACCTAAAACAAGCCAGTGCGGTTGAAAGAGGGTACGTGGTCAATATGGTCGGTAGAATTTCATCTTTTTCGAATTACAATATGAACAAAGTGACATATGGATTGCATTTTGCATTTGAGAACTGTTGTTTGACAATCTGGCGCCAATATACCAAGAGGCTAGTCTCTTTTGAAAGAAAATATCATCCATCGATCTCTGTTAGACAAAGGGGAATGGATCACATTTGTTGATTAAAAACAGTCTTGACTCGATCTCTTGCTATTTTAAGGTCCATTGATTTTCAGTTTCCCTAAGAACTAACAGATTAATTGAAGTAAGCGAACTCAGTAATGAAAGTAAAATGTCCAGTTGTTTCGACAATTGCATATAGGACTTTCACTTAGCTGGTTTATTCTACAAACATTCAATTTATGAGCTGTTTAATTCATATGACAACTTAATCTTACCAAGATGCTGAAATTCGTTAATCTGGTAATAACATAAGATATTTTAAAATCATATTGTTTGGGTATTCACAAACTTATCAAGCTTTAGATGGCTATCAGACAAAATTTAAATAAAGGGTTCTTGTTTTCTCACCTGGCCTGACATATATATATAGCCATCCCATTGAACACTGGATTAAGCTCCAATTAAAAATAATCGATTGAGGGGCATCCCTTTAAAATATTGCGAACGTCTGTTAGGGTATGCAAATAAATGTCCCTTTCAGAACACGAGGAGATCAAGGAGTGCGGTTGATTTGAACAATCACTCGATTTGAAATGTTTCATCAGCACATGAGTGTGTCTATCAAATTCAAAGCCGTTACTTTGTATCACGAATAAAACAACAGTAACATCAACGACGAAGAGTCTTCAACTAAGAATCTCACGAACCTCAGACCTTCACGTTTCGCGCTCCGATGCTCTACCATTAAGCCACAGGGACTCTTAAGGTTGAGCTGGGAAATTGCTGAGTTCACGAATGACACACGTCCTGCAGACTGCTGGGATCAGCAGTGTCGAAAGCGTCACGGGAGAACTTTTAAGCTCAGTAGTTGAAGAAATAAAAGAAAATTTCATTTGTCAGTTGAGAGAGCCAAAGAAAGAAATTTGATCTCCCCACGACGACGATGTATAGGCGAGTTTGAAAATGTGCCATCATTCTTACACTAAATACTAGCATCTTTCATTCATTCGCGATTTGAGAAGGAGAAAATACCTGCCTGTGGGTCGCGAAATTTAATAAAAAAAAACCTTAATGGATCTGGTTAACCTGCCAGAGTCATATGGGTGTAATCCATAGAGATTATGTTGAGAAAATTGAATTTTAATCTAAGACGCGTTAAAAAACTGCAGATAGAAAGATAAATATTAAGTGCGGGAAAGTTACTATCCTTCTAAAATCGCCACAGCTGTGACAATGGCTCTTGTTCTTGTCTCGCCTAATCAAAAGTTTAAGAAAATGTGTGATTGTTCTCTCTTCCTAAAAAGTGAACAGGATAGTATGCTTAATTCGGGTTAAAGCTGACTGTTACGCTCTAGAATATTCTTAAGATGAATAATTTAATTAAGTGTAAACATCTTAAGTGTCTAGATGATGAGCCACTTAACACTCAAGTTCCAAATATCATAATATGATATTTCCCGCAATACTTTTGCCTACGGCTATAATTGATTGTATATCTTACATTTGAGGAGAGCATATCAGAATGGCCGTCACCAGATGACATCTATGCAAGGAATTTCGCAAGAAATTGAGAGATTATTTAGTTTACGTTGCGACTAAAGAAATCGAATTGAAAACCTGACGAGGCAGAGATTCCACAAGAAGGCAATACACGAAAATACGTTCATCCCAGAGTGCTCTGTGTAGCATAGCTAGACATAAGCAGAGAGATCATTATCAAATGGTAGCATTGCTAATCGTTCTTAACCTAATTAATCAATTTTTCCACCGTAAGTTGAAAGATTTTCCGTAGCTTGAAATTCGTCGAGATAACTGACAGAGTAAAACCACAAGTATGTGGGTGGTGCTCACAAGAGTCAAGGGGATGCCTGTTTCAGTTCATTCACCTTGAAAATGTGCAGCAATCATTCCTAGACATGCTAACTGAATGTTACGTGTTTCCTTGGATCTCATACATTAATAAAAAGCCTTGTTTTTAGCTGAAGGATGCGAACTGAAATCTTTCTGAGTCATGCTAAAAATATTTCCAAACGCTTTATCAAAGTGGCTGAAGAGATGAACTAAATAAGGGTAGTCGTTCACGTCATATAGATGACTTTTGGCTTTTACTACACTCCCTTTAAATAGTTATGAACATGCAATCGGTTTTTTTTTTCTATCCAAGGACCAAACATTAGCCACGGTTAAGGTTTACCGTCTGTTTATTCACTCCAGTTAAAAAGTTTTCCAGCTGACCCACGGTGAAATCTGATCTAAAAATATTTACACGAGGAAGTTTCTAGAGGGTGTTAACTATGGAAGCTTTTGTGCGCAAGGGTGGCTTGTTTATCAGTATCTAACTGGAGAAGAAGAATCGGTAGGAATAAGATCTAGGGGAGACCAGGTAGAATAAAAGAAGTTGGGATGACCCTTTTTCTGTTGATGTCTCCATTCTGGGGCACACGATGCAGAACGACAAGAATTACGAAGAATGAGTGGAGGGTATCATTGTGAGGATGTTCTCCTGTTCTTACATACGAAATGCCTGAAGCTGACTTATCTTTCAATCATATGTCTTCCCTTCCCCAAACTACTTTGATCAACTGAATTGATAAAAAATCTACTCTCATTTTCCTAAAATGTTCTCTCTAAACTAAATCTTCACTTCTTTTTTAGCTTTTATTCCCTAGTTTTTTAGGCATATTAAAAACCTCTCTCTTTCTTCCTCCTTTTAGTTATGACAATATACACAGTTTTTTCACTCACTTAACTAAACCTTTTACACCACTTCACAATACCGTTTCGTACCGCGCAAGCACATCCTTTTAAACTACATCAAGTTTTCAAAGCTTTCCACAACACTCTTCCTTAAATGAGGTAACTCCAGAGTTTTCTGTTTGTTCTCTACAATGTTTGTGAGCACTCTAAAGTTTTTCTTCCACTCTACATAAGAAGTGTGGCCGAACGCTGCTTATAGAAGTCCATGACAAACTCTTCTGGAATAATTGTAATAGAACAAAACTTAATTTAACTCACCCTCTTTTCCAGTCAGGGTTTTACGTTGCTGAACGGGCAATGCTGCACTCCAAAAAATTTGCATCGTTATGATAAGGAAACAAAACTGATACATCATGTCGATTTCCTCCCTAAGCTGAAGTGAACGACCTAAATCAGTGTGTTCTCATGTTGAAAATACATTGTCTCCACGTTATTAAATACCTTAGCAAAATAGTTCTAGAATCTTCTTCGCTGTTACAACTGATCCGTTCAGTTTCCTGGTGTTGACATAAGTTGTAGGGGTGAAAGCGCACCTGCACGACTCTTTACATTTTATCATTTTTGGTCAAAGACTGTTTTCAAGAACAGTTCAACGAGAAATACCCCATTTCTTAAAGCTGAGTTAGGCATCGAGGGGTATTGATAAACAACAGCCCGTTAGCTGATGGAACTGATAATTTGGTTAATTATTAACTTATAGGCAATCTTCAAGGCCAAACCACATTTTGCTTGTCATTTTTTAAAATAATTTCCCTTGTCAGTAATTTGGTCCCTTTGATCGTTAACTTCTATTTGCCCTTTGTGCACTGATTGCACCAAATATTATTTCTAACATATAGATTCTTGTTCTTCGGGTAAAATGGACGATAAATGGACGGAAATAAAAAAAAAATGGACGTAACACGGGACAAATAACCTCATTTGCTATTGATTTGTCTGCAATTCTTCCTTCACTAAGGTTAAGTGTGCGAGTCTCCAAAAAGCAATTAATATAACTGATCCTCTTGACTGAAGAAAGCGCCGCTTCTCTTGCCGACCAGATGTAAACGATTACGATTTGTATTTCCGGATTGGGCTAACAGTTATGCTCTAGAAGATTCTAAATTGTCGGACTTTTACCGAAAATGTCAAAGCGCATTCCTTGTTTAAAGTAAATAAAAAGGTGATTACCTTTTAAGGTAATTACGGATCAGACAAGTGCTCAAATTAATTCGAGGACAGATTATCATCTTAACTTTTCGAAGCCACTACAGAATGCAACATCAAACATCCATTGAAACAGGAAAATCCTGAGTCTTTCAAGTTTTTTGAGAGTAGGGTGATTTTAATTTTTATAACTTTTATCCCTACCTTTGATTAACCTTTGCAATTTCATTCCTAAAATTAATTGGAAGGATCACTGAAAATTGATATCAAGCCCTTTAGCTATGTCTCCTTCCTCTATCTGAATCGTTAATCTTATCTCACACAGCACGAGTCAAAGACCATCCCCAAATTGGCACGCTGTTTGCATTGAACATCGTTAAAAAAAAAAAAAATTACTCGACAGGAGGCATATTTTATTACTTTAATGGTCATGCATCGCATGATTTTTGGAACCTATGAATGCATCTTAAAAGATGTTAAGTAGAGGCACCTTTGAAGTTTCTTTTCTGTAAATTATTTAAAATTGTTCTACTTACTGAAGAACAAAAGGAAATAAAAAATTAGCCAATTTCGATATTTCTTTCTTTACAAATGTATTATTCATAGACTCCTCATAAAGAGGTCGTAGAATCTGTCTTGTGCAACTTCTATTTCATTTGCTGCGACATCTTCAGCTGATATAAGGAATTTTGAATAAAGAGTATTTCAAATTCCTACCGATTTCAATCCAAGAAGTGATAACTTCAGGATAAACGAAATTTAATCATTAAAACAATAAATTTTCAGCCAAGAGTTCGTCTGCAGTGCCATGTGTCACGCTTCAATAGGTAACGTCACACAATGTAACGCGAGAATCAGCTGTTGAACAAGAGAAGCTCACCAGCCGCTCATCAAACAATATATCTGGTCTTAACTAAATTGCTAAATAATTTTGACTCAGGATCTCTCTTGATTGAATAAAACCACTGTTAGTTTCTAGAAAATTTCTAAAAGTTTCTAAAAACCTTTTACCACTTTATACAGGCAAATAGTAGTGCTATGTCGCCATTGTAAATTGTAATCCGTCATCCGAGCAGGAAGTGACAGTTTATTTTGCATTGCTTAATACGGCTCAAAAGGCAGCGCACTTTACACTTGCGAAGCTAAGTAATCGTAGAAATTGAGCATTGAAGTTGTCCTTCGAAAAATTTTGCCTTTTACGAAACAACAACAGTAACAAGAAACGATCAACCAGAAGAACTACAAAAATTGAATTAAAAAAAGCAACAACAAACAAATAAATATCTCAAAACAATAATAGAACACCTTCAAAATCATCCACAACACGAGCGGAATACCGTATATATATTAATAATGCAAAATGTAGGTAATCAAACTGTCAGCAATGCTTTGTTCTGAAGTCATTTGTGATGGGACAGTTGGTCAGAAGAAGTTCTTTCTCATCGGCGCGGATCGCATAATTGTTATTTGCTGTTTCCCGATTTATTCCCTGCTTTCACCATTCGTACTTGCTTTCCACAGAAGCCCTTGTTAAAGCCAACCTCGTCGATCGCAATGTCGCCTCGAAAGTTTCGACCCCTTACAGCTTCGATGATTAACTGAATGGGAAGGAAGTTGGAATTAGGAATTAGTAAAAGCGAAAATCAAAGGAAATCACAACGGATTCGGAGAATTCATTTTCTCTGAAAAAAAAAATTTATCTGAGACGCGCGTCAGCCAAGTGTAGCCTACTAAACATTGCGCTGTGAAATGAAGAAAGCTGATTTTGACCCAAAAATGTGGCCGAAACGTTTCATTTCAACTTGCTGCCATCAGTTTTTAATTATACTCTAAATTTCAGCGTTTTGCTATAGCCAATTCGTACGCTCAAATTAATGACGGAGATATTTGTAACTTGCATCTTACCTTATATTGGCTACCTCCTTTAATACCAATTTTAGCTTTTTTCCAGTCGTCTCCCTGGTTTCCATTACTGTTCCATAGCAAGGCAGGTAGGATTCCTTTTCCCAGCTCCTGTTTATACACAGACAGGCTGTCTATATCTTTGCCTGACATGTGGTAAGCAAAGAGCAGACAGCGGTCCTCTCCAGAACCATATATTGTCAACATGGCTTTGTCGCCAGCCCTTCGAGGAGAGGAGGACTCGATAAAAGCGTACTTTCCTAGCATTAATAAAACGCAAATATACTTTAAGTTGGAGTCTTTTCCTCGAGTTTTAGGTGAGGATTTAAAGAATTCACAAAGCCGAATCGATGACTAAACCCCTTCACTCTCAAGAAATCATTTATAATTCTCTCTACTCCTTAATTGCCATACAATCTCCTATTCAATTGGTGATATTTTTTATTTTCATAACTTGTCTACTTGAGTTTTTTATGATATTTTAGAGAGAAATTCCGTCTTGGTACTCGTGAGAGTTAAGGGTTACAAATTTGCATCGGTTTTTGTATAGGTAATAACATGATTTCGAGTACAATTTGGTGGAAATAAGCACGATTAATTTTTCAAAGACAACAAAATTAAACGAGCCCGCAGGGCAAGAGCAATTTTTTAGTCTCAAAAAAATGAACGGGTGCTTATCACACCAAATTGCAAGAGAAATCATGTCATTACTTTTTAATAATGTACATGAAAAAATATCGCAGAAAGTCAAGACAGACGAAATTTTGAAAGTGTGTGCGCGCGCGCTATTTATAATTTGCTCTCGTGTTAGAGCTTTGCAATCGTGTTACATGAGAATGCACTCGTTTTAAACCAATCAGAAGCGCGTAATTTTTTCATGCACATTATTACCATAGAAATATCAAGTGCGCCAAAATTACCTGATCCGCCAAATCCAGTTAGTGGCCCAGTGCCCTTCGAGGGTGTCTCACCCTCAGTGATTGACCAATCAAACTGGTCCTCATTTCCCTCGTTTCTCCACTGGCAAAAACCTGAGTCGAAGGAACACACTCCTGGGGAAAAGAATAACCGACACTTTTTTCAAACCTTTTTGCTGTACTTACAGAAAGAGAACCTCTTTCCGGGAGGTCAAATTTCCGATTGTGCTCCGACTGTTTCTAGATGGCTTGAAATGTCACTTTTTGTTTCTTTTTGGTCAGCTGTTTATGCTGGTTTGAAAATTTTCGATTTTCTCTCGCGGTGAGGTAGGAACATAGCTACCGAGTAGACGTTTTTTTTTCCTATTTAAGAATGAAACAAACCTCGATCCGTCAATCCAAGTTTAAGTCAATCTAGGTAACACCTTGGTATGCAACGCAGAGTTCTCACCTAATGCTAGATGGCTGTCCGCTTGGATTTCTTCTTCACTGACTCTTACCACGCATCTCCCTGGTGTAAATGTTATAGAGTCCACTGCTATGTCCCCTTCGAAAGTTGAACCTCGTACACCCTCAATGAAAACCTGCAGAGAAACAAACAGAACAGGCTTAGGTCCCCGAAAGGGGATTGAACTATGCATGTGCTAGAAGACACAGGAAGGAGACATGGCTAAAAGGTTTCATTTAAATTTCCATTGACACTTGCAATCAATTCAAGGAAGGAAATAACAAAGGTTAATCAGAGGTACTGTTAAATGTGGTAAAACTTAACGTCACCCTTTTCAGAAAAAACCTCAAAGATCCAGGATTTTCCTGTTCCAGTGGATGTTTGGTCTTACAATCTATAGTGGCCTCGACAAGTTAAGAAGATAATCTGTCTTCAAATTTATTTGAGCACTTGTCTGATCCGTAATTTCCATAAAAGGTGTCACCTTTTAATTTACTTTAAACATTTGGAATGTGCTTTGACAGTTTCGGTAAAAGTCTGACAATTTAGAATCTTCTGGAACATAACTGTTAGCCTAATCCGGAAATACAAATCGTGATCGTTTCCATCTGGTCGGAAAGACAAGCGGCGCTTTCTACAATCAAGAGATCAGTTATATACCCATACACCCATACACTTGACTTCAGTGAAAGACATCTCCTAGACATCTTAAACTTACCCTATAAAATCTCCCGAACAAATTAAATTGTGCATTCTTCCAGTCTTCCCCTTGGTCTCCGACTCGGTACCAAACCACTCTCGGTGTGGAGTCTTTTCTTTTGATTTGATAAACCCTAAGAGTACCGATTCCAGACCCCAACATGTGGTACTTGAACTGTACGCATTGGGTTCCAGCCATGTATCCGCTTAGCAGCTTGGCCTTTTCACCACTTTTTTGCAGAGAGGCTTCTAGATAAATATACCAACCTTCGATATAATAAGAAAATTGAAATAAGAATAATGATGATAATGATGACAACGACAAAGCCAATGACAAAGCAGACGACAATTATAATAGCAATGATACTGAAGGTGACAACAGTAAGAAGAAGGATATGCATGGAGACAGGGATATTGGGCAAAAGGAGAGCGTTTGATCTTCCATTGGTATGAAAGCTCTTTAATTCTTTACACCCTAACATCGGTCTGCATATCCTCCACACTTTTGTCTGTGTATTTCCTAGGATGCCGACGAGGATGTCCAACAGTCAAGAGCTTCTTCAGACGGCGATCCTTTCATTTATTCTCATGACGTTAATGTGTGATTCAGGGGTGATGATGTAAGGAGAAATTAGATGCTAGTCACTCTTGGAGGTCAAGGGTTAAAGCTGAGAAATTGTCTTAACGTAGAACCAGGCAACAAATTATGGAGCCTGACGACAGAGCTGAATAACGTCTGCCACTATTTTTTACACTCCAAAAACTTTGTACACCTCCTAATTATTTTCAAAAATTAATTTTCTCCTTACAAACACTTGAAATAGGAAAATACCTTCAGTGACATCAAAATTTCTTGGTTTTAAACGCCAGCCCCTTTTTTACCTGCAAATTTTGTTTAATTTTAAACCTCGTACGCTTGAGCTCGCGTTATTGACCGCACACCTGTGACGTATGTTATTCAGCTCTGCTGAGCCCGACATGATTTTGCGAAAAAGGTATTTGATGACTTAGTCTGATGGTTTGCAAGGAGGAAGCCGGGTCTTAAGGTTCTATTCCTGGAGAAAAACTCAGCCCTCACATCGCCCCTGTACCTCGGGAATAGCTAGGAGTGGGCACCATTGAGGCGAACTGATGGGAGTCTGTTGCATCACGAGTAGTTCTGGAATCTGATCATTTGATTAAAATTGTCAAGCCACTTTGGTTTCAAATTTGGTAACAGTGAAAAGCCCAGTCATAAAGTCAGTCCTCATATAACACTTCAACATGAACCTAAGCCTAGGTAATTTTTTTTGGAAATCTACGAAGCGCTCTTTCGCCACAGAGGAAAAATATTTCGTACTCACCATCTCCGTCCGCATCGGAAGTGGGCCCAGTGTTCTGAGTCATCGTATCCCCACTGTTTATCAGCCAATCAAAGTCATCGTTGTTATCGTTTATCCAGGAACAGAAATGTCCCTTGAATGAACAATCATCTGGCAAAGCAAAAGTCAGTTGAGTAAAATAAGACATTTTTCACTTCTTTGTTGCTTTTATCCTTGAGGTGGCGCAAGATCAGTTTCAACTATATCCTGACACTTCTCTTCGTATTTACCTCAAGCTAATGTGTGTTGATATGGAGCGGATAGAAAATCAATTGAAGTTTACTAGCACACACAAAAAACATTCAACAACAACCCAAATTTGGGGCATCAAGTTGGGGTCGTATGTATGAATAAGTGAATAAGTAGGTAAGTAAGTAAGAAAGAAACTGACGTAATATTATGAAAGGTTGCATTTTAAAAAAATAAAGAGAGATTTTTCCTTACTTTCAACCAATAAATGTGCCGGAAGGGTCGGTGTAGTTGCGGACGTCGTTGACGTTGTAGCAGCAGTGATAGCACGTTGGAATGGAGGACAAGCACCTTTCGTGAACTCGATTTTGTCAATGGCTATGTCACTTCTCCATACACCAATAACCGCTTCGATTTGTATCTAAAAGAATTTCATTTATTTGACAACTGTGAGCTAAGATTATTCGTTTAGGTTTCTGCCTTTACTTACTAAAGCGTATGTGACAGTAAATTAGTAAGTATTATCGTTTTCTCGTAATCCTCATTGCTACACATTGAGGATCAAACATATCAGGTTATTCAAAGAAGGCTTCACCCTTCAAACAGCGCTGAGGAAAATACAAGGGGCATGGATGTCAACGATCAAGAAACAAAGCAAATGAAAAGAAACAACTTTTGGCGTCGTTTCTATGATGACAAGGGACAGACAAGATTGGTTGGCTTCAATACTGTGATGTGAATGGTTGATGTAAATAATGATGTAAACAACATGAATTTGTATATATCACACAAGTAAACAGAGCTCTTCGCTCTTCTGATTGGTTAGTTCGGAGGTAAAAAGCAAGAACTAATCACCTCCGGGAGGTCGCAGAGACAAAATCGCGCGTCAAGAGTTTAATTTCCGACCATTTTTTGGTATATTGAAAGAAATAATTTTTTTCTTTTTTTGAGGTATATAATGAAACAAAACTATTCACCTCAGCGTCGGAGAAAGTGGTGGTTATTTACCTCCGCTTTGGTGAAGAGTGTTAATTATATATGCATTTTGGTTGGTTCCATCCTATGATCTATCAGAGGAGAGACGCATTGAAGACGTCGCATTTTTTTTTGCCTTTTTTGCTATGTAAAACATAGGTTTTAGGTTGCCGTGGGTCTGTTCGGTAATACATCACGGACGACGTCAAAAGGCGATAGGAACATCAGTGACACACTCATGTGCCACATTCTTGTTCTGCCGCCTCTTAAGGTCATCTGTGACCTATTACTGAACCGATGCATGGCAACATGAAATAAATTTGTTTAAGAAGTTAACTCTGTGTGCAAAAGTTCAAGACCTTACCATATACGACGTTGAGTTACAAGGAAGAGTTATTCGTGCTTCGTGCCACTTGTCACCTTGGTTTCCATAGCGACGCCATAACCGGCCCCTCATTATTCCGTCGCCCACACGATAAACAGAGAGCGAACCCATATCTTGACCAAACATATAATATCTAAAGCGCATGCACTGAAGGCCCTTCAATAAACCGCTGGTCAGGATTGCTCTGTCAGCGAATCGTCTGGGCTCTGATGATTCCACATAAAGGTACTGACCTTTGAGGAAGAAAATATAATGTAAAACAAAGGGTAAAAAATGATGTGCTGTGAAAGAGGTAAGTTTTAGTTATCTTTTAATCTCATTCACTGCCGTTTTAAGGGTTCGTTGCGCAGCACGCCTTTCATTTGCCTTTCCCCTTTTTTCAATTTCATTTTTCCTTTTTCAAAATCACCCTCAGCCTCTTACAGTAACCAGAATAATTTTCAAGTGAACGAAGTCACAAAACTAGGCAAATGAAGTAAAAAAATTATAGTATAATTTAATGAATTTGCTTAATAATAATCTAAACAAAAATAATAAAATCTAGAAAACTGCTCGTTTAAGAAATAAGACGAAACAAATCTGGTGCCATAAAGGACAAAATTGGTACAACTACAAAGATACGAGCGCACCCTAAAATAAAGTTTTCAGAGTCATTTAAACCTTTAAAGCTGCCCATCTTTATGCAGATAAGATGATAATCCTTCGCGGATAATTTGATCGAGCAAATTATGTAGGGCGCTGTGTCAACTCTTATCTAATCCAGGATTAAGCAGCTTTACATTAACTCGGGACCGAAGGCAACTCCTTTGGCCAACTTATTTATAGTAACCTCCCCTAACTATATGCCATTAGATGCTATCTCAACTTGAATTTTTTCGGTCCATTTGACAAGCCAAGTAAGAAGTGTACTCCTTCTTGTATGGTCTCAGAGGGTTTGTTAGATTCCCGTTTATTAGCACAAAGTTCCTAAGCACTCAAAAAGACATGCATGATTTTAATGTCAATATGAAGACGTTACGGGGTCACAATACCAAGGCATCTAACCTTCTCCTTCATAACCAGCAGTTGGACCTGTTTCTTCGCTTGGAGTCCCTCCCTCTATCAGCTGCCAATCAAAGTCATCATTGGGATCATTTATCCATTTACACAATCCTTCATCAAATGTGCAGTTACCTGGGGAAATGACGGTATAATTTCCGTATGTTTTGAGCGCACAAGGCAACAAGGATCTAAGGTCTATTACGATTAGGTTGAATCAAACGTTCAGATGTCTGAGCTAAGGCCTCGCCAGTACTTGCGTATACTCCCGAGGGTATAGAGGTAAAATGAGAACTCGGTGTCTTTCCCAAGACTAAAGGATCAGGCTCAAGACCGGCCTTTCACGCGCAAACTATCGGGCCAACTAATTAAATGAGTTAGGTGAATATTTTTGACGCAAAATCGAGCAGGGCTCCATCATTTGTTCCGTTAATTAAACGAAGTTTCTGCTTTTAATCGTATCTGTGACATTGCCTTTTCTAAGGTGCACGATCCTGGAAAATCCGATCACGATACACATGTTGATTAACAACACACGCAAATAAATTCCGATAGCGTTCCACGCAAGATGAACAGTTATGTTACTTTTTTGCTGTTTGTTCGGTTTGCTTTGACTCACCAATCAACCCAGCATCGAATGAATCTTGTTTCAACTGACAACAGGTTCCTTTGCTAAAGAAAATGTCGTCCACAGCAAGATCAGAAAGATAAGAAGGACCCACAACGCCTTCAATAATAATCTGCAATTTAAATTTGAAGGATCATGTTAGTACTAGAGGTTAGCCACGATTTCTATCGCCTATAATCTAACCTAACCAATGTTTACGCTTTCGCGTAAGATATTCTTTACTCGGACTAAATGTTTTCGGTAAAGTTTACCTATAGATATTTCAGTGAAGTTCGATGACTTCACAGGTTGCTTTCTGAAGCTACTCATCTATTTCAGTCGGTTTGGCCCGCGCTATTGTCACTGGAAGAGAACACAAGCGACACGCGCGTGAACAAGCAGAACACGCGAGTATATTGCGTACGATTCACGTGTGCCAATGTGAATCACTAATTTGCGTTCCTTTCTCAATCGAACTTCTTAGCACTGTCTTACAGCTTAGGGAGCCGAAGTTCCAACTCAATGATATGTGAAAAATTTTTAAGCCTTCTGAATTCAAAGACTGAATTTCTCTACCTCGCTGGCAAGAACTTCTTATCTTAGAGGATAACAAAATATTAGAGCACCTGGTAACAAGCTCCTCCGATATCAACTAAAGCCTCGTGCCAATCTGGTCCCTGATGTCCCGACATAGTCCACAAAAGATCGTCACTACGCACACCTTCTCTCTTGTAAACACTCAGCTTGCCCATGCGATCCCCATACATGCTGTAAAAGAACTGAAGGCACATTCTTCCGCAAATGCGTGGGCCCATCAGCAGCGCCCTGTCTCCATATCTCTGGGGTGCAGACCCCTCAATAAATATATATGCGCCTGATGACAAACAAATTATAAGTTTGGATTAGATATGCGATTCAACGATCATGTGGTCACACTAAGCAGGCTAAAGTCTTCGTAGAATTCTTAATGATACAATAAAATATGAAACCAATTCACCATCGTATCCGGTGTGATCTTTCTCTGGACCAGTGTCTACTGTTCCTGTAGCTCCACTGTTTAAAGTCCAGTCGAATTCATCACCAAGGGGCAGATTGATCCATTCACAAAACCCACCATCAAAGTCGCACGTCCCTAAATACAATTACGTACGAATAAACGTTAAACACCCATTCAGAATGACATTGAGTCACCCAAGCCAACTCCGCTATATTCAGTGATTTAGTCAATCATAAAATCTATCCGTTGTATATCGGAGTGTCAGTACGTGGTTCGCACGTAGTGTCTTTTCGTCAGTCAAGTGGTCAATCAGTCAGTTAGTCAGTTAGTTGGTCCAACACCCAGTCAGTTAGTCAGTTAGGCAGTTGGTAACTCACATAGGTGAGTAAATAAGTGGGTGGTCTTCTGTAAGTCAGTCAGCCGATCAGTTAGTCTAACTGTCATTTTTTAGTAGAAACTCAGTCAGTTACCCGCTGGCCAGTAGCTGATAATAATCAAATACAATACCTGTCTCTCCTCTTTTCATATCTGAGTGCACCGTCAAGTTGCGAGGCAAATAATTAAGTTCCTTTCCATCACAAGTTCCATTGACAAACGTTATTTCATCCAAGGCAATATCACCCTGATAGGACTTGCCCACTCTGGCAGCAAATATAATCTGCGGGAAAATAATTTATGATCAGTCTAGAAGCCAGAGATTGACTTGAAAGAACACTGTAAACTTCTCCCATGACCTGCAATGTTTTCAGTTTCCTTTCAGCATAACTGGAAATATCATGAGCTAAAGCAAAGAAAGGCTCTTCCTTCTTTCTTTTTAAGACGTAACGCGACCACTCCCTCCTCCCCCCCCCCCCCCTCTCCGTTCCATGCCCACAAGCTTACGCTTTTCGTGCTCGAATAGGAGGAAACTGAAAAGACTGGTACGTAAGCTACCTGTGACGTAGCAATCTTTGGAGACAAGAGCACGAAACATGGCCTCACCCGATAAAAAAGACATTCCTGGTTATCAATCATAACTTCCCCTAAGGCCTAAGTTGTTTCAACGACTCTTGCTGAAAAAAACACTCAGCACATCAGTCAGATGTTCCGCACATACAAGTATAAACTGTTTCATTTTCTCTTACTGTGTAATTGTTGCCGAAGACTGTGACGTTGCTGTACCTCCAGGTATTTCCTTGGTTTTTATATCGGCCCCAGACAAAATTCTCCATCCCATCCTCCTTTAGGTAGATTTGTAGATCTGCTATGTGTCTTCCATACATGTGGTAGAAAAAACGCATGCACATTATACCGGAAAACGGACCTCCAAGGAGACGAGCAGTCTCACCAGCTTTCCTCGGCCATGACGCCTCGGCGTAGATATAGAAGCCTGGGACACAAAAGTCTTACGGGTTAGTTTTATGACGAAACTACGTTCAGGTGGAACTTGACGTAAAAGCACTATATAGAGAAAATGTATGGGCGGATAAAATTTCACAAAAACACAACAGCAATGGCAGAATCATACCAACTTTTAAAGAGAACAGGAAACAGATGTTAGTTAAATCACGCGAGGCAAGCCGTACTTTGAAAAAAAATTGAGAAATTCAAAGTCGGTTCAGCGAGAAGTGCAAAAGTTTATGATTGGGGATGGCTGATGTAAGGGTGATCTTGGATAAAAAGATACGAAAAATGCAGAAAAAAGTACTTATAAAACTTACTCTTCATACATTTTGGGATAAGAGAACTAACATAAAAACTTTATTGCCTCGCGTTTTCCCGCGCTTTTGAAATACCCTACTTGTGTTATCATCGGCTCTTTGTGTTATTTTCCTTTGCATTGATGGGTTGTTGCAATTAGTTTGGTTTTTCGCCAACGACACGTAAGAAAAAGCCATCCAATATCTCCATGAGTGATGATTGCAGAGTCCTACCTTCTCCAGAGCGATCTTTCCTAGGTCCGGTATTGCTACTTGGTGTTCTCGATTTCAGCCGAATCCAATCAAAGTCATCTCCACTTGTTTCATTCGTCCAGTTACAAAAATCCAAGTCAAAATCACATCCTCCATCTTTTGCAAAGTCAATGAGAAAAAAATAAAGAATTAATTTATGGTTCGAGTATCATTCATAATCCAATTAGTCTTTGCTGTCCCTAAGCATTCTCTGTTTTGATTTATCTTTACTTCTGTGCTGTTATTTGAAGTACGTTAAAGCATGATAAACAACATGTATCAACCCAATAAAAGGGCCGATGATTTACTCCTTTAAATTCTCTTTTTAAACCTTTCATTCCCAAGATCTCATTGGTAATTCTCCTTACTGTCTGCCACATAGTTCTTGTAATGTTAGTTTTGAGAATTTGGTATTGGATCAACCAATAATCCCCTAATTAATATTTATTCTCATCACTTGTCTGCTTGATATTGCATTGATATTGTAAAGAGAAATTCTGTCTTGGTCACTCATGGGAGTTAAAAGGTTAAAGCAGTTCACGTTTATACTTTTGTTAAACTTACAGGATGTCGCAAAAAGTCAAAAATAATAACATCAGACCATACGTATGTAGAGGAATTTGCTTAACAATCAAGAGCTTCCTTCTTCGGCGAGAATTTCTTCCCCTCTCGTAATCTTGGTGTTTGATTCAGCTGTAATACTGTAAGGAGGAATTCTTAAGGATCCGAGGAGAAATGAAGAGGCCGTTGAAAACATAAAACACAATGATCCATATGTTAAAACGACATTATACCTTTCCCTGAAACTCACAATTTTTATCGAAAGATTCTATTGACCAAAATTTGAAAGCTTTTTAAAGAGTTTGTAATTGAAAACTTTAAATAAACTAAATGGCTCACAGGAACTAGTCTATTGAAGATGCGAGCGTGAGAGCGCAAATTGGCTTGATTTAAAAACAATTTAGTAGACATGAAGCTGAAAGGTTGTTACACCTAAACTTTAAAAATAAAATAATTTTGACAATTTTTTAACTAAGTGCTCTTAATCAACAAATCTGGAGAAATGTGCCAGGCCAAATTCTTGACCGCTCGGGTCACTTGAATCAGAATATAAGTACTTTAGGGAAAGTTGCCAATGTTAAGAAAACTGATTGTTAAACCGTCCTTGGGACATAAAGTACTGAAAATCTTACAACTGATTTAATAATGACTTTACAAAGTTGCGATTTGAAAAACACTCCTCTTTCAGAAAATCATTTTGACATAAACGAATCATTAGTTTAAGTCGATTTACGGTTTAGTTTCAATGTTCTTTTCTACGGTGTGCCAACAAAAAATGCCATTAACATTTTTTTCTAAATGATTTCTGCCTGTGATGAAATGCTGAGGAAAGCTATGCACGAGGGTTATTGTAAATACTTTTATGTTTGTTACTAATTAAAAGTAACCCAAAACCTATTTGACGTGTTCCGAGCTTAAACGACTAAAAGCTTAGGGAAATGTTACAATGCGGCTAACATCTGCTTTAGATAGAAAGGTTTTGCAGCGAACAGCATGAGTTGTAAACATTGTACTTTGGTAGCGGTATTTACGTAATTACACTGTCGTACTCTCAGGAAACGTATTTCAAACACATACACACATATGCAGTACTGATTAACAAGGTGTTAAAATCTCCTTTTTGATGGTAAAATAATTATTATGGAGGACTTAAAGAGGTGTAAAAAATTATCCTCAACTCAAGTTACGAGCTCGCGCGTCCTTAAGGTTCCGAACACAGCTCGGTCTGTCGTCATAAAATATGTTATGGGTACAATCTTAAAGCCACATATCACATAAAACATGTAACACTCTTTGTGGTGCAATTACCGCCAATTGGCCAAAAAAGATGGGAATTCTGATGTGGCTCCCTGCCTTTCACTTATGACAAATGTAATGATTTCTCCAAATGCATCCTTTTTTTTTTTGGCCGTTGGCCTGTTTTGGCTTAACTATTTCCCTCCTGAAATAATACAAATCCCGTTGAAATAATCTTTGGGTTTTATCTGATGATGCCGTTGTAATACTAAATAGATCCAGAACGGCTAGCTGAACTTAATATTTTATGTGAACCAAGAGAGTTTAAGTTAAATTTGTTGGATAAAGGTTAGACTTAAACAAAAAGTGTCATTATGAAAATTGACTGCAAAACTTAACACCACCAACTGAAAACGAAATTATTGACGAAAACGCCTAACTACTGACCAAACACGATAATCTTCCTTTCCGTGGGTAAATTGTTTTTAATCACGCCAATTCGCGTGAGATATTTCTCACGCTCTCATCTTCAATAGACTAGTTCCTGTGCGCCATTTTATTTATTTAAAGTTTTCAATTACAAATTCTCTAGAAAGCTTTAAAATTTTGGTCAATAGAATCGTTCGATAAAAATTCTGAGAGTCGCTTTTAGAAAAGGCAAGAGCTGGTCCAGGCCGCTATCTAAGATTGGCCATAAGCTCCCTACCACACGTCTACAATCCATCTTTCATGGAATTCGATGCTAAAATTCACTCGCGTTACGTGGTTTTTACCTTTTAACGGAAGATCAATTATGTCTCACATTTATTGTAAACTAAACCGGACATGTGTTTGTTCACACGAGGAGTTCTTTTAACCATCAAGGAAGCCGGAAGGTCTTAAGTGCCCCAGCAGTAAGACAAATTGCATTCACTTTCTTCATATATTGATATTTTGCTGTTTTCGTAATGTGTACGGTGTTAGTGAGTCATTTGTTCTTCATAATACATCAAACGAAAGATTGACCGATGATAGTCATGGCAGAAGTCTTAGTGTTCGAGTGCGTAAAATTGACAGAGTTGTCTTAAAGAAAACAAGGTATCGATTTGCGGAGATTTCTTAAAAAGTTACTTCTTCATACAGCTATTTGTGGTAAATTGGGTTTTGTAATAAAGATTCGTAGAACAGAAGGATTTGAAGCCGTTTGTACTTAAAACATACTGTGCGCATTATGAAAATTATCTTAATCCCGTGACGCTATTAGTGATTGCTTGCGACATTTTGTAGCATATAACGTATCAACGTTAAGGGCCTCTAAAAGGAACAAGTAAAGAAATAAATGCGTTAACTTTTCCGTTAATACATCAAAAATACATGGCATTTCTAGGGACGTCAGTTCTATCACAAAACTTGACCATGCTACTTTACCTAAAATTGCTTCTCTGTGCATCTTGTGGATTGGCGTCGTTTCATTGGAAGGGTTCGTCGTATTTTTGCTTTCTGTGGAGATTCTGAAGCCAAAAACACCATTATTTGCCAGAAGAGTGAAGGCAATCGCGAAGAATATCGTCTTGTAGGTCGAGACCTTCATGTTGAACGCTGCGTCTAACTCACTGACCAGGATCTCTCTGCGAAACGCTTCCTCTGTAAATGTCAACAATTGATAATCCTTTCCTCAGATTCTCCTCTTGCGAAAACATAAATACAAGAGTATGGTCTGGAATGTAGATTAAGAGTGATTGATAAGCAGTAGGCGGTGTCACGGCTAGGAGTTTCAATCATCAAACTGGAGCACTGCAAAAGCCTACAGATTATATTCAGGTTAACTTATTCCCTCTCTGTGAGGTGTTTATTTAACCCGAGACGTCTGCTGCCCAAATACTAATAAATCAATTCAAATCCTTCAACAAATGCCGCTTTTCAAGTTGTGCCACGTGCTGTATGCGCGCGTGAGAATTCGGCAAACCATGCAGTTATATTTTTAACCCTTTCCCAATCCCCAATATTTAATATCAATTCTCCGCTCTGTTTGTTAAACAAAATCTAAAATTTTAGCTCTGAGAATTTCGTGTTACATCAAACGTTGTCGTGTAGTTCCTATTTTTCTTTAACCTTTCTGCTCGAAATTGTATCGACAATGGAAAGAAGAATTCCTCTTTGGTCAATTCTGGCGATTAACAGGTCGAAGGTCTTAAGGCTCTCTCTATTTACGTCATACTCTTTCTTAAAATGTATGGAATGCCCTCCCGAAAGGGCTAAAATAGAAATAAGACTGGCAAATCGACAAAATGTTAAGAAGTTTGGATCATCATCGAAAAGGAATTAACCCACCAACGCTGGTAGATTTTGTTGCTCCGTTCATTGTGATCATTTCATTATTAAATCAAGTTTGCAAGGAGCCTAAGATAAGCGCAATTGTCTTGACCTACTCATGCTAGATTCTTCTTTTATGTTATTTTTTTCTTTTTTATCTTCAAATATTTTTTTTGTCTTGTTTTTGTTCAAGAGATAAAAAACGTGACTTAGCGATCCTTATCAGATTATTATCGTGTCAGGTAACATGCATTAGACGTTAACCTTGTCTATCACTAATTAAGTGCATATAGTTTATAATAAGCAGTATTTTGATATGGGGCGCGACATAACATTGGACCATCTCGGTAGTAGCAATTTGTTATCCGAACGCCCGCCTCACCGATCATACTGCGCTGCACGAAAGAATAACAACAGTTACTTGTACATCATTTCTCAGCCGGAAGTGAAGTTATTGTAATGCTTAATCCTCTTCTTTTCAATCAACGAGGTGCATAACCTGGCTTAAGTCATTTTAGATTCACACGACGCCAAAAAAGCATCTTGTTTGGTACAATAAGCTACTCTAGCCACGTTCTCATCATCTTGAATACAGACAAGATAACTTCTCCTATTGATATAGAGCCGTCTATTGAGTAAAACGATTTTATCAATTATTTTATTCTTCAGAGAACCAGTTGTGCACTTCTTCTTCTTCTTCTTCTTAAAAAAAACACTTTCCAGTATTTTGTAAGATACGATTTTGTGAAAGACTCAGTATTCATTCTTGACCATAAGCCAATTTTGGGATTTAGGGAAGTTATCACGGGAACTTACTGGTTAGCTAAAATCTAAGTAGCATCTTTGAATACACAAACAGATTTTAAGCCTCAAATGTAATAACGTCTGACAGCAGTTTCGCAGACAGAAACAATCAGAAAATTAAAAAAAATTGAGAAACTCTACGGGAAAGTCGACCCTTTCGCTGTAAGAAATATAATGTTCCGCTCCAGGTCACAAAAAAAAAAATGGGCAATTGGGTTACCTTTGCATTTCCGTTGTACTCTGCTTAACCGCGCGGTCTAGCGTCGTGTTGTTGGAGGCAACTCTATGCAAGATGGTTAACCATCTCAGAAATTATCGACTAATTTCGAAACCAATTCATCCTATAAATTTATCGTAAATTCAATTAAAATGTTTGTTTTTTTAAACAAATCCCATTGGAGCATAATGAGGTAATTACCTCATACTATTAATCTCGATTTTTCGGTTTATTTTAGGTATCTTGATTTGCAACTGACATTTTCTTCCTTTTTTAAAGTTTTCTTTGTCTTTAAGAGAGTTAAGGATCTTCATTACGCATTGGACCACGAAGCTGATGCTTCAGTTGCGTTTTTAAATGGTTACTTTGACACTTGCAGAAGTGAACATAATTCAAATAAATTATTCTACCAACAATTAATGGAACTCAGACATGAACATCAGCCGGAGAGCTTTGCCTAGACAACGCACCAAATTTTCCGTCTAATTTCATAGGAAAATGTAAGGAAATTAGAAAAGAAAATTAGTAATCGAATCTTGAGAGTTTTAAAAAGGGTCAAGAGAAAATGACGGTTTTAGGGTCAATTTTTGCCGTAGCTATACAAGAGGGTATAATGGTGGCGGGGCTGGGGAAGACTTTGAAGGTTGACGATCAATTTGTCTTGGATCTTAATGGTTGACAGATTAGTTGACATTGTTAGTATGAAAATTTTTTTAGTACATCATACTTTTTGTATCTTGTACTGACGAAATGAGGTTAAATGTATTTCTTAGAAAGGTACTTTTAGCAATTACTAATAAATAAATTTCGGTTCCTGATATCATGGGTTCAAATTTCTCCTGCAGAAGACAAAGATGTCAGATGACTTGTCACGATCGTGAGCAAAAATTATAATCGCTTTGCGTGGGACAAGAAAACAATTTGACTCCCCCATAAGGAATTGAACCCCAAACCTTCGGATTCCATGCTCTGAAAACATCGTATTATTCCTTGTGTAAGCAAAAGGAATAAGGAAGCTGGTAAACTTTAAGACCTTACTCCTCAAGAACTGAGCATAGTATGGGAAAGATAATAGTAATACTCTTCTCGAGGCTCATCTTGCATATCCTAATACATAGTTCTGTCACACAACATGCGGATTTGTTATATATAGACGTAAGTCTTCGCTTTTCAAGTTTGACGTGGTGAATAAAGCTTATAGACTCTGTACGATCAAGTCGTGCTCCCCAGATATGCCGCCAACTTCGGGACTTAGTCGAAAATAGCGAAAAATAAAATTTAAAAAAACATATAGAACCGAAAAACCGCCGGAAATTTTTATCGAAAGCGAAAACTGCATACAACACTTCTTTGAAAAATGCGTTGAGAGACGTTATGAGGCTCATTGAAAAATATTTTCCGATCTCTTGGCAGCAGAGTAATGGCACGTGTTTGTGGTAAAGGTGATTAATTTCCAAACAGAAATCGGAAACCAGAAGGGAAATACCAAAAATCATATCCGGATACCAATTACGAAAAAGCCCTAGAAATTTTTCCAAAACCCTACGGCCGAAAAAGAGAAAAACCGCAAAACCGATTTCCGGTGCTCAAACCGAGACCCGATACTAATTAAAAAAGATAAAAAGCGAAAATCCCAACTTCCTCTCCGAAACTGACTGGCGCTTTTGTTTTCGCTAACACGAAGAGTGGCGAAGCCGCGAAAGGCTTGAGACGGAAAATGATCTTTTTTCCAATCGCAGCTTCGTTCATTCTGCATCTAGAGGAGGAATTAAATGCCCGACTTTTAACTTAAAATATATTTATGGAGGAAAAAAACGGAAGACTTAAAATTACTTTAATCGTTATGAATCCAATAACTTAAACACATATAGGAGACAAAGAAACACAGAACTGGAGCGAGGTTAGCTATTTTTCACACGTATCTCAAACGTTGTAAGGTTTCCAAATGCAACCCTTTTCCCATAAACATCCATTATCGTACTATGTACCAACAACGTAATAATTGTTCTGTAAAGAGATTATTGTAATAAGAAAAACAAAACAAAACAAAACAAAGCAAAATGAAGGGAAGGTGTCTGTGCTTTACTGAATTATATGTGGGTGTTGTTAGCAATGCTCTCCTGGATGCAGATTGATTTTGTTGCAAATCCGTATATAAATTTAATTATTGGATTCTCTACGTCTAGAGATAAAGTGCCAATTGTAAAGAGGCATCTGTTTATTTGGTCAAATTTTATTCCGAGCGTGACTTTGTCCTCACTTCCATTGAACAGAAACTTAAAAATGAAATAAAATGGGGAAAAAAGGAATTAAAAAAAAAACCAGTAACGAGTTGATGGTAACTGTGGTCAATTGCATTTAAAGCCATGTGGTGACGGCAGCGGCATTCGACTTGTATCTAGTCCTGCTCAAATTGAACGTGCCATTTTGTTAAAAAAAATTCGAACATCAAAGCGGCAATTAGCTGTTGATGAAAGCACTTTCAAATGCAAACTGATCAGTGCACGTCGACTGGTTCAGTTAATTGCTATCGCTCTATTTTGCCATATGATATTTCAAGTGTAAATTGCTTCAACATGCAACGCCCCTTTTGTTGTTCTGACGAACGTTATTTGGTAATCATCATCATTATTCGGCAATCAGTACTATCTTTTTCGCTGATTTCTCCTCGATTCACGCACAACTCAAAATGGTATGACGTAGGGATGCAGCCATAGCCAATGTGATTTCATGACCCAACATCACTGCCAAAAGTATCTTGTGCGAAAAAGGGATGGTAAATTTTGAGGTCAATCATCCTAAAAAAAAAAATGTCATTCTTACAGCCACGATCGTGCATGGAACAGAGAAAACATGATTTAAATCATTCCAGCAGTAGAGGTTTTTATTGCATGGTTGTTGCCAGTTTAGTAAGGGCGTTTGCCGTTTTGGTATGAAGAGCGTTTGCAGTCCTGAGTTAACAGCACACGCATTCTTCTTGCATCTAATTTTAGGCACGTTTAACGCGCCATTTCTTGAGGCTAATATCCTTATGAAGCTTAGATCAAAGGGGGAAACGGCTGCAGACGTCAATCTTTTCAAACACAAACCTTATCAGTGCACGTGCATGGGTTTTGTTAAAGTAATTGCACTGAACAGACTAGCAACGTACAATCACGATCGTGCATGGAGTAAAGAAAACATGATTTGAATCATTCCAGCAGTAGAGGTTACATTGCATGGTTGTTGCCAGTTTCAAGTAAGGGCGTTTGCTGTTTTGGTATCGAAAACGTTTGCAGTCCTGAGGTAACGGCACGTGCGTTCTTCTTGCATCTAATTTTGGGCACGTTTAACGTGCCATTCTTGAAGTGAACATCTTCATGAAGCTTAGATCAAAGTGAGAAACAGCTGTAGATGACAATCTTTTTAAATGCAAACCTTATCAGTGTACGAACATGGGTTTTGTTAACGTTATCACACTAAACTGACTAGCTTCAGCTCGGATGCACGTTGTTATACGTAATAATTCAATGACAATTCAGCACACAAAAGAGAACTGCGTGCATTTTCTGTGCCTCTGCTGTAACTCTGACGAAGTAAGAAGCAGTAAAACTAATATTTTTGGTCGGCGTTGAGAACATTGGCTTTCGAACATCTGAACATTAATCGTTCTAAAATAAGTTAAGAACACAGCGCTCCGAAATTTTGGAGGACGGAAAATGGGGAAAAGGGAGAATCTATGTCACCGAGATGCCGCGAGTGCCTACACCTAAAATCAACTATATCCTCGATTCACTCTTATATGTAAATATATACATACGTTCCAAAACTGGTGCCCTTTCCTCGAAAATGTCTGGAAACGGTCTTTACTCAATGGATGTCTCAGAAGATTTCAAGAGTTGCAGAGGTTAGACTGATTTATCAGTCAAGTTAAAGAATTACGTAACGTAACAACAAAATACCTTTCGTTCCAAGTTTGAAGATAAAGACATCATATCGGTAGCGATAAATATGTAGAGGTAACCTTTTATGCTTTTGGTTTTCACATGGTATATGAACATTGGTGAGCGTGAGTCCTCAAAGGCAAGGAAAGGGGGTAAGCACTCTTCAGAAATTGCTGAAAGGGATCTCCAAATCCTGATCCTATTTCAGACCAAAGTATATCACTTTCCACTCCCATTTTAAGACGAAGCATCATAAATCCATACCCTTTACAGACCTGCTGGCATCAAAGTCGAGGGTGACCGATAAAGAACGTCCATGCGGTACCGACACGTGCGTTTACCTTGTGTCTTATCCTTGGCACGTTGAACGTGCCTTTTTTTTTTTTTTCTTTTTTCTTTTTTTTCACTTCTCCTTATTATCTGCCCGAGACTTTAGGATTAAAAGGGCAAAGATATTTTTATGAGAATTATTTTAAATAAAAACTTCTCACTGCACGTGGGTGGGTTTGGTTCATCGCCATCCCTAGTTGGATATGAGACTTTCTCAAAGGCAATAGAGGAGGGCCTGATCTTCAAATATAGCGCAATGATTCCTTCCAACCATTATAAGGAGAACTCGATAGTGTGCCCGGAGTATGCTAGGTTCGAAAGTGACAAGCTTCCTGCAAACTGCTAGGATCGGCGCTGTCGGAAGCATTGTATATGTGAATAGATAAAGGGCAATGGTCGATCGAAGTTCGATCATTCACTGATGAAAATCGTCATGAGGAAAGTTGTCTTTTTGTCTTGTCTCGAGGATGGGCCAAGGAAAACGTTCTGAGTACCTTTGAGGAATTGAACCTCAGAGATTCGGATTCCGCGCTCATAATGTTTCAAGCCTTCTGTATACTGCTTGGATGGTCAATTTTGGGTTCGGAGTCGAATAAAGAAACAAATAATCTGTTTGGCCTCGATGGTGGCAAGAAATTTTGCTTCCTTAGCCTTAGTTACGTTTCCAACCGTGAGGTATACTTCCACGTGCGTTCGTCTTGCGTAAACCTTAGGCACGTTTATCGTGCCTTTCTCCTCAATTTAATATCTGGAGGATGCCTCGTAGAGATCAAAGGGGCAAACAGCTGTTGATGACAATTTTTTAACATGCGAAACTTATCAGTGCACGTGCACGGGTTTAGTAGATCACTGCGGCACTAACTTAATTTATCACAGATGGGGTGTGCATCGACTCACGTTGGAAATACAAGAACAAGTTAGCACGACGCAAAAGATCAGTACATGTTCCTTTACTAGCGCTGACAAAGGGTATCATATTTAACACCGCAAGAATTAGTCACACTGATACTTCTGATCGGTGATGAAAACGTCTTTTGTCGAACATGAAAACTGTAACTTTTCCAAACCAAGTTGAGAACATAGTGCTTTGAAGTTTTGTGGGAATTGAGAATGGAATAGTAGGAATCCATGTCACTAAAGTATATTTTCAACTAATTTGTTCAAGACATTTAAACATGCATACTTTCCAAGAGGCCTTTTCTAAGCATATGTCCGGAAACGTTTCTTGCACCTCAGATGTTCCAGAATATTCCAAGAGTTGAAGAGGTTAGACTGATTTATCAAGTTAAAGATTAAGTAACCTGACAACTTAATTCCTTTCGCTCCAAGTCAGACGATAGATATATATCGGTAACGAAAAAGAATTTGTCACTTTTTCAGCTTTTCTGTTTTACACATGGAACGCTGGTGAAATCGAGTCCCTTTGGGACCGAGAAAGGGGTCACTCTTTGGGAATGCGTGCAAGGGATGTGCCGTTAGGTTCTCCACATCCTGACCTTATTTCATGCCAAAGTATGCTATTTTTGACTTCTGCTGTAAAACAAAGCATGCTAAATCCATACCTGATATCGTATTAGAGTCAAGCCGTATTGATAAAGAACGCACGTGCGATAACGGCAAGTGGGTTTCCTTTACTTCTCACTCAAGGCACGTTTGATGATAAACCATGATCTCTTCAATTCTTCTCAGTTTCTGCCCGAGGCTTCAAGATCAAAGGGTTATCAATTGCAAAGAGGCAACAGCTTTCGATGACAATCCATTTGAATGTAAAACTTATAAAGGCACGCAAATGGATTTGGTTTATTACCATCCCATTGAATTGAATTTGTTCAGAACCTTCTTTCCAATACAGTAGACGGGGCCTGATATTCAGATTTTGCACTCCAGTGCACGCTAAGTTCATATATGGAAAGTTTTCTGCATGCCACTTGAATCAGCCAAGTCGAAAGCTTTAGTAAGTGAAGTGAGTGAAAAAAGAAGGTCAATTTTAAGTTCGATCGTCCAGTAAATAACATGTTGTCCGTCTAGTCTCAATCATGGGACAGAGGAAAAAAGAGACATGAAATAACCCAGCAGCGGAGTTTTCCATTTTATCGATGCTGCATGTCTAGTAAGATTGTTTTTCAGTGCCTTCGTATCCATGCGGATGTGGCACGTGCTTTCGTCTCGCACAACTCCTGGGCACGTTTGACGTGCAATTTTCCTTATGCTGATATCTGCAGCAAGCTTATAAGATCAAAGGGGCAAATAGCTGTTGATGACAATCCCTTTTGAAATGCAAAATTTATCAGTGCACGTGCATGGGTTGGGTTAATCACCGTGGAATCTGCTAAATTTGTTACAATTACTTTCCTACTGAATGAGTAAAGATTAGTACACATGTTCCTGTAATGACACTGACCAGGGGTATTATATCTGATGACTGATTAAGAACTGGCAACAATGTAACCTCTGATCGGTGTTGAGAACGTTTTTGTTTGAACATTAAAGCTGCAACGTTTCAAATCTATCGAAATCTAAATTAAGAACAAAGCGTCGTGAAGGCTTGGAGAATGTAGAATGGAGTAGCGAAAATCCGTGTCACAAAGGCGCACGTTCACATGGGTAAGATCACCCATACATACCAAGAAGCTCTTTAGAAGAAAATGTCTAGAAACGGTCTTTGCTCTACCAATGTTCCAGAAGATTTCAAGAGTTAGAGTTTAGACTGATGTTCCATGTCAGACGATAATAAGATGGCAGTATGTAAATACATGTAATTCTAACTTTTCATAGTTTCCTTCTTTACTTAACCTTTTACACCTTAGGATCATTATGCACATTCTCCATACTGTCCTCCGTACATCTCTAAAGAGGCTGACAAGGAGAATTTGTTAAACAATCGAGAGCTGCTTTAGTTGGTGATCATCTCCTCTATTCTCGTGACTTTCATGTTTGATACAGGGATGATATAGTAAGGAGAAATTAGACGCTAGTCACTCTTAAGGGCTAAAGGGTAAACAAATAGATTCCATGTTGCCGTGCTTCTGTTCAGTAACAGAACACAGATGAGGTCAAAGAATGGCAAATAAAAAAAAAGTGGCACACGCAGCACAGCTGAGTGCGTGACTGATGTTCTAACCACATTTTGACGTCTGCTGTGATCTGTTTCTGAACAGACACTCGATAAAGTGGAACCTTTCGGTTTAGATGATACGACAGCGAAGCAAAATATTGTTGATGGTGACGTCATTTAAAAGTCTGTCCTTCAACAGTTCATGAGTGGAAACCAACCAAAATACGTGCGTTACTTGGCCTTTTGATATAATAGCGAATGATAATAGTCACATGGGGCCGGAGGGGGGGAAGGAGGGGAAAAGCGGGGTGAGGATACTTCTCGGTGTTCTCCATATTCTGACAAATGATACATTTTGGTTTCGTCCCTTTTAACTTAGACTCATTTTGAATTGAAAAGAAAAATCCGTTTTTTTTTGTGGTTCCCCTAGATTGAGACCATAATGATGAAAATTTATACTCTACGCAAAATCATACATACACCTGGGGAAGACGGGGATCAAAGAGGCGGAGGAAGTAGGTGCAGTCTCCTTCATAGCTTACAGCCCGGGCTTGAAGGACCAAAGGATATCGTAACAACAACATTACGCTTTAGTGCGTAATGGGGACCCCAGGAACAAAGACAAGGCCCCTTCCCTCCAAAAAAATCGTCTTTCTTGAAAAAACCAGTTCTTACCACATTCGTTTCACAAAGATGACTTCCATTTAATCATATAGCCGGGCTCATGTAGCTTTGTTAATTTTACCAAGGACGTAATGTTCGGAGTTTCGAACTTTTTGACGAGTTTTATAGTTTTGCGATTTAAAGCGGAAGTCCAAGAAATGTGTAGGAGCTACTCTTGGCACTCTACTAATCACCAAATTTACTATTTCACCACGTCATTTTATCAAATAAGGTAATGAGAACGCACAAAAATGCCACAGTGTTCTATAGTACAGGGCAAAAATACGGAGGAACAAATAGCCACACTGAACTGTCCAAACTTCGAATTTTTGTTTGTTTTGTTTGTTTTTGTTTGTTTTTTTTTTTTTTGGGGGGGGGGTTTAATGATGGAGCATTTTCGGTGTATCAGAGAAAAGCTAAAATGTAAAATGTAAAATGCAAGAACCAAGCAATTAGAATTGCAGTCTTATAACTGACTACGTCGGTTAAAAGACGCGTCTAGTTTTGCGATTTAAAGCGGAAGTCCAAGAAATGTGTAGGAGCTACTCTTGGCATCCTATTAATCACCAAATTTACTATTTCACCACGTCATTTTACCAAATAAGGTAATGAGAACGCACAAAATATGCCACAGTGTTCTGTAGTACAGGGCAAAAATACGGAGCAACATATTGCCACACTGAACTGTCCAAACTTCGAATTTTTGTTTGTTTTGTTTGTTTTTGTTTGTTTGTTTGTTTTTTTTTTGGGGGGGGGGGGTTTAATGATGGAGCATTTTCGGTGTATCAGAGAATAGCTAAAATGTAAAATGTAAAATGCAAGAACCAAGCAATTAGAATTGCAGTCTTATAACTCACTACGTCGGTTAAAAGACGCGTCTACTTATTCAATAATTCTCGTATTATCTCTCTGTGCCTCGTAAACTCCTCTTCTGGTAACGTCGCACCTTTCATGTATTTACAGAAGAGTTCTTCAGTGAATAGATCGTAGGTCTCTCTCGCTATAAGGAAAAAAAATAGCTGCCTTTACAATAGCTACATACCTCCTCTTTCAGGTGAGTTTATAAAATACTTTTGAAGCTTTTGGTACAAAATTGGATGCTGTTATTGAGTTCAATGCTAGGACCGTTCGTAAATAGAGTGTAGCTCGTTAAAACTTGAAACCAAACAAAATTATTTTGAAAAAAGACGTGCAAAGTAATATTTAGCGGTTTTATACTTAATTTGTTTGGCCTTTCCCTTTTTCCTTTCCAGTTCTTTTTTCTGTGAGTCCTAACAGGAATGTTTCTTAGCTGTGAAACAGGACCTCATACACACCACTTTTTAGTAAGACAGGAATTGCCCTTTCACATGAGTTTTCAATCGAAATTTACCAGCAAGGCTAAACTTTGTGTTCTAGAGGGAGTCTTTCTTGTTCATGTTGATACATTTTGCAAACGGGCTATGGGTTTCTTCTGAAATTCAACTCAGTCCTCGTTTTCAAGCTTTGCATCGTTTTGTACAGGTGAATAATTCAAGCAGTCTGGTGTGACTTAGAGTTTGCTATTATGTTTCAAAAAGTACAGAAAAAAAATATCTGAACTTACTCTCTACTGAAACGAATCCAGAAAATTCAAAGGCAGCAGTGGGTCGTTCGTCCGCATCATAAGAACTCTTCACCTGGCTACCTATAATCACACACACCAAACAGGTAAACGCATGGAACAAACACAAAAAAAATTCGCATACAGTAAACAGGCCTAGAGAAAGAAAGAGATCAAAAACGAGGCAAAACTTGTATTTAGAGATGGGTATTTAGTAGTTGCAAGGAGCAATGGCTCACACTCAAGAGTTGTACGGGCTTATCTCGAGGCGTGTGGGACGTGGTAGCCTGGAAGTCAGCACTGAGAGAATTTTTCGGGAGAAAACAAAGAACAAAAAGAAAGAACAAACAAGCAAAGAGAACACATTCCAGAAAATTCAGAGGGTGCCTAAACATTGGTACACGTTTTTATCGACTACAACACTAGAGTTACCTTGGTCCCACGTATTCACAACAGCTAATTTTAATGGTTCGTGCTGCAGGGAAACGTTACTAAAAGGGACCGAACTACAAAGCAGTAAACCCTGACTCTTTAAAGGCCTTCTCTCAACGCATGGGTGTAAATGGGCTACAGATCTTTTAGCAGACCTAACACAAAAGCGATGGGGTTGAACGCCATGAATTGGATACCTTTGCTAGAAGTGAAGCAGTTCTCCTAGTTCATTATGCTCCAGAAACCACCAAAATTAGCTCAGGCAAGCGTGAATCAGTGGATCCGATCTTCACTGCACATTCATGCAAATTACTCACCGCTGACTGGGCTTCGAGGCCAAAGGAAGACTCTGATCACAGGATGGCTGTTTTCTCCATTAACAAACTCGCCATTTTGAGTCCTTTGGCTGCATTTACTTCCCCGTAGAATAAGGAAGGTGTGCGCTACTTCGTTTTCCACGAAATATGACGATACTTGATGTATTTTCCTGGACAGACAAAAAGAAAGGCATAAAAAAAAAAGACCACCTCATAGGGAAAGACCTTTCAGAGCAAAATCACTCCACTTGGTCCTTCTTCCAATACCCGTTACTTAAACAGTTTTCCGAGAATATTTTCTGCGTTAAAATGCTACGTGACTCGATAGAGGGCACGGCCTCTGAGTTTAAAAGCAGGATGCCTTTCAACCAATAGACGGTAATTTCTCACTAAACGAGAATATCCATTCAAGCTGAAACTATGCATAAGTCTTTTTCTTACCAAGTTACCCTAACGAGGCATATAACGAATACATTTTCGGAAATTTGTCGAGATCTATCATGGCTGTTGTTTAAATCCTTTACTGGTCATTTCCTCTATTCTCCTGACCTAAATGTTTGATCCAATGGTGATATTGTAAGGAGAAATTAAATGCTAGTCACTCTTAGAGATCAAAGAGTTAAAAGACATCCTGCTTTTAAACTCAGATGCCGTGCCCTCCATCGAGTTATGTACCAAATTGTTCAGTCTGTGCGACTTTCGATATCGTGAACACGTATTTTAGCCAAAACCAAACATATGTGAGTTCACCTTTGTCGGTATCGTTGAGATTAATATTAAACTCCATGAACCGCTGTCTACGGTGTTACCCGTTGAGTGGCCACCTGTTTGTTTGTTTGTTCGCCTGTTTGCTGGTTTGATTTGTTAGTTGGTAATTTTCCTTACCTTGCTAACAAACTAACATCAGATTGTGGTCCCAGCTCAAAGACAAGCGTATTTGTTGCATAGTCTCTAACTTCAAACACATCTTTACAGAGAGGTATCACATCCTAATAATTTGGAAGAGAATAATACTCATAGGTAAGTAAATGTCGTCCATTTGAAAACTTTGAAGTCGAGTAAAAACGTTGGAGCGTTACCAAGACAAATAAATATACAAAGTCTGACAGACAAACTTACCACTGTCTCAAGATAGGAAGGGTGTTCACTGTACCAAATATGGAAATGTAGATGATTCACGGATGAATATGCGCACAAGCTGTTGAAACCCACCCGGAGTCCTCTGAAAGAAATAGATATAGAAAGGAATTCACCCCATTTACTTGTGTCGTTGTTCAATTCTATATTTAAGGAGTAGATATTAAGCTTTCATCAAGAGAGGCGATGTCTTAAGAACAACGAGTTTTCAAACGACATGTATGTCAGAGTCACAATATGTTGTCACAAAGTTAACTAAATCGTCTTCTTGTATCCAAAGGTATGAACATTGCAATCCTAGAAATTGAAGTGCAAGAGCCACCAGGCATTCCTCTTTTAGGGAAGCCGCGGACTCATGCCCTGCAAGACTATTTTTCTCCCCTTAAAAAGGCGAAACGCCAGATTACAGGTTAATAAATGCTACGCTTTGGTATCATGCATTAGAATCACTTGCAAGTTTACATGACGGGATAAATAAGCCAAGTTAAGCCTTAAACTCCCATGAGTGACCGAGACAGAATTTCTCCTTACAATATCCATACAATAACAACCAGATAAGTGATGAGAATAAAAAAAACATCAATTTGGGGATAATAAGTTGATCCATTACAAAGAGTTTCAAAGCTGACGTCTCGAGCGTTAGCCCTTCGTCAGAGCGAATGAAGCCAATTTACGTTATCAACTCAGTTGATAATGCTAAATTACCCTTTAAGGCTTAATAGTATAACCTAGGCTGTTTTAACTTTAAATTAACTACAGCATCATACATGTAAATACAAACGAATATAAACATGGATTAATACCTGTGACTACTCAACATGGCCGTCTCCATACTAAGTAATAGTGCCTCTTCAGTTAATATCTAGAGGTCAATAATAAGGTGCTGTGTTAGTTACATCAAGTGGGGTTGGGCTTTAAAGAAACTGTTGTGCTGCGTCGGTTGGTGTGTTACAAGATAATTTTTGGTTTTATTAACTGAGTTGATAATGTAAATTGGCCACAGTAAAGAGAATCTTTAGCTGACACTTAAAGCGTTAGCCCTTTGTTAGGGCGAATCCCTGAATCAAGAGCGATTTTTGTTCTCACGAAGGGCTACCACTCGATTATGTTTTAGTGCAAACATTTCCCATAAAGCCGTCGGGTCTAATCGTTCATGAGTCATGCTTTCTTAAGGCGTCACAATAAGATCTAAAGCGATTATTAATTGTTTTGTATAATTTTGTACTTATTTAATTCGTCCGACCTATTTTTTTTCATACCTCCTGTTAGTGATTTTTGTTAAGCTTGTTATCGTTTTTCTTCGTCAGTTACACCATTTTGCGCGTTTTTCACATCGCACGTAACTTCGCAGTCCTCTTGTATTTAAAGCCACTTTCTTTTACGCAGAATCACTTCTTTAAAGTCAGTTTATCTAACGTCGCGCTTGGCGCATTTCTCTGTCCAAAAGTCTTCTTTAACTTAAAAGTTATTCGCTGTTGCAGTTAGCCACTACCTGCCATGTGAGTATTTTTCCGTTTCGCTTCGTTTGTAATCATTTTTGTTTGTAATTTGTGTAAACGTGGCTGTAACCGCGTCTGCGGTTACAGTCACGCTTTTTGCAATTGAGTGTATTATGAATTTGAAATAAATCTCTCCAATAATCTGCCCACAAGGGCAGAGGGAGATGAACAAACAAAAATTCATTAAAAAATCATTTAAAGCAAATACCTGAGGAAGACAAGAATTTATGCTCGGCACCAAAAGGGAGTGGCCATATTCAATAGGACTATTGTTTATTATCAAAACATGTTGATCACTTGTCACTGTACTCCTATGCTTTGGAATAAGTTCAAACATCACCTTAAATGATAATATACAAAGCATGTGTTGGTTCAAGAATATTTTAAAAAGATATTGGTATCAAATCTCAATTCTCATTGGCTGCAAGCATGCTTCATATTTGAAGCAAATACTGCTCTTCATTGTATTGTATCAGTTTCACTGGCAGTACTGTTTATACATGAAGAGGCATGTTATACATGAATCTTTAGACAGCACTGTTCAGCCATGTCTAATAAAGCATATATTGGATTGCATTTTTCCATGATAGTTTGAAATTATTCACCAAAGTGAGGGTAGTTATCCACCACATTCACTTACACTAAGGTAAGTAACTCAATCAGTATATTCATTTATAACACGGAAACTAAAAGATTAGTTTATTTCTGTCAATATACCTAAAAATGGTCAGAATTTAAAATGTAAACTCTAGACACACAATTTTTGTCTCTTCAGCAGCTCGGAAGTAATCATTTCTGAACTACATGTACTATAGCCATGAGCAGAGCACATGAAAAGCACCAGGGTTAGGGTTAGGGTTAGTCAGTTTGCATGAGGGCTGCCCTCCCACTTATTACCTCTTTCTGTTGTACTTTGGTGAAGTTGAATTTTGATGGATCAAATGGCTGAGACACCTTGTTGATTGGATCTGGCTTCCTTCGTTTTGAGAATCGCAGCTCATTTAACTACAAATGCAAGAGAAAGGACCCAACTTACAACATACATGAAAAAAGTAAATGTTTACATTTTGAGAGAAAACAAAGCCTAAAAGAAGAATAATTGTGAAAATAAGTGTGCATTGTAGACATTAATCTATAAAACATGATCTTTGAAACATAGGAAAATTTTTCATTGCCTACGAGAGTAGGAGACTTCTGTAATTGCTAATAGCTATGAGCATGTATATGTATAAAAAAAAAAAAGAATGAAGTTCAAGTGTAAAAAAGACATTTTTTCTGCAAATGGTCTTCATAATGTTTGGCTTCAGAACTTACTGTCACATTAGCAAACATCTTTTTTTTGTCAAACCATACCTACACATCATTTTTTTCTGTTGGTTTATTATCACACAATTACAGTTAACCCTTTAGCACCCAGATCAAATTTATAATTCTCCTTACTGTCAACCAAACAATTCTTATAATATTAGTTCTGAGAATTTAGTAATGGGTCAACTTATTATCCCCAAATTGATGTTTTTCTTTATTCTCATCACTTATCTGGTTGATATTGTATTGATATTGTAAGGAGAAATTCTGTCTTGGTCACTCATGGGAGTAAAAGGGATAACACCTCTTCTAACACTTACATTCTTTAAAATTTTCAAACAGGGCACTGAAAATTTTGCTTAACCCTTTAACTCCTAAGGATTTGATTGTTAATTCTCCCCTCTAGCTGCTACACATTTCCTTGTAAAATAGCTGCAAGAATTTGGTGTTAGATCAAGATAACAAAGTCTTTAACCTGATAAGTTTGAATATTCTTATTACCTGCTTGCTGGATAATGTATCGGTATAATTATATTGAGAAGTTACATGTTAGTCACTTCTAGGAGTTAAAGGGTTAAGAGCATACTGAACATATGATCACTGTTACTTGTCAGTACATTCTACTGCTGAAGCACTCTTTTGAAATCCAGAACTCAAAACTTTTTGCTAACAGAGGCAGATACCAGTATTTCAGTTTGCCCTGTTTGGAAATAAAATCATGTATATGTATTCTAGTAGTAATTGCATTCATCTGTTGAAATACCTGGATATACAAATGATATTTTCCAAGTGCAATCCTTCCTTCTGTATGATCCAATTTGTAGGTAAAATAACCTGCATTCACAGCCGCATTCCAGCTTTTTTGTAGCTCCTCATCAAACTAGAAAACCAACTAACAACTCAATGCAAGCTCTATCAAGTTGAACATAACTAGAGAAATGAACTACATATGGAGATCTCTATCACATGGTAGATGGGCCCTAACAGTTTGGCAAACACATGTATAATTTTTTATATGACCTTACCTCGCTTATTGTGGGCTCATTTAGTATTTCGTCACAATTATGATTACGGCAAGGCCAGTGGAAGTCCTTTTCAATGTAACTGAATTGTTGTTCTGATGAACAAACCTGAGTACTTGATACAGACATAAAGTTTGGATTCACAGCTCTACAGCACAGTACAGTTCTTCTAGAATATCAATAAAAGTTATAAACTCAATATTTGCCAAGTTGATTGAAGGAAAGTCTAGAAAAATAATAACAATAGTAAGAATCCTAACTCCTGACTAAAACCTGATGAAATTTCAGGAGATTTTAAAAGCACTACATTTTTTTTTCGTATCTTACAGTATGACATCAAGTTAATTTTCTATGTCCACATTATTCATGTGCATGTTTATTTGCTATGGCTGCCCAATTGTAAGGCTAGACTTGTGCTTGCACTTTTTTGTTGTGCATTCTTTGAAAACAGTAGAATAAATGATTGATTTATAAACTTCCTTTGGTGATTTGCCTCCTTTTGCTTAATACCCACAAGTGACCAGGACATAACTTCTACTTACAATATCAGTACGATATCCAGCAGACAAGTGATGAGAATAAAGACAAATATCAAGTAGGAGATGATTTGTTGGTCCAAAACCAAATTCTCAAAGCTAACATTACAATAATTGTAAAGCAGGCAGTAAGGATAATTACTAATGAGATCTTAGGAGAGAGAGAGTGTTAATAAAACACATATTTTGGAAGGAATATATTGCACCAAAGAACCAGATGTGAAACATTAGACAATTGATTGCTTAAAATCAAATCAACCTGGGTACAACATAACACCAATTCACATATTTTCACCCACCGTTATATCTAACCCAAACTGACCAGTTTTTCATAATTTTCTCTTCGAACCCAGTTAGACAATGAGAATTCATTGTTTCATTCATCGTACCAATTGAAAATCATACTACAGAATGCACAGCTGTAAGCCTAAATGTGCTATAACTCAACGTACTTCACAAAGAAACTTGATTTAAATAAAAAAAAATTCATTGTCACACCTGTATTAATCCTCACGCAAGGAGAATATTTGGTTGAAATAGGCAAATTTTCTGTATCTTAGATCAAATTTATTTAATTTAAAACTTGCCGGCGATCGATATTATGTAATACTGAACACGTATCAAATTGTTATGGTTTAAAGTCCACGTCGAAATCAAGGGCACAAGTTATAGAATAGGAAACTGTACAACTTTTCGAAGTCTTACAAGTGAATCGTGAGGCAATGCAACCCTATCAAAACCAGACAGGATGAAAGTAAATACCCTGGCGAGGTAAGAAGAGAAATCTACTTACCTTTTAACTACATCAACAATTCGTTTCACCGCATAGTTTCTCATAAATTCGAATGCAAATATCGATAATATTCTTGGCTACATTGCCTGGTTCCTAAGGCCAAACTGGTTTGTTTACTAATTCATGAATGTTGAGCAAAATCGGGTGTCGCACAAAACGAAGTAACCGTTTGGAGCAGAAACGGCCTCCAGCTAAAAGTAATTTCGTAAAAAGACGCTTCAAACGGCCCATGAAGACGAAAAAAATACCAAGAATGCGTCGATTAACACTTCATTTAATATTACTGAGATATTCAGACCAAGATGACAGTCAGATCGGCAATTATCAGAACTTTACTCAAAACCCTCATAGATTCTGTTCGTCTCATGAAAACTATTAGTAACCACGAACACATAGTGTGGTTTGCCTGTGGAGGAAGAAAAGGAGAAAGTTGATTAAATTTGAGCGCCAAGGACGAAGCGAGCGTAAAGCGTGTTAGCTGATTAGGCCCCATACTTTCTCGCGGGCGAAAGAACGCCCGTGCCAAAGCGCTAATAATTGCAGTCTGCTCGTAAGCTTAAATAGATATTGCTTGGGAATTCAATATCATCTTGAATGAGTAAAGGGGGTAAGTTTCTAAAGAAACTGTACTGCTTCGTCGGTGGGAGAGTATTACAGGGTAATTTAGTATTACCAACTGAATTGATGACGAAATTTGGCCACCGTTAAGCGTTTCATTCGCTCTGACGAAGGGCTAACGCTCGAAATGTCAGCTTAAAAACTCTTCACGATGGCCAATTTACGTTATCAACTCAGTTGATGATACTAAATTACCCTGTTATCATCTTGAATGATTGGGCTTCACCCTCGAAATTCCACCCTTCGTGTGCCGACCGCACAAGCTATAATACCCAGTAAGTCATTGAAAAGTCGTTGTTTTTTCTGGATAATAAAATAAGTCATTTTATTATTTACAATTATACAGATAGAATTAACAAGCCCCAAGATTTAATTTTAACAATCAGCAAACAATGATTAAGCCACTATGTGTGCAATAATTCTCGTATCGCCTCTCTGTGCCTGATAAACTCTTCCTCTGGTAAAGTTGCTCGTGCCATGTATTCCACAAACTTCTCTTCGGTAAATGATTCGTAGGTTTTCCTTGCTGGAAAAGGAAATAATAAGATATCAGTTAAGAACAAGTTTGTGTGACAGGATTGTTCTAGTTTTGTTTTAGTTCGTTCTGTAATTGTCCCCGAGAACTCGTGTTACTTTCTACCCAATCAGATTAAAAAATAAAAATTTAAAATCAATCGCAACTTGGTTACCCGCGTTAATTTTCCCGCGCCTCATTAGGTAAAATCAGAAGCAACACTGTACGTTGTGTTGCCTGGTAGCAATTCGGCTGAAAAATACATGCCCCAAAATATAATTGCATTAATTGTGCATGTACAAATTGAATTCGTTACTTTCTATTGCCAAAGAACCAGCAAACTCGTAGACAGCGATGGGTCGCTTTTCAGACTCGTAAGAACTCAATTCCTTTGCACCTGGTAAAGAAATATCAACAATTAACTAAAGAAAGTTGGGAAGCCAGAAATTTGAAAACACTTAGATACAAAAACCGCTCAAAGCTTTTCATATAAATTTTAATGGGTGGTTTGCGACACATTGATGCCTTAATCAACTTTTATGCATAACCAAATGGCGTTTACATGAAAGGTTTTATACTAGGGGTTCGCAACAAACAACAGAGTTAGAACCATTTTGACCAGCAAAATTAGTTTAACTTGACAATAATATAAAGTAACGTCACTTGAATGGGCCCAACTTAAAGTTTCACTACCTTTCTTTTTTTATAATAATATTAATGTCACATCTTCGAGACTTGTCTCACCATGGACAGGGTTCCTTGGCCAGAGGAATACTCTGAGAACTGAACACACATCGCGGTCGCCTTGCGTAATTCCATTCCTTTGATTGCTAGGACGGCATCTTGCGCCTCGAATTATGTGCAGGTTATGTGCAACCTCCTCTTGAATAAAATATGACGAAACTTTGTGTATTGTGCTGTGGGTTCGAATTAAGATAACAGTGAAAAGTGTAAAAATCTGGAAATTAAACAGTCCCTTGTAATATTCATCTGTGCATTTACACGGAATTCAAAGTGAATATCCGAGTTGTTTCGCCACAAAGTTGTTTATCCACGATTGGTACATTTCAGACTTATAACCAGTTAGGAACATCTCGTTTGGTGAAATCTACATCCGTTGGAGCAAAAAGACTTGTAGACTGACCACATCGTGAGCCAGCCAATCATTTTACTAGTTGAAGTCGGGAACCGTCATTCATGCACGGACAAATTGTTTGATACAACAGTGTATCGTAAGCTCCCGCTATAACACTCAGTAATACAGCGGCTATACTCAGCATTTTAGACTTTTGTTTTCCAGTCATTGTGAACTTAATCGATAAAAATTATCTCGCAAGATATTTCGACGGGAGAATGCTGCTCTAACCGAAATTTGATTTCAAGTAGTTACTTTTCGTTTAGAGATATGCATCAATCGTGACTGGAAACCAATCTACAAGTGATTTCTTTGCTCAAACAGCGTTATATGTTCGTCATCTTCAATTATTTACCGTGCAACAAGGCCCACATCAGTCCCTGGGGCCAGCTCAAAGACGAACGCCGTTGTTGGGTAATCCTTGACTTCGAAAACGTTTCCGCAAACAAGGCTGACATCCTGTTTACCACAACAAAACCATCATGATCAAAACTAATACTCCTAGCGATATTTTTGTAAACAGGTACTAAATATAGGTCAAAATTAGAGGGAAAAATTATCAGAAGTAATTGTTAATGATTACGTATTAAAACTGAACGAGAGTCCTATAACCTACATGCAACACCCCTAAAAAAATCTCTCTTTTTAGAAGAAGCCCTCCTTAGAACGCGTACAAGTTCTGAGAAAGAGAAGCAACCAATTACGCGGTACAACTACTTGGTCAGCGAGACTTCTTGAAATGACCCAGACACTTGGGGGAACTATCTCGAGATAGTAAAAAAAGTTTAACGAGACGAGAGAATAATAAAATAATTATTTTCCACCTGTTAAACTAAATGCTTTCCCGCGCTTCGAGCTGCTTATTTGTTTTTAAATTGCGAGCTCATTGGCTTCTTGATATATTTTCCATTCCTCTGATTGGCTGTTCTTGGTTTTCCGACCTTCAATCGAAATGCTCTCCAACAAACACAGAGGTTGGAGAGAGGGACTTAGGCCCAGACTCGCGCAAAAACACAAATATTACAAAACTCGACCCAGACTCCTAATCTGTAGTCCTGTTTCTTCCCATCAAGCCAAAATGTCTCTCACAGGAGTGTCTTTTTTTTTCCGTTGATAAGTTATACTGTTATAGTGCTATATTGACTTACAGCTGTTTCAAGATAGGATGGGTGTTCACTGTACCAGGTATGGAAATGTAAATGATTTACTGATGCATGTGCACACAGACTGTTAAATCCAACATGAAATCCTCTGCAATGAAGACAAATTTATGCAATGAGACTGAATCAATGAACTGCAAAGTATAGATACAATTAAGTGCAAGTTTCGTTTTTATCTTTGCCAAATGCTTTTGTTTCTACAGAGTATCTGTGCTCCAAGCTGTGAGCATTTTGTACACCATGGTGAGTGAAAAATATAATTGGCAACTAAAATTTTGACACAGGTCACTAATTGGTGATTTTTCTACAATTGAAGGTCACCAAAAGGCGACTTTTTGAAAAACAGAACTTGGAGCCTGAGTGTATGTAAACGCAGGGAGAGCTCAAACTAGTTCCAGTCCTTCTGCACACGATGTGCTAAGGGAAGATCATTGAAGCATGGAATCTCAGCAACTTTGTAGGTAAATGAAAAGATGACAATTCAATCATGAGAGCACAAAAAGTTATTTCATTGTGAAACATACAGAGAGTTAGTGGGGGGGGGGAGGGGTTCCCAGGCACAAAGTGGAGTGAACAAAGTGGAGTGACAACACAACTGAGCTATGAAACAACCTACATGTGCTCCTGTATTAAGGTCAACACAGCAGAAACACAAGTACTGTCTTTCTTTCTACATTTTCTCACTCCTACACTGTACATGTAGGCATTCCTCTCTTACAACTTAATCTCAATGAGATGGATTTGATCTTGCTCTCTACTAGCGACAGTAAAGTGTTAAAAAGCACAAGGGAAGAATGAGGTATAAAGGAGTTACAGAAAACCATGATGGCAACAGCTATGGGAACATCACTAAACAAAAATCTTAAAGAGCAGAGCAATGGCTGTGCATGTGCATTATAAATCTTCGTAAATTTCTTTGCCTCCTCTGCAAAACAGCAACGTGAAATGTTCAAAATTTGTGTTGTCAGGAGAATGTGGACAACAAGGGCTATTATTTGAATTTCTATTTCTAAGTTAATGCTGTGTTCTGTATTCAGTTTCCAAATAGTTTTGACTGTGAGAAACAAACTAAATGACTGTATCATGAGATTCATAAGTAAAATATAAGTTCATTTTTTTAACAGACATTGTCCAGAGTGTCACCATCATTGTTTCTTAAACTCCCTATTGCAAAAACTAATACAATTTTACTAGAAGATGTGTGTAAAGTGAATCAAATTCCATGTACCTGTGATTACTAAGCATGGATATCTCAAGAGCAAGTAGCAATGCATCCTCAGTGAGCACCTGTGTTTACGAAAAATTTGGATCATCATACAGAAAAATAATGATTGGCTAGACAGCAATCAAATGGTGCATTAAAACCGCTGACACCTGAGCAATGCTGATAAAAAGAAATGAAAATAGTGCAAGGAGGCTACTGATGTTACATTGTTTATCACTCTGTCCAATCTCCCTACTGCTTAACTCAATACCAGCTGAAAGGCTCATTAATGCACAGATCAAATCCAGTATACACTCCCTCCAGGTACATTTTCTATAGGCAATACAATGTCAAAAGATTATGCACATGTACTTTCCACATATGCTGCAGTACTTGATATTCATCCTTTATTACCAAAAAGAGATTTAGTGAACAACCACATTATTTTCTTTAATTTACAGTATTTCTTTTATTTACCAACATTATCTGACCAGAGACAAAAGTCTCATTCACATAAAAGTTCTCAAACCACAACAAAAAAATTCCAGATCAGCAGAATTTATAGTACAATACCTGTGGTAGACACGACCAGACACTTGGGATCAACAGACAATGACCATACTCCATAGGACTCACATTTATTATCATAAGATGTTGTTCATCTTCTGTTGTAGTTTCTCTTGGAAAGTCCTCTGGACAAAGTGCAAACAATACCTACATGTATATAAAATTACAATTTAGGATTCAACACTAAGTTGCCAAACGGTTACCTTATATAATAATAAACATAAAAAAAATTATGCATGTCTGATTGGCTGAAAATGAGCGCATCTATCATGTAACACAAGTGCAAACTTGGTTCACAAGTCCAAATTACAAATAGTTCCCACTGTCAACATTTTGTCTGTCTTGATTTTCTAAGATGCTTTTTCATGTAAATTATTAACAACTTAAGTAACAATTTGAAATCTCCTGCAATTTGGTGTACATAAGCACCTGCAAAATTTTCAAAGATTAAAAATTGCACTCACACTTCAGGCTCATTCAATTTTGTTGTCTTCAAAAAGTTTACTTGTGTCTATTAATTTCAAATTGCACTCAAAATCATGTTACCTATACATATGCTTTTATAGGTATACAATAAAGTACACATTTACCTCTTTTCTGTGTACTTTTGTGAAGTTGAATTTGTCGTGATTAAAAGGTTGAGAGATACTGTTTATTGTTTCAGGTTTTCTTCTCTTGTTAAATCTCATCTCATTCAACTAAAAGAGCAAATATAACCTTACATTACTACCAGTTAAAATCTCTCTCCAACAATCCTTCCTTCAGAGATGTTCTAGTTCTTAAATAAAAGCTTTGTAGTATGTACATGAACATGTATTCACTTATCCAAACTGTTACTTGACAATACAACTATCTACTATTGGAACATGATCATATTTGACAACAATGAGAATTTACCCTGCTTATTTTCATTTTGAATTTGAAAATTAAAAATTATTATCAGGGAAAGAAATTACAATACATTTTCAGCCTTTCACTCCTGAGAGTGATCAAGGCAATTTCTCTTTACAATATGATATTACGCAAACAAGTGATTAGAAGGAAGAAAATATTGTAAGGGATTATTATCTGATCCAACATCAATTCTCATCACTCAAATTATACAAGCTGTGTGATGGATAGTGAGAATGACTATTGGGATCTTGGGAGTGAATACATTAAGAGGTGCTTTCCCTACAGTATGCTGTTTTTCATAAATTAGTAGAAAATGTATCCGGTAGAGTGTTTACCTGGACAAATACTCCATATTTACCAGGTACAATTCTGCCTTCCACATGATGCAGTTTGTAAGCAAATGAACCAGCCTCTAATGCAGCATCCCAGCATTCCTGAAGCTCTTTATCAAACTACAGTAAACAATCACAACTCATACTTGAGAAAATACATTATCGAATTTCAATTTCTAATTAGGACAAGTAACAACAAATCAACTATGAGTGTAAACTTCACCTTGCTCAGCTCTAAAGCCTCCTTCCCGGTACCCGACCACAGTTTGAACCAATGGAAATCCTCTGCTGTATAGAAGTACTTTTTGTCTGTCAAAATCATCTTAGGGGTCGACATACTGAACAAGATTCGACTTTGTAGAGCTTTCATCGCATTTTACAATGATGTTTCGATGTCCGCATGCTCGGAACTGAAACAAAAAAAATACTGTGTTTAATTGAATTTCTCAAAGCCTAATGCTTTGGAAAAAACATTTCAGCTTGGCATGCCAACGAAGCTACGGTCACTTGTCTTTCATATATGGCTTTACAGCTTTACCTATTCTTCAGATGCAGATTAAACAGACTGCACACTTCAGTACAGTATCTTCAATGAAGATGTTTTTCAATATTTCAAGACAATTCAGGTAAAAAAAATTGGAGATCTTGGGTTATTCTCTTTTGATTTTAATCAAACAGCATAATACACGTCGGAAAGCGAACAAGTTCACGAAAATTGTGAGAATGTTTCATTCACAAGTACCTTCATTTAGGCTGCCGCCATTTTACCCACCTGTGCGCGGTTACAAAGCTCTTGTTGAGGCATTGTAAATTTGACACAACTTTTCCTGTCAGGACGAAAAGTCACCTTATGTGCGATACATAGGTTGACCGTTTGTGAACTTTTTGTGAGGCGGATAATCGTCAAAGAAGTGGTCGAGATAACGGAAAACCCTTGAGACAGCATAAGCTTCAGCGACCGCAAGAAGGTAGATCAAAACTAAATATAGTTAGTGGATTTTATTGAACCTGAACTAAACTGGTTGTTTCGATTGCATATAGAGAAAATATCTCCCAGTAGAGTATGTGGTGTTCAACTGATCGTTCATTGAGTAACTTTTTACGCTCAACATCGGTTGGCGGCGCGTCAACATTTATTTGTAAGCTCGTATCAGGGGAAATTTTAGGACGTCTTTAAAATAAGATTGCTGTTTGCGTGGTCGGCGGTTTGTGAGCGCTTTAAAGCGCACGTTGGGTGGCGGAGCCGCTCAAACGAGTGGTGAACGTGCGACAATTCAATGCTTCAAAGTGCACATAAAACCACAAGCAGTCCCCAAAGCTTAACCCAGCTTTGCTGTTCAAACCTTAACAGCGTCCAAACACCGCAAACGAAATAGGAAGGGTGCACGAAGGGGGGAGACTGGGAGACAGTAGATAGCCTGGATAAAAAATGCTCGATCGGAATGGCTGAGATACTCGTGATCCCTTCTAAGATTCCGACATTAGTCCGGATTCCGAAGTGTCGTTTAATGGGGTCAACTCCATTTTGCTTTTTGCAGAAAGCTAGCCGGTTTATGTGGTTAGCATGCTTTGTATCACTGTGTGATATTATACAATATATATGTAGTTATTTGGTTTGTCTTAAAGCTCAAATTTTGCAAAAATAATTTTAGAAGGTTTTGTTTTTATTATTTCTTCCTCTGCTACTGTGTCAAGCACTTCACGCATGCTTGATGTTGTAAAACCAAGAGGCGCACGAGGTTATCTCGAACAGTCAAATCTGTTTCAGGTGAGCCATGTATTTAGGCAAACACCCTGTATTAGGCCGATATTAGCCAAGATCCTAACCTTTTCTTCCTATGTTTATTATAAAATGAACTTGCATTCATCGAATAGCTCCCATGGATGGACGCAGACACTTAAATTGAGCCCTTAAGTGGCCAAAACTTGTATTAAGCTGACTCCTTAAGAGGTATATTAAGAAACTTAAATATTTTAAAAAGCTGAGTGTAGTTCACGTTATCAAAAGTTGTGCGGCGGTAATTGAGTCAGTAGCTTTTGTAGCTGGCGGTTTTGTGTGCGATGAGCGGCAAAGCTGTGTGTGGGAAATGCCGCCTGCTAAAATTGACCCAAGCCTTTTACAACCAATTTGTTTTAAACTATATTTGCAGTAGAGAATTTCTTCATAGAAATGCGCTATAGCGCCTAACAGAGCAAAAAATGCTTAAGACAGTTCACTTAAATAAATGGTCAGTTCAAGATCCATGTAAGTCAGACTCAATAAGAGACCGAAAATGTGACGGAATAATCATCGGAAAATTTAGAGGAACATGTCTAAGGCGGAGACTTTGTACTTAGCAAACACTTTGTGTCGAACGAATACCCTGTATTAAGTTGTAATTATCACAGTCTGCATGAAACAGGCCAGAGCAAGGTTCCCGTGGGTTTTCACTTAATACAAGTTTCATTGCCTAAAGTAACTCGTTAGCCATCCGACGAGACGGCGTCATGCTACTGACTACACCGCTCATATTGCACTTCGCCGATCACTTGCGTATACATAAATATATCAAAATTGAAAAAAAAAAAAAAAAAAAGATACGAGAGTCTAGTCTAATTACATTTGTTCTGAATCTAGTTTATTCTTTTCCCCTATTCACTTAATATTTGGTAAATATTACTTTTGACCATGGTTTTCAATTAGCTGCTTTAAGATGGCCGCAGTCTCCTTTACAACCTTCTATGATGTAACGCAATGAATGGAGCGTTGCGTGACTTTCCAGTCAAGACTGGAATGGCCACTAATTTTCGCCTCTTCGAGCCGACCTCGCAATTCTTTCATTTCAGTTTTGCTACTAATACGTGATAATAAAGATAATGAAAATCATAAGAATCACAATAATAGCATAAAAAAGCAGAAAGGGATAATCTCTACAGTAAATTCTCCGGTATGAAAATTTTCATCGGTCACGTTTTATAACAGGCACTTAAGTGTTATTACTTCCAAGATTCCAATTACGGGGAATATTGATACAAGGAAAGCTTTTTCTTATGTGCAAACAAAAATTGAATATTCTTTTTGGCGAGTTTAGTTATGGTTTCGAAATCAATTGAAAATGATATTCGGTTATGTATGTCCAAGGAAAGCCGAAAGGAAACTAACCAGAACTAAAAATTCAAAATTGAACTATTTGATTTACAAAAAGAAGAAAAAATAAACTGAGATGTTGCATTCTAATGCTATACCAGGACGGATATTTGTTAAAAAACTTTCAGTAGAAAAGACGAAAGAAAAAAAGAAAAGAAAACGAGATTTCTCCGTGATAAAAAAATTAACTTTTTCATGTTGAACATTTGTTCAACGAGAATAATTGCTGTCGGTCTTGATCGACAAGGTTTTAGATAAAGACGAACCACGTAATTGTTAAACACCAGAACCATTAAGTTTGTGTAGCTCAGCGGGCATGATGCCAAGCAAAATATATCCAATGATACGATTTATTTTACTGCGGCAACCTGCCTTAGACAAAAGAAATCTTACAGAAAGAGCGAATTGGGAGTGTCGCAACATTGAAACAATTCCCGTTCTCTAACGTATTTTTTGGCGAAATAACAAAACCGAACATTTTAAGCGAAGAAGAAACTCCTTTGGAGTGATAGTATATAAACCGCTTCTGAATAAGTCATTATTTTGGCCTGGATCGCGGTGTATGAAAATGTAAATACATTGGATGAATGCCATGTGAATATTCTCAAGTCTTTATTTAAAGCCGAACTCTAATGAAGAAAATGTGGTTCGCTCATTTTAGATTTGTGGCCTGCCTGTCTGATGAACCGTTTGTGTGTTGTTCAATTGAGACAAACGATTTTGTGCGGCGACTCCCAAAAGAATTGGATAATAAATGCGCCGGATAGCGCCAGTGTGTTTGACCACATTTACCAGGTCTGTTGAAAAGGTATGGCTGCCTCTATAAAAGAATTTTTGCTTTAACTCACGCAGAGCGTATAAAACAATTTTCAAGTGACGTCCGGCTGTGGAAAGTTGTAAATTCACTCAGAAGTGTATGTTGTGCCCACTCACAAGAGTATTCGTACACGCGAAATATACGCGCACACGCCCTGTCTCGATTGAGTTATTAATATAGCGCTGTCAGTGATAAGGACAATTTTATTGCTGTAGCTGGTGTCTCAATGATACATTTTACATAACTTATACAAATGAGCCAAATGACACTTAAAAACTCCTCATCGCCCGGTGTTAACTCAAAACTACCACATGCGGCTTTTAAAAATGTCTTGTAATGTCCTGCGACGTGAAGAATCCAGACGTAAAAATATTCGACATGTTTCTGGACTGATTAATATTTACTGGAGAGATAAATTAGATCTCAAAGTGCAGTAATTAATTGGAATATATCAAATACACCTGCTTAAAGGGAAAGGATGCCATCTCATTGGCTGCAAAGAAATTCATCTATAATGGCTATTTATAGTGTATAAATATGCTCTCTCAGCGTTTATTCTTCTGTAACTTGCAAGTCCGCTCAGTCAATCGGAACTGCAGGCTAAAAAGAGCTCATCAGATTCGTGTCCAACGAGTTGGTAGCTAATTTTACGTTAAAACAATCAACGCGCAGAAGCAATATCACTAGTGACTACACACTGAGAATTTCTGTTGCAAAAATGCAGGTCTGCTGTAGAATGATTTATGTGCTTCTTCAGGTGAGTTTTTCCTTAGTCTCACGCCTGTCAGACATTGTTACTTTGGAAAGATGATTAAAGATATTTTAACGATGATGTTTATTTCATAAAAAATCAACAGAGCCTTTTCTTTTTGGTCATCATTGTCTGCGGTGTGGGTAAGTGCAAAAGAAACCCTTGTTTCAACCGTGTAACTTTTGTAATCATATATAATTACAGCGTACAACGATTGAGAGCATGACGTGTCATTTCGCAAGACAATTCAACTTCGGCGTTAAGACCAGACCATTTATGGTCTGTTCATTTCGGACTAAAACGCTTCTTTAGACTTTAGCGCAACAGTGCAAGTAGGTCTTACAACTTATGTTTACATTTGTCAAGATTTCATTTACAAGCGTTGACTCACTTTGAAGTGGCTCACGATAGCAAGGAACTATTTACTTTCAGGTTAAATGGTTCACTTAACTTATATACCGTCTGCCATTTGTAAAACCTCTGTCTTTTTGTGCCTAAGCCAGCGTAAACTTCTCAGGAACACTATTTCATTCATATAGTGTTGTGGGTACGATATCAAATTCGTCATACTTGGAAAAGGGTAAAAAAAATAAAATCCATTACTTTGTTTGGGCGCTTTCTTATTCCCTTTGGCTATAAGACGTTTCATGTGAAATTTTATTCACAAAGAAATTTCTTGTGCAAATTATTTGCTAACTGGTGCTCCTTTGTGTGAAGTGTTTCTGTCGTTACTGTGCGTGTTTCAAGTAGTGTTTGGAATATATTGTTAGCACATGATGTTTGCCAATGCTTTAGACCCCTTGCCTCATTTCATTTCATTGAATGCTATTTGTCACTTGAATGCTCCAGTATTTTCCTTCATTTTTAATTACGCAGTGCCGTAATTTGCCTCGAGCTGAATTGAATCGATTATAACGCGCTGAGTACACGCGACAGATCGTCAACTTTCGAATGAAATAACCACTGAAAATCTTTTGTTTTTGGTGACAACAGAACAAGTGAATTCAAAGATAAAATAGACTTCGGTGAGAAAACAAGAAGTTTTTTGCCTTTACATGCAACTATGCATGTTTCCCGCAAAGTTTCGTTTCCTTGGATTTGTTCTGAAGAAAAACAAACATACACGCGAGCCAGACCGGAATATTTCGATGTGTTTAACTTGCGAATGACTTCTCTCAAGTCCAATTCACGCTCCATTACTCAGTGTTGAACATTACGTTTTTTTATGAAATCAAAAATTTAAAACTCCTGCTCGAGCAGATTTAATTGCTATAGTTTTTAAATGGAAATTTTATTTTCCGAACTGCATGTTCTCATCACACGAGGCCCCATATTGCCCTCAGTAAATGGCTCTAAAGACTCTGCGTACCTTGTTAATTTTATATTTTCGTGCACTTCTCTAAAATGATATCTCTCCCATGGTAGTTAACGTATATTGTAGCTTAACCGTGATTTTGCGTTGGCTGTTTTTGGAGTAGGTTACAACGAGTGTTAATTCGAGTTACGCAGGCCAATACATTTGATTGCCTAAAAAACTCCCTCCAGGAAATCTGTAATGGCATTGATGCGAAACGAATTACTTAAGGAAACCGGATATCTCAAAAATCTCGTCAACACCTCAGTCAGAACAACTGAAACTAGTTGAGTATCTGCACACCCTGTAGCAGTTTCCTTTTTACGCAATTTGAATTTCAGAAGTGCTTAGGACGTTTGATGATAAAGGCTCACTCAAAGAGAGTAGAAATTGCGTCTCTCCGTCGTTACTCTGTTTTCGATTAGTTTCACTCTGTGCTATGTGCTAAATATTGCTCAAGAATCATTTGATAACAAATTTCAAGAATGGCGAACACGATCCAAATTGACAAATTTCTGTCAAATTTAGTAATTGCTGTGGCTTCCGAGCAGAGCAATGCGACAAAAATCTCTCCTTCCCGCGGAAGTCGACGATAAAACATTTCCTTTATTACAATGCGTAGGTGCACAAGATACGAATTTTTCCAGAAACTTTTTTAACTCACTGACAACACCAAAAAAATTTAAGAAGAGAATGAAACTCTCAAGAGTATCCAAAAAATGTAAGAATCTTAACGCAAAATCTGCAGTTAATTTCATCTCCTCCTCTTAAGGAGATTCTTCAAAATCCTCTCGGAAACGACATGATACAATCGTCTTCATTGCGATGATATTTTTCTCCTGAATACAATATCGATCCTTATCTGTCTTCTGATAATCCCAAGACTTATTTCAACAAAAGACTAAAATGTGAAGATCTGAATGAAAGTATGTATGTCTTAGTATTTTGTTGCCGAGAACCAGTTTTACCCGTTTGATACAAATTGGGCCAAAATTCGCGTATTATCCTGAGGCAGCCGAGATAAATGCTGGATTCATTTCGCGCAGGAGTTTAGAACTTTCTTAGATTCGTGTGAAAGAAACAACCTAATCAGAACTATATCTTATCAGGCATGTGTTATATATAGTATTACAGTTGAAAAGTAAATCAACGATATGGTTTGATAATTAAAACGACACCAGCTAAACGTGCCTAGTTTTGCCACATAGCGATTGGGAATTGGCCCTGTCATCAGAAGGCATACTGACACATGTATAGTCAGTGCTATTCAAACTTGTAACGTTTTCCATGCTCAGTTCTTGTTCGTGCGCGATAGTACGATATTAAAATTTAAAAAAAATGTAAAAGATAAAAAAATAAAGAATCACAGACACCCTTTATAACCTAGTTATGGCAGACTGAGGTTTGGTGGTATTTCTTATCGCATCTAGTACGTGCTTGCAGTCTCCCGCCGTTATGTAACTATATTCTGAAAAAGTTTCAATTATTCATGGCCGCTCCAGTAGTGTTATAGCTTTCTGTACATGTGCCGGACTAATTAGCTACATTCGACTTGCGAAAAAACTCGGTTGGGCTAATCTTTTTTAAATGTTGAAATACTGAACCAAATGCACAACGTATACGAAATGAAAATTAAAGTTTTTTTTTTTTTAAGGGGAGTAGTCGAGTCCTACGGATAAACTTCCCGGCCGAGTGAAATATTGCGAAGTAAAAAATGTTGTCTTTTATGACTACTGTTTTTTTTTTGTTTTTTGTTTTTTTTTTACTAAGAACGATCGTACATGTACAACTAAAGAGCGTTTCTGTTGGGAAGTAGTAAAAGCTAGGTGAGGCCAAACGGAGGTAGTCTCGGACCTTGTTGGCGTTTTAAATTCATTCTGCGCGGATTTTTTCCCAGTCTCAACGTCAAATAACCGAGCACATTTTCCTGGCTTGCGTCCAGCTATAAAAATTTCAAGTGCATTGCAAGCAACCAGCCTCTGGATATTCAGGGCAAACGTCGAGGTCTAAGCATTGGTTATCAACCAAAAATGATCAATAAACGCCAAAAGAAGATTTGGGACCGTTGTGATTTGTAACAAAATCTATGACACCTTCAAGACATTACGTTTTCAACACCTCAGGTCAAAATGAATGACCCGTCAATTCTAGAATTCTGTGTTGCAACATTTACAAGACAAAAGACACAATTTTGGCTTCTCGAACTAAAGATGCTAAGTGTTCCGTTGCTCAAGTAATTATTCTTAAAATTAATCGCTGCATGTCAAATTGAAAGTGCTCTTTAACAGGTCAGGGAACTTTTTGTTATAGTTTCCTTAGGAAAGGCACAATTTGAGGATCTAACGACCTAAATTAAACGGTAGTCGGTCAATGGAAATGGCCATGAGCTCTCTACACGATGAGCCAATTAACACCTCTAATGCGTGATCATTACAGTTTCATCCCTTTATTTTGCAACTATTTGGCAGAAAATTCAAGACATTGCTTCCAATATGTTCAGTATAAATCATGCAGTAGATTTTGTGCCCGCCATGCCTTCGCGTGCAGCTTATGACTCAGACAGCCCAAAGTGTAATGGCCTGAAACTAATTACTTCGCGCACGTGAGTAGAATTTTAAAATCCCGGTTGGCGACGAGACAAACAACAATTAAGTGACAAGTAACAAATAAAAGTTACGTTCTACAAAACAACTTGAAAGGCGTCTTTGTTGTACCAAAATATTGGGTTGTCTTGTTTGAAAGCTGTATGAAAATTTTAGTTAACATTACTCTCAAAGAGCATCTTTATGAAGGTTAAAAATGGTGTACGCAAATTGCTAAGATAATTTATTTTGCTCTTTCTGCTAGCAGCCGAAAATACTAATATTTAACAAGCTAAACTGTATGTATTTCCAAAACTGACAGTGTTCAGCCGTTGGATAGAATTTTGTCGGCCCAAACTTGTGTTTTCTTTATTTCGTTTTAGAAGTTTTGTGTTTTTTTATGGTTTACGCGGGTAAAACTAGCTCTTGATTATAGTATTTGAAACGTACCACTATTATGGTTTATGCGGGTAAAACTAGCTCTTGATTATAGTATTTCACTGGACAAAGGGTAGGGACGCCTTGGTTTCCCACAATTAGAATTAGTAGCAAGAAATGAAAGGCGATTGACGTAGAAATAAAAACACTTGTCTGACTGAAGTTAATTGCTTCCAAGTTCAAGTTCGGTATAAAAAAATGAATCAACAGACAAAATTTACATGGCAAGAACATCAGATAGAAACATTTGTTTTGGAACTTGAGTTTAAAATCTGACGCGTATATTTATTGGGAGGGTGAATTTTATACTGAATTCCGTTGTGCCAATAAATGGTGGAAAAAAAGAAAAGAAGAAAAAAAGCAGTACTATTCACCAAAGTGCTTAAAATGATTATTCATCGCGGCTCAAAACAGAAATGATGTAGCCCGATATGATATTAATTTGTAGCAACGGGAATTGCTTATAAACAAAAACTTGTTAATAATTGCAGGATATTTCGAAACATATTGATTACACCTTACGACTCAATCAAGTTCTGTTCAATATTAACGTGGCTAGTCGGCTCATCAGGAAATTATATTAGATGCCATGCTGTGTAAATACTTCATTGTGCGGTGTTTTTGCGTAAATTAAATGAAAGAGCAGCTATAAATATTTCTAAGTGGTCTCTGTTTCGTCGTTTATTGATGGCTCCGATAATTAACGATCAAATAGGTTTCGAATTTCGTTTTTTTTCTGACGAATTTTTTCTGACGTTCTTTCCCGCTCGTTTTAGCTTCCAAACGTCGATATTTGCGAGTTGCTTTCTCTTTGTCAGCCAACTGTATTTTATTTTCATTCCCAGCGTATTAACTTTTTGGTTATTTCATTTGCGCCACATTTACGGGGAAAGTTATCCAAGAATAATGTTTAAATAAGTAAACGTTTTCACTTGTATGTCTTCGTGGCATGGCATATACTATTATTTTGCTCGTTGGTAGAAATGCACGAAATATGTATACCACTACTTGGTCCAAGTGTCCACACTTTGGGCGGACAAGAATTAGTCGTGACAAGAATTCCAAACCTGCAGTACTAATGATGTGCCTTTTGTAGTCTTAGGAATGTCTTTGGAAATTTTAGTCTTGAGAAGAACTACTTGAGATAACTATTAGCGAATAGCAAATGGTACTAAAAAAAGATTAGCGCTGTGTAAGAGAACACAGCCTTAGAGAGAGAACGAGAGAAAGGTCACTTGGACTTAGGAAATGTGAGAGCAGATAGAGAAATTTTAAAACTATTTGCAGTTTTATTTCCAAAGTTCAAACTTCATCTTTAAGTGAATAACGTGTGTTTGAGGTAATGACGAGGTAAGGTTCATATCCATTGTATGTGTGCAAACAGTATTAAAGCCTGTTTGAGCTGGTATACCTGACAGCCGGCACGCCAGAAAAAATGAACGAGTGCTGAGTCGGTCAAACTGATCAGTTGTACACTTTTTAGGATCAATCAAGAGAATTTATAGAATTCAATTAATTCAAAGTCGTTTAATTAAAGCAAAAGACAAATATCGTCTGACATAATCAATACGACTTTCTCTAGCCCATCATCGTATTCTCAAGCGGGTGGAGACTCGCATCGATTTATATAAATCTTCATTCAAATCTGCTGAAACAGAAAAAGAAAATTGTAGCAGACGCGAATCGCCATTTTTGGTTTTCTCATATGATTGAAGTTCTTTTTTAAGAATCCCTCATGAAAATCGCTTTCTCCTTGTTTAGTATCCTCTGTACGTTTTTTATCTAGAAACGGTAATGTAGGTATGACTGAAATTCTCGATACCATCAAAATTGGTTTTTACTGTCGCACGGAGAAACCATTTAACATCAAGCCGGTGTTGATCCAAATTCCGTGTTTGTAGTAAATTTTTTTATTTACCGCATCACATTTTTCTGTTTAGTAGCTGTAATTACGTGTGCCACAGTAGATATTTGAACCATCCTTTCATCATCAAGCCTTAACAGAGACTCCTGCGCCAGTATATTTGATGGAAGTGGTTTTTGATACTTTATTAAGTGTCTGGTTTCGTTATTGTCAATTTGTGAGTGCCCATTTTATTTCAAGACTGTAGTTCATAATGACAAGGCATTTACCACTTTTACACCGAAATACCGGTCATTTGTGAGATGTTTTTGAATCAAAATGATCACTTGTTTGTTGATCGGAAATATAGCTTCTTATAACGAGCTCCTACGCATGAAAAAAAATCGAGCTAAATTATCAATACAATTAGTCTACGAAACACATGCTAATTACACATTCGTATAGTAGTTTCTATGAAAACGCGTGCCACCTTCGTATACGCTGTTCAAGCTTTTCACTACTTCTGACGTCGTTTAAGCCCGCAGGAAATAGGCTGTTACCCGTTAAAAGCATTCAGTTGTTTTGACATAGCTTTCCGTTAAGTGCACTTGATGTCAGTTTTCTAAAATGGTTTTTGAGCGAGACTTTTTATCCTTTTTTTTATATATCAAAGACATTTTTGTTTTCCTGAGGTAAAATTTTGAGAAAAGACTTCCGTCGGAAGTTCATAGGTCGTTTGCATTTGTTTTTCTGGAAGATAATATAGGTCATTGAAAAAATTTTACTGAAACGTTATTGTTTTCTTAAAATAGCTTTAGGAACGATTTTTGTTCTGTATTGAATGTTGATTTTGCCGCCGAAACTAATGACAGACTATAAATTACTATATTAAAGCGACGTTTGATATAATTATATATTGTTTTTTCTTAATCCATATGTGTGGTGGGCTGATCAGTAGAATTTCGTGATCAAAGACAAATGAGAAGGCATGGCTTTGACGATATTGTAATAGCGGTTACTGTTGTCATTTAAGTACTCATAAGCGTTTTTGTGGATGAAATAAAGCATTGCATTCCTTTTTTGTGAAAGAAAATTCCTTTTGCAGTGTTCTTCGATGTTTAAGCGTCTGAAATGACTTTTCTCACTTGAAGTAACGTCAATTTGACGCCTTTTCAATTGTTCTGCTTTGAGAGCTTCAGTAAGGGTCGGTGGTTATGATAGTTTGTATATAATTGCAGTGTCCTTACGAAAGAGGATGACGTCAGATGAATAACGATCATCAAAGATTGACTTCAAGATCCATGTCTGTTGATACAAATTGGGAAACCAGCCAGGCATATATAGACAAACCATTGGGTGAAAAAGCACATTTTAAGCCTGTTCTTTGACTTCTTTCATGGTTAACATTTTCAACGATATGTTTATCAGACCTCTAAGTATCGAAGACTGTACGAATTTTAGTTTCAAATAATTGCGTGTAGATGTCTAGAGCTACTAAAGTAATTTAAAAATGAATGACATTATATAATGACCGTATTACGAGCGAACAACCGGCATAAATGTTTAAAGGAGCTTAATTGACCACTCCTGACGTAAATTACACGAAGGCTAAAGTACTTGTTTGTATTAGCGAATACCTGTCACGCAAAAAGAAAAGCAAAGCTTGTGCACTGACGACCGAATCGCTCCAACCATTCTTTTGTTTGTTATCTTGATGATAGATATTACTCCAAATCTGTTCATAGTTTTTTTTTCTCGTTTGGGCAAGAAGACACTTTCGTGTAGAACTGATGTAAAAAAGATTGCCGTCACAATGTTGTCACTGGTCACGTCATTTTCTCCAAATGTTGATATTTGCAGTTATTTTAAAATAAAGTTTTGATTATGTGGATCGGTACTGGAAGTTCTCTTTGTACAGAATGTGAATACAGGCACCCCAGGTTCAAGCTATAGCTTTACACTAACATTTTAGCTTAGGTTGCCTGCGGTAAGCGTCACGTTGAGTCTTTCTATGGCGTCCTGGGGACGAACTTAATTCCCTCAGAGGAGAGGTTCAACGTGGCCATTGCAACAGCCCAACTAACTTTTCCTAATAAAAGAGAATGAAAGTCCTTCTTCTCATTTCCCAGACCACTGTCCAAACTCAGTTCATCCGTCAGCAGGAAGATGTAAAATCGACTGTTTACTGAATGCTCAGTGTGAAAGATGGCAATACTGTTGTAAAACCGGCTGCCGGCAAACTTGTGGTAAGGACTAATTTATACCTGTGTTATGAGTTTCTGCCGGGTCCTCGGTCAATCGAGAGCGATGAGAAAAAGCGAGCGAGTGAGCGAGAATTGGTGAGAAGTCCTTTCGAAAATTGGAAAAAAAAAAAAAAGTTGGCGATGAAATATTCTTTGTATGATTCTAAACGCGCGAAGATTTGAAACGACAACAAATTGGCGAACCCATAACTTCTCCAACACTTTTAACGATTTGCTCCTAAAATGTTTTGACTTTATCAGGTGAAAATATATGGCAAACTTTTCCTTGAAAAATCCTTTTTTCCTAAAAGAGGCATGCCAGTTTCTGAACCAGGAGAATTATCCAGAGCGGTTTTTATTAATCGCGAAAATGAACTGAGAAAGAAAGTATTTCAGAAAATTTTATAGTTTTTGGGCGCAACTCCACTTTTACATAATTTTTGTGAAATGGCCTTTGCTGAGTATTCTTTGCTAAAGTAAGCAGTGAAGCGGCAATCTTCCTTCACAATTGCTGTTGGTAATACATTATGGCTTTGGATCATTCACTATGAAACATGATATATAAGTTATTTCTTCTCGTAGTGAACTACACGACATGTCAGTTACAAAAAATCGAGGCAGCGCTGATGAGACGTGGCTTTTCGCCAGCGTGCAATCCGGACGGAAGCTTCAGGGAAATCCAGTGCACAACTACAACGCCACTGAAATGCTGGAGAGTTAATGCACAAGGAGAAAAGTTTCAAGAAACCGATGTCACCATTAAGTTTTCCTCTAACTCTGAACGTCATCAACCTCAGGCGTGGAAAAGAAAACCCAGAAACGTCCGGCAATACCCAAACCTGGAAGAGGACGAAATGGGTAATTTATTCATTCTTTTTCGATGATGTTTTTAGTTTTGATTTCTCATTTACTATTAATAACTTTCCTGAGGCAAAAACGAATTTCACCAAGATGGGAAGGAGTAGAATTGGTGATTCCAACATCTCTTTTCACGGTGAACCTCCACATTATAATTTACTACACGACATAGAATTAGCACGTGGATTTTCTTCACGAAAGGCACGCTTGTTCCTAAAAGAACATTGCCTCATAGATCCTGATTAGTGACTTAATTATGAATGTGGTATCCCATTGCTCGTCTTGTAGTGTCGCAGCAACGTTCACATCTCCACCATTATTATAGTATGAAATCCAAAAATGTTATTTCGATTTCCGTAATACAGGCTGACATGTTTTAAAAACCTTTTTCTACAGACGAAAATCCCACCAAAAAGGGAAAAACCCGCTGCCAGCGAATGCGTGAACGCAGGTTGAGGAAAAGAAAGAACAACCCTGGAGTATTCGTGCCAAAGTGCAAATCAAACGGCCACTTTAGAGTTCTGCAATGTAACAGGAAAACAAAAGCCTGTTGGTGCGTGGACCGGCTAGGAAAACAGATTCAAGGGACCAGGATCAGAGGAGGAGGAAAACCGAAGTGTAGAACTTCAACAGGTTAGATAACCGGTCTTCTGTCTGAAATGAGGATAATTTGCTCTATTTTGCTGATTTTTTTTGTTCAACTTTTGCTCTGGGTTGGGACACAAGGCAAAAAACAAACTTACCACTGCCGCACCCTGTCCCGTGCTTTGGCCCTAACTTCGCCCTAGGAGAGACCTCTTCCGGTTTCTTCCTCGCCGTCTGTATGAACACAGAATTTCCTGCTCCTCTTTAATCTCTCCGTTGGGAGGAAGGCTATTTTGACTTTTTCTTAAAAGTGGTGGCTTTGCTACTTTGTTTTGAAGATCTTTAGAGCATTAAGCATGCGAGGTAGAAAAGGTCTGCCGATTTCCGTGATTCCGGCTCGATGTCTCCCTCGTACTTTACTGAGAAAAATGAGAAACGAAGACTTGAAAGAAACAGCTTTGAAATTGTTTCTTGACATTTAACAAACAATTTCACTTCACCCTAAACTCTGTAGCAGAGCTCCTTTGCAACTGGGAATAAATCAGAACGTCTTCTTAAGTTTTACCTTGAGAAACATTTCGACTCTTTTCAGTTACTCGTGATTGTGGAAAACGTTGGGGTTTGTACAATCCTCGCTCCCGAAGGATTGTGGGAGGACAAGAAAGCGTTCCTAACTCCTGGCCGTGGATGTCTGCTCTGTTCTTTAATCGCACCAAGCTTACCTGCGGAGCAACCATCATAAAACCATCTTGGGTCGTGACCGCTGCACATTGCTTTAGTAAGTTGAATAATTCTAACTCATCCCCATCGTCATTAGTACAAATATCTATATCCGCATAAACTCGTGTAATAGTTACAGGTATTCCTAAGATCCGAGTAAACTTACACTAAAGAACATCAACTATATTCAATAAAACGGCCTACAATGACTACAAAAGTGGTCCTTACAACACTCAATGTTTCAGTGAGTTTTGCTATTATTGTTTATGTGGTACATTTTACAAGGAATAAGAGCTTAAGAGCATTTCCTTCCCCTCCCACCGCTTTAGAAAAGAAAAATGAACGTAATGCGAGAAAAGGTATTTAAGTTAGTCAAAGAGAGGTTTCTTACAAAAACTGAGTTTCAAGTTTCTGAAATGAGGGAATGTGCACAGGAAGGGGGGAACCTGTTGCAATTGTAAACCACTGTAATTTAGTACGGGTTAATCTAAATTATGCTTTTTATTATGTTGAGGTCGATAAAACTGGACCAAAAAAAATGGATGCAAAATGTTCACAGGCTATCAGTTCATCAGTCCATTTTATGTGCACTTACCAAGAACTTATGTGGTTTGAATCTTAGATGAACAAACATCAAAGAAACCCTCAGACTGGGAGGTGCACATTGGTGAACATTCACTTCACAGAGAGGAAGGGAAAGAACAAAAGCTTGACGTCAAACAAATACTAATTCACCCAAACTATAAGCCAAGTAATTCCTCCCACCCCGGTGACAACGATATCGGTAAGGCTACGGGGTCTCTTTTTCTTACTAAGGGACGGATCTTACTAAAGTACTTACTGTACTTAAGGCACGAATAGACCTGATCAAATCACACTGCGGTGAACTCGTGGATATACTACTGTTTCTTTCGTTTGTCAGGTCAATTATTTTATTTCTACATTACATTCCTGAAAATGAGTAAGCGCGTAAGAGGGAATCTTCAGTAGTTGAAATTTTGATTCACGTTATGTTTCATCCATATTACGTTGTGTGAAGATTTATTTGATTAGAAGATGGGCTATTTCTTTTTTGCTAAATGAAATTTTCTGTTGCTGCAAACTCGAGTAAGGGAATAGCACAAAAACAATGCAACCAATCCATTGCTGTTTCTCACGAGGAAGTTGCTTAAGACGGTGTCATCCAGAAGTTAAAAACTCTGTCGGTGTTTTATGATCATGATAATTTGAGCGCTTTGTTTGTCTTCTATTTTCTTTGGAAAAACAAACAAAAACAAACAAACATGTTAAGTGTGAATTGGTCATATATAAAAGAGGGATTGGGTTATATCTGGTGTTTATGTGCTTTTCTCCAGCGCTAGTGCGTATGGCTGGTTCACTGAAGTTCGGCAGCCATGTTAGTAAGATCTGCCTGCCAGAGAGTTTCAACTACTTCCAAGCGGGTAAACGCTGCATTGTTACTGGCTGGGGACACACTTATTGGCAAGGAAGTTCCTCGCCGGTGCTGAGAGAGGCGTGGGTTGATTTGGTGGGAAAAGAAGGCTGCAATTCTCCCCGGTTAGTAATGGTCGAAAAAGCATGTCAAACTTTAAGTAGTAAATGACCAATGTAGAAGCTTGTGATAGCTGTTTCTTGTGTTTCTAGTTCGTACAACGGAGCAGTGGGAGGAAACTTCCTGTGTGCCGGATTCAAGGAAGGTGGCACTGACGCATGCTCTTACGATAGCGGGGGACCGCTGGCCTGTCCAGATCCGAGCGGGGACGGCACCTGGATGCTTGCAGGCATAGTGAGCTGGGGAGAGAGGTGTGCGTTGCCGTACAAATATGGTGTTTACACGAATGTGAACGAGTATACTCGGTGGATGGAGGCAAATTTGAAGACTGACAGATGAATAAGTGCGAGGTTTTTCTTTTTTGCTAAACAACATCGTGCAGGGCTGATGTACGCCACCTGAAATGGGCTAATTGTAAAGCAAACGTTGAAAATGAAAATCGGATTACTCGCTTAAGTAAAAAATAAAACTCGGATAGTTTTCTTGATTAATTTTACATTTTGGAAAACCCTGCGTAAATTGTTCCGATATTCACATATCTTTTCAACGGATCATTTCATGAAATGTAAAACGAAATTCATAAATATAGCATTGGCCGGTCTTAAAATTATTGCTGAGAGTTAGGAGGGGCAGATGCCCTGAGAGCTGTTTGGTAAGCGCATGCAGTTGAACGTAAAGACAGAAAATGCATGTAAATATCGAATTATATTTAACATGACCAAGAAAGCTCCATAAGAAGTAAATGCAGGCTCTCTAGAACCAAGGTGGCTAACAGAAGGTTAGTGTTTGGTAGTAAAAATGGATATCAAATATCAAGTTATTGACAAAATTTAAGAGTACACAGATCACTTTTTTTCATATTATAATATAACGTATTCATATCAAATATGACTGTTAAGCAAGCCATACTTTATAACGTGAAGCCTGCGTAAATTTAGTGTTATCCCTGTGTAATATATCTTTGTTAACACAGTTGTAACAGATCTGCCATGAGTTAAGAAAAAAGATGTATGATCTGGTTGAAAGGATCTTGCTATCAGCAAGATCTCTTTAGCATGATCTAAATCGTACAACTTTTAAAGATGCTTCTCTGAAATCCCCCGGTGTTTATCTTCCTATCAGGAAAGTAGATCGTATGAAAGACGTATGTCACTCAGGTAAAGGCCTTCATGATAAACAAGTGTTTAGGCTACTCAGGTATTCAAGGGACATGAAACCATTTTTGATGGGGAAATTGAACAAACACGAATGCAGTTAGGAATCAAGACATCCAATTTCATCGACAGCCGCTTATGAAAGGAAGAAAAAAGTATGCGGGGGGGGGGGGGGTGGTGGACAGCTCAGTTTACTTGGAATGATAAAGTAGCGTACCGTACCCGGAGCTTAAAACATAAAGAATGAAATGAAATGAAATGAAAAACAATAGGAAAAGAAAGGAAGACGGAACAAAAAGGGTCCACCTGTCATTTGAGGCAAATCAATTGCAGCTTTGGTAATGTTGAAAAGTCTTGTTTACGAAGCATTTTTAAAACTCTTACTTTTCATGTCCTAATTTTATTAGCAGCATGAATGAGTTTTGTCAGTCATTTAGTTCACGGTTATTAATTTTTTTTAATTATTATTATTATTTTTAACATAAAGACTTTATGTCGCCGTCCTTCTAAGATTTATTGTTATCTTGGGTGCACAAAATTGCAAACCTCGCTTGTTTCCCTTTTCTTAAGAACAGCCAGACACTGTGTTTCAACATTATGCTCAGCTTCTGTGATAGTAGCAAATTGGGTTAAGAATGTTTCTCGGTGATGCTTGTATCATCACGAGTTTGTAAAGCACATTTGCAGTTGGTTTTATGGCATTCTTTTGAAAAATAACTCAAATCATATGATGGGCAATTTGTAATGTGTGCTTAAAAAAACAACACACGATGAAAGATGTACAATATATATTTTAGATTGAATCAGTTTCGACAGGAGGTTGTTTACTTCCGAGATATACGTCGTTCTGTAGCCATTTGATAATTTGAAAGACTGGTGCTTAGGGTAGAGGTGCACCCCTGAAAGTACTTGAAGAAATGTCGTACCAGACTATTTTTTATCATGTGTAGAGAGATACAGTGTCTCTAATGCTTGTTTTGGAAGGCCATGATGCAACGGAAATATGGTCAGGAAATGAAACGAACGCGTGTGCTGGAATATCCTATGAGTAACTTTGTGACTTTGCTGAAAATAAGAAACATCTTTAATCAAATGTGAACATTTTTGAGGAACGATAAATGTATATTATTCTTATTTCAGTCAGGTGGAGTTGGGTAAACAATAATTAGCAAACATCACGGAAGTGACGATTATGATAGATTTCTCCTCTGAGGCAAAGTAGCAAGAATTCGCAAAAGGGAGAGTTTTGAAATTAGACCCTGCTGGGAACGGTGTCTTTCCGTTGGTAATTTTTGTACCTGTCCCCGAACTCTCCTTACATTCGTTCTCTTTGGTAACACATGCTTAACTACGGTCTTGATGTTTATGACAGATATAAAATAACCAGACTTAACGCAATTCATTGATTATGAAACTACGGAGCTTTGATTATATGGAACTAATAAACATACTCAACATTTTTTCTCAAAAAAAAAAGGTTGTTAACGTCGTTATCTCAGTTTTGTTTTTTTGTTCGTTTGCATGCTTTAGCTACATGCTTTTTTTCCCCAGCCGTGTACCATTGTAAAAAACGGAGATGGCTCGATGGATTTTTCCAGCGGCTTAACCTTCCTATAATGGACGAGAAATTCATTTTTAAAAGATGAAATAGATATGAAATGTCATCACTTTCAAAGCACCACAAACGCTTCATAAAGCCACATCTATATCAGTCATCCCATCTGCAGATTAGTACCTCGATGCTATTCAGTCTTTCGAAAGAATTACCCAGAAAGGCCGGATCGAGATTACCCTAAAAAGTACACGAGAGAAAGATTATGGAAAATTCATAGGTTCTGACTCTTTTCCATCGTTTCCTTGATCTACTGTGGACTGAAATTTCCGCTTAAATTGATCTTTCGTTTTTAAACGTGGACGACTTGTAACATTCGCAGCCCTGAGTACCGTGTGACCTGTTTCCAATGGGAGATATCATTCTAAGTAAGGAAAATGAACAAGATACTTAAACTATATCGTTTGCCACTTAAACGTTGCAAGCTGAGCTTCCCGATAGACTTACAATCACCTACCTAACTCTATAAATATAAGTCGTTTTGCATGCTCTCAATCTGAACCGGTATCGCAGAGGTCATGGGCTCAAATGCCGTTTTTTCAGGCCTTATTTTCACTACTAGTTCAGTAGTGTCCATAACTGCGAGGATCGCTTCTCTATTCGATAAATCGTTTTGTTTGTTTGTTTCCCTGGTTCATTTCTTCTGTTTTTTATTTGTTTTCTTTTTGAAGCATCCCCCAATACAACTAAGCCACGGTGCTAAATTATTTGATAGATGGGTATGTTGTCTCAGCTTCTTTAGAAAGCACTTACCAACACAAGCCTTTCCCTGATTGACGCTAATGTCATCAACGGCGACAAATCCATCTTGATTAGGGCTTTTTATTCCTTCGATATAAATCTGTAAAAATATAAAAGTAGCTGAGCGACAAACACGTCACTAAGATAAGCATTTTGTCTGAGCCCCTCTAGGATTCATTCATCGCTCTTTCAAATGCTTGAGTCCTCTTAGAGAAACTCAGGTTTTTCATGTTTCCTTTCTATCATTCAAAGACCAAGCTTATTTAACCATAGCATAGCTGTTATAGCTTTGCATATTCATGAGGTTTATTTTTCATAAAAAAGCCTAAACATCTCAAAAAGAGAAAGTTCAGAGATGATTGTCAAGATGCTAATTTAAGTCATGCACTACCTTTTTACAAGAGCGCTCCTGAAAAGCTCGCAGTTATATCTTCATTTGGTTACATTTTGCAACGAAGAATCAGAACCAGGCTTTAGGAAGTAAAGTAATAAAGTGACGAACTTATAGAAAGAAAATTCAACCTTGATCATATTGCCTGAAATCGTTTTCTCCATCTTGTCCAGTCTGTTTCCTTGCAGACCCATCTCTTCCCAGATCAAAACATACGGGTTCTTCTCTTTTGACTCGGCCTCCTTTGTAAACACTCGCAGATATCCACCTGATTGCATGCAATAGTGGAAACTTAGGCAGTTCAGTCCTGTGAAGAATCCTTCACTAGAAAGCACGCCGCTGCTCATGTACTCGGCGGGTTTGCGTAGCGGTTTATCGAAGAAGATGAAACTTCCTTGAAAGAGAATTAACTTGTTTAAAAACGAAGAGATCGATGGTCTAAACACGAAGTTTAAATCCCTCTTAGCTCTAAAAGTCAGTTCTAGAAACTCTCCATCAACCCAGTTGATAAAACCAAAGTTATTAGTAACATCCCCCACTGACGCAGCACCATAGTTTCTTTAGAAACTTGTCCCCCTTTATCCAAAACACAAACGCGACAGCCACAGAGGAAGGCTTTCGTTTACTTTTCGTCATTCGTTACTTGCAACAGTGGAATAATCTCGGGTGAAAAACTATGCCTTAGGTGATGTAATCGGTATGATCACTTCTGACCAAACCTACTCGGGGATGCTTGTTTATCAATAAAAACTACATAATATTTAACACAATCACGACTTTATTGGTGGAAGTGTAGCCTATACGTATGGAATATAATTATCAGGTGCCATGCGCAGTATTCTAATTCAAATGTGTGATCAAGGCAAATATGGTCTTTCCCACAACAAAAAAATAAAAAAAATTGTGATCGGACGTGGTAACATCATTGACACGCTAATTCGACATGTCAGTTTTTGTTATTTTTGACATAAAGATACATGCATTAAGATCAAAGGCAAGCTGTGCGAATTATCTTACCAGTAACGAACGGATTAGAAGGGTGTTGCAGGTTTGTCCCGGGACACGTTTTGATCACAGCTGTCCCTATCTTCCAATCAAATTGATCTTGTTCTTTGTTGATCCAGTTTTCCCAATTACAAAATCCTCGCTCAAAGTCACAGTCTCCTACATGTAAAGTTAAAAGGATCGGTGTAAAGAGAAACATTGAAAAAGACCCAGCTAACACGTGGTTCTATAGGTGGTTTTGAGAAGGCGACGAAGTTGAAGCAAAAACGCGAAACTGCGAGTGGGGAAATCTTTCTTAAGTTTTCCCTCTCCATTCCTCACGAGAATTCGTAACTCATTTTTGCCTCTCAAAACCTTCACGAGCCAGCAAGCTAAGAATTGAGGAAAGTTAGCCTACTTTTAGCAAGAGGCAAGGGAAATAGAAAGTTTGCGTAAATGTGCCAAAATTTATGAAGTCTTGATAGTTAAACCCGGCGTCCGGTATATAGGAGGGTAATGCCTTATGCAGAAAGGTCATGCCTTCGGAGCCAAGTTGTCCATAACTGCCGGAGCTTATCCCCAGAGACCAGTAAGACCAGGAGTAATAAAAAACATTCCAGCCCGAAATTGGCTTAATTGCTACTTGCTGGCTAGATTTTGCCAGGTGGTGGTGTTTTTTATCTAACGAGATGGCATTGAAATAAATTCATGTTGTGATTGTTTCCCTGAAACCCCTTACCTGACACTATCTTGAAAACTTCCTTTTCGGGCGCTGGAATTGATTCTGGAAAAATAATTGAATAAGGAAACGAAACAAAACAAAAGAAGCAAAAATAGACAACTTTCAGACATTTATTCAAGGAACTCTGCCATATAATCCGTTTATTTTTCAAAAATATACTTACTAATGTAATTCAAACAGTTGTAGAACCTGTTGATTTTTCTCAAATCAAGATCTGAGAATCCTTTTCTTTGGCCCATCTGCTTACCACCAGGCATTAACTTGACAATGGTTGGTTTCTTGGGATCGATGCTGAAGAAGTTGAACCCATAGTGCATTATGGATCCATAGTCGTAAGGCTCTTTAGTAACGAAACCTCTCCATACCCGGTACTCAATCCTGGCATCTAAAGGAAAATCATAACAGCGTATGGGCAAGACTTTGTTATTATGTGGTGAAATATTTCCTTTAGACAACTGCCTGATTATTTCTCATTGTTGTCATGGGCCCCTAACCAGATTTAGTAGCCTCAGTAAGGCGTTAGATCTATAACAGATTTAATTCGAATTCGACACACTCAACCTGAGCTAAAGTAAAAATGAAATCATCATTATATGACTACTATTGTGGCAGCATTAATCGCTCTCTGAATAAATACTGACGCGTACAAGCAAAAGGGCTTGTCACATCAAAATAAGAAAAGCCACATCCTGTTAAAATCCAGTTAAATCCAGATATTGACTCAACAGATACAGGTTCAACGGAGAAGAACTTTAAAAACTCCCCTTAAAAAGGTTTGACTAATCTCTGGTATACAACGTAAATAAAGGGGACAAAAGCGCCTCTTCTACTGCAATCTCAGTACACTGACTCGGTCTTTCATTGGATCAAAGATGCTTACCTTTCTTGATATTTTCCATGTTGATCCTGATGAACTCGTTTCTGTCGGCTCTGCAATGTTCGTGCGTCATACCCAGTGCATGCAGCAGCTCGTGGATGACAACACCCTTTCTATGGCAACCCTCTCCAAGAGACATAGTTTGGTTGCCGCCAGATCTCCCAGTAACGGAGGAGCATCTATACCATAGATAGATATTTTCAAAACACTAAAGGTAATAGCAGTGCTATCGCCAATCTCTGCGACTACAGATGGAGGGTGCAATTCACCCATTTTCGCCGAGGGAGAGAGAAACAATCGAGAGAAATATTCCTGATACAATAGTTGCGTTCGACGAAGGAAGAACGCTTCCTAATCTCCTGGGCTACATGTGATCGCGTAGGTGTCCTGTGCACGCAAGCGAAAGCTGACCCGTGTTTTTTCGTTCGATCGGCCGGCCGTTCATCTTTTCAGCGCCATTTTGAATGACGTCACAATTTCGTTGCGCAAAGGATGCTGCCTCGTGCATCGCAGTTTGTCGGACGTTCGAGGACGTGGTTGTTCACCCTTTATTTGACAATATACCATAGGCATATTCATCTATCCCAATAACCAAAAAACAATATTTCCCCTTTGAAATGCCGAACGCATTTCCTTAATCTCCGATTACTACTAGTCTAAATAATATCTTAATAGCTGAGTCAGATGAAGAACACCTTCCTTCTTATTGGCGAGAAGGGGTCAATTGGTAGTGATGAACCATCTTGTCATGGAGATCATAGATAAAATGTTAATTAACGTTACCACAGACTGCTTTTAAATGATTGATATTAAAAAATCGCCTCAATTCAATTTTTTGCCAAATTTACATTAGTATGCTTCAACCAAAAATTTATAATTGGTTTCGAAAACTGTAGACAATCATTTCGTTGTTGTTGCGTTGCATTAAGAGACCAGAAACACTTGAATAAGCAACCAGAAACTCGTGATTAGGATCTTTCTTTGTTAGAGAAAAGTGTCGTTTTATATGTTCAGCCCGTTAGTTGACCGGCAGATGTGATTGCAGAGATTTGTTTTTCTAGATTATTAAAAAGGTGATCAGTAGGAAACGTGTACTGGTGCGTCTTCGACAGTTAGTGTGCTTTATAAGGTTGGCGTCTTTGGGTGGAACTTCCACAAGGTAGTGAGATCGTATGTGTTATTAATCAATCCTCACGGAAAAATGAGTGGCATTACCCCATTCGTTCCCTTTATAGAAAATCTCTTTCGTTTTTAAAATTCAAGTAACAATTTTTCCCTCCCTCTCCCCCCTTTGTATTCGTTTTTTATTCACGCGCGGTGCGCGTGATCTCACAAATTAACCAATCATGTCAAAGAACTCTAACCTTGACATTGAAAAACTGACGTGGACATACTTTTGTTTGTTTTCGCGGAGTTTTAGTCAATTGTTTTTGAGCTTTCGTTCGTTCGTTACCCCTTTGCTGGCAAGTTTATGAAGTTTCGGAGTTTTTATTTTAGCTAAATGTTGTGGTTCACTTAACAAGTTTAATACATATTTTCTACGGAGTTTAGACTTTAGCCTCTTTTTTCATAAATGAACTTTTTACATCCTTTAACTCACCCTGATCCTCGATAAACCCAAAGGTAATCTTTCTCATTTGTGTAGGGAGTGAATCTGAGACAAGTCTTTCCCCGAAACTCCTTGACGGCTTCTCTGAAGGCTTGTTTCCCTGATGATCCTAAAACAAAGCGAGATTTTTTACCCTTCATGATATGGTTGAGCTTAGTATTCAAATAATTTACAAATTAAAGTATTTTGCAGAACATTTTGAAGTTGTTACATTAATTTCTTAAACAACGTTTGAAAGATAAATTAACTCGATGCATGTGTAAGCCGACTGTGGCCTTCTGAGACTCACTCATTTGGTTTGTAACCTACCAGTCATACGTTTCTGGTAAGATTGATCAGCTTGGAACCCAGGCGAAGGCAGAATGAAAGTTTCTACGTTACCTCATGTTCAAATGTGTTTTCAAAAGTTACTTAGCATAAGCCTAATATTTCTGACTGAACATTCTTTTTGTTCTTATCAACAAATCTGATTCTTAGATATGATCCTTACCTAAAGATTTGTCCAAGATGTATGGGATTGTTTTCGAGTACCACCGATGGCGTTTGAACGCGACGAAGTTTCGTTTAGATCTATTCCTGACACCATTTATCTTTGGGGAATCTTCTAATTCAACTGTAACCATTGTCTCTTGTTCGTGAACAGAGTTCCGACCACTCTTCGCTATTAAAATGTTAAATACACATTCATGTACTGTATGATCATTTAACTAAGAAAGGAACGGAATGAAAGTTTAGTTAACGCATTTTTCTTGGAGTTTTGCAACAGATAACTGTCATACCTTCTATTTCTAATGAGGAGTCAACAGCTGCAACTGATTGCAATTTCACATAACATCCCAAAAGGCAAAGAACTAAAATTGAATAATTAATTTTCATGTTGACCTATTTATGCTCTTTGTTTCACACATGGCAGTTTCTGCTCGAGACTGTGTCACAATCTATCATCTCAAATTATCTACCTTACAATTGTAACTAGTAATGAAGTTTGTTACGTCACAAATGTAAATAATTTTGCATTTCGATCTCAAGTTCTGCGCGCGTACATAAGGTTAGCGGGCGAAATCGAAATGCTCTTTTTTAGCTTGACTCACGGAGATTTTGGATAATTTGTTCTGAAAAATCAGGCTGATACTTAACATGGTCATGAAAAAGAATTTTTTAGGTAACGGGGAAAACTGTAGAAATCTCTTTCGCTTTTAAATTTCAAATAACAATTTTCCTCTTCCTCTCCCCCCGTCGTATTCTCTTTGTATTCACGCGCGGCGCACGTGATTTCACAAATTGGCCAATCACGTCAAAGAACTCTAACCTTGACATTGGAAAACTGACGTGGACATTTAGTCGCATACTTTTAGTTTATTTTCACGGATTTTTAGCATGTTGTTTTTGAGCTTCCGTTCGCTTAAATTCGTTACCCCTTTGCTTGCAAATTTAAGAAGTTTCGGAGTTTTTATTTTAGCCAGATGTTGTGGTTCATGGAAAAAGTTTAATACATATTTTCTACGGAGTTCGGACTCTAGTCTCTTTTCTCGTAAATTGATTTTTTACAAAAAAACCCCTTCAGCAAAAACTGAAAGTTGTCACAAATGAGAGGTTATTACTTAAAGCGCATCCTGTTTCCACAAAGTAAAAGTGAAGGTTAATTTTCTCAAATCGTACTCAGTGTGCAATTAAATGAAACGCTTGAGTCATAGACTATCCAAGTTGGACTCGATCAGTCCGGCCATCAAGCTGCGTGTCGAGTAACAGAAAAATAGCAAACGTAAAAGAATTCCAGAACTTCTTCTCCAAAATGTTGAATATCATTCCTGAGAGCAATAACAGTGTTTTGTGAGGCAGATTTTGGGAACATCAAAAAAGAGGAAGACAGTGGTATCAATAGGAAACCGTGACTTGATACTTCACGTCTAAAGACTGGGGCCTAGATGACCCCTTACAAAGATATAGAGTCTCAATGAGGGTGATGGCTTTTACGGCTAACGATTAAAAGTTTGGCCATTATAAGGCTTAAGTTAGCCCAAATTGACAGAAATGAGAAATTATAGAAAGGAAAATTATTTCTGTTAACCTTTTTTACGACTAACGGTTAAAATTTGTCAATTTTTTAACGCCTAACGGCACCACTTTTTGTCCGCTTTACAGCTAACAGTTAACTCAGTAACACCTAAGAATGACCAGCATCTAATTTCTCCTTACGATTTCACCCCTGAGTAAAACATTAACGTCACAAGAATTGAGGAAATGATCACTGCTGTGGATTGTTATACAAATTCTCTTTGTCAACACCTAGGAAATTTATGAAGAACATTATGGAGAATATGTATGCTGATATTAGGATGTAAAGGGTTAACCCCATCCAGACCTTCAAGGCATTTTTAAGACCTCCGCAGTATACGCTTCAGCACTGTGGTTTGTTACCGTAAAAGGACGTAAACACAACCCTGGAATTCGTCTGTATAAATTTCCAGAAAGTTCTATTATCAATTCCGTGTTATGTGGTTAAAAACATTCCAGTGTAGGTGTGGAAGTAATAATTTTAAGCAATTTCAATGACGGCCATCAAATGGATATTTGATTAGACGCAAAGTAGAGAGACATCAATTAACAGATGAGCGCTTGATAAGATTTTAAAAGAGTAGCGAGGTTCATAATTGTATTTTATTCTGGAATTTCCCAACCCAATATTTTGACCGGAACCTGAAAATAAGTTGAATATACATCCTTGTCATTGGAGGCGGCTTTGTAGTCTTCAGAAGCATGGTGTTATGAAATCATAGAAACGACTATTGACCTTCTCCGGCAGAAGGATTAATCGATTGGAGCCATCTTTCCATATTGAAGATGTCACTTAACGGGGCTATCATCTGATTAATCTAGAATATGACCCTGAAATTAAAGAGCAAACACAGAGAGTTGCTCTTTTCTCTATACATGGAAGTGCGAAGTAGAAAAAAATCCTTTATGATGACCTCCTCGCTTGTAGTCTTCAAACTTGGACTGCATGTCAAAATTGAAATAGATCGTTCCATCGTTTGTCCATATTTGGGCTAGCTTCAGAAACATACCCAAAATAAGACGATTTGTTGGAGTTTTTCCTCTGAATGCTTTCGTTTCCTGTCTTCCGGTTGTGGAATGCGGCGAAGGAATCCACACAATGGGAAATAGTACAATTCTAGGCATGTAAATAATGGTGATTTATTGCCCCAGTCATAACAAATCAACTTTTGATTATATCGATTTAGCACAGTAGTCGAGATTATCATTGATGTAATAAAGGTAAACCGAAATATACGAACAATGATAGCAGATGAAGCCCTCACATGACTGTCATGTGTTGAACGTCACAAAACTTTTCATTTCCCCGTGACTTCAAATGAAAACAGGCGAGTAGCAGGAGCTTTTCAGGATGTGGTGTAAATTTCCGACGGAATGGGAGAGGGAGGGGATAATCGAGCGAAGGAACTCTTATGAAGGGTTGGGTGCTAAACACCTAGTTCCTTCAAATCCAGATTATCAGTCTTATAGAGTAGGTTATAAGCTGCCAGAGCTGGTTAGAGACACCCATATGCGTAGACCGAAGACTTACCTCAACCATGCAAGAAATGACAATTAGATTGTTAATAATGTTATGTAAAGCAAATTGTACCTTTCCCACCCCTTCCCGATTATACTTAAAATGCGATTGCTAAATTCGCTTTTATTTAGTAACTTAAAATGCGGATAATTATTTTGTATCATTCAAGAGCGTCTAAACAAAAAGTTTAAATTGTATACGATATTCAGCAAAGCTCTAAGTAACAGATACAAATATTGTCAAGTCATTTTGAACTGAAATTTAGGTTTCAATCCTTCAGCACTGAGCTACAAGCTCACTAGACAAAATGCTAAAAATTTCGAACAAACTTGTCATACGATACAATGCCATTTAACAATAGGTTAATGGGTCACAAGAAGCTTTTCATTTTTGTGTTTCGTTCCCCTTAATTATCTTTTCCCGACCACTTAAGACTCGCCCAGAAGCATTCTTGGAATATTTGCGCGCTTTGACGAAATAAACCAGGAGAACCTACGGTCGTTCGACACAACCTTTAAACGGGGTACCACCTTAACATCTCTCCCCTCCTTTACTTATATCGCGTTGCTGAAGAAGTTGACAGAGCTCATCAAGAATTTATTCAAAATGTCGAGCGAAGTTTTGCTTAAGGTTCGTGAGAGAATGCAAAAGATGAAAGACAAAATTGAAGATGCTGAAAATAGGGAACACGACGCCAAAGAGGAATGCAAAGAGGTAGAGGCGACATTGGGCCAGAATGAAACCGACATTGACTCGATGAAAAAGCGAATTCAGCTCCTCACGAAAGAGCTGGATGAGAAAAATGCACTACTAGAGGAGAGAAAAATGAAAAGTGGCCAATTAGAGGAAAAGTACGAGAAGGAGAACGAAGTTGTTCGCGAGCTTGAGAACGTCGAGATCGGCGAGGATGAAAGGATGCACGAATTGGAGACGGATTTGACCGAGACGAGTCAAAAAGCGGAGCAACTGGAACTACAAAATACGGAACTGAGGCAAAAACTTGGCCAGTTAGAGAACGAGATTCAAAAGGTATGAGCCAGCTTTTACTATAAAATTGTAAACTGCTCTACAAAGCATGGTTGTTTATCGTCGTTGAATTACGTTACCGAAGAAACTTACCGTTCCGTCAGCTTAAAAAGAGAAAAATATTTTCAAAATTGAATTCTTTCTGTATTTTGTACAAAAATTAGCGCCGACTGATGAAAGATAAAGCACACGATGTAGTTAAATCTTTCAGTTGCTTATCGCAACGACCAATTGGTGAACTAATCAGTGATCTCGAAAGCTCATAAGTTATGTGGATAGGAATCTACGGTAATAGATACTTTGATACCTTCACATCCGAATGAAAATATGCCAGATGGCTGATTTTTATCACGGTAACGACTTTTCAATTTTCTATTTTCTAGCGTCCAAAGAACTGAAAAATTTATTAGGCATTATCTCTAAAAAGAAAAGCTGAATTGCGTCGAGGAGCCTTCTTTTGGTCGATCGAAAAGTAAACAAGCTTTAGTGCAAGGGTCGAAGTAAACAGAGCTATTGTTTTTGTGTCACTGAAGCGGAATAACTCGAGGGCTTCGATTACATGAAACACTATGTGTTGCAGCCGATTTGAAAGCTTGTGTTTGTACACTCGAAATCAAGTACATCCAATCTACATTTGCTCGGTTCACTGTATACGTAATATTTCCATGAACTATCATGAAAGGGACGCGGAGACATAGTAGACATGGTATACTTATCGTTGAGTACTAATTATTTTTGTAGATAAAGGGTCAGATTTAAATTAGGACAATCCATCAATGTATCAATTTCAGTTTTTCCGGCGTTTTTGTTTCAATAATATTGCGTTCTAATCCACAAAATGAACAGCTCTGCAAACAGCTGGCTGACATTTAGAAGCGAAATTTTTTTTTTATGTCTGACCCCCCCTCCCCCTCCCCCTCCCCCCCCCCCGCTTTCCACTCTTCTCCGATCTATCTTCCCCTCTTTGTAATGGATGTGATTGACTGGTGACTGGTGAAATGACGTGACAATATTTGCGGAAATTTCTTTAATCTGTGAGCCGAAAAAGTCAGACAATAGGATTAATCAAACCATGCGGATAATTACAACCACAACAATTGGGCCGCATCTGAAAGTTAAACCTTACACTTTCAAAACAGAAAACGAATATATCCAAAAACAAATCGAGGTCGCGAGAAAGACATTGACATGATCTCTCAACAAAGAAAAGCGCCATTATACTTCAGATAGAATTGCAGAATTGTTTGGTCTACTGTAACGCTCAAAATAGAACTTCAGATATGTCAATTCTTTTTCGCCTAAATTACGTGCCATTTATCACTACGAGTCATTTATGTCTTGCGCTTTGGAAAATAATCTCTTCAGATAATTCTCAATGAGATCAGATTAAACCTCGCCTCTTATCCTCTCAATAAATCGTAAAAGTGATGCTCGTTGGCTCTTTCACAGATGTACCGAATACCAAAGATCCAAACCGATAAATAGATGATCCGAACTTTCTGTGCTAATACGAGCTGATTAGTCTTAAGCAGTTCCATGCAGCTGCAGCAATAAAATGATCGAAATTCAAATACTTTCAATTCCTATCAATTAGAACTCGACTCTGAGGGTAAATATAGCCGAGTCCTCCGCCTGAAATAGCCATGGAACGAACTTAAAATAAGTTATGATGGAAAAGTATTCTTTCATTGAAATCTCCTGGCCTCAGTTGTTCAGTCGAAGGATGGATAACGCTATCCACTGGATAAATCACTGTCCAGAGGATGGGGCAGTAAGTTTTGTTTACACTTTAATCAGAGGGCCTCTGGATAGCGATTTACCTATTGGATAGCGTTATCTGCCCTTTGAACAGCTGGGCAAAGCGGCAAATAATTTTAAAGGTAATGAATGTTAAAGAAGTATAGATAAAAAACATATTATTGTCGATCATTTTTATTCAGAGAAGATAGCCGAGATTTATATAACATATGCATTTTACCAGAAGAGACGAGAGCGTGGTTGCGTCCCGAAAAGTAGAGGCCAAACTGTTGGCCAGTCTGTCTATGATTAATTCCAGGATTTCTCACAATTCGCCAATCTTAATAAATGTTTGTGTGTGAACTTGTCTGCCCTAGATTCGTGTCTTCTTGCCAATAATTCTCGAGAAAGCCAAAATAAAGATAGCAAAACCCGTTAATGCATCCGTCTAAGGACAATGAGGTACCCTAAATGCTAAATGCGTTTGTTTCTATGTTGCATTGGTGTTTCACAGGCTCAGGAACGCGAGGGTGCCGCTTTAGAAAAGATCGATTCCTTGACTGACCGTGTCACCCAAGCCGGAGAAAATTTGCGAGACCTGGAGCAGAGAGATGAAGACGCCAGCGAGCGTGAGCAGTTTAACGAGGACAAGGTGAGCTTCCTGAAGGAACAACTAAAAGAAATGCTGGCCGCAGCTGAAGATCACGAAAGGAAAATCCCCCCATTAGAGCGAGTAATCGATCAGATGACGACAGAAATACGCGATTGGAACGGTAAGGTCGAGGAAGTGAGAAAGGAGATGGAAGATATGGAGATGTTGGTTGGAGGAGACTTAAGCGACGATGAAGATGACGTCAAAGCGGGGAAGAAAGCAGCGGTGCCAACGACTAGAGAAACAAATGTCTGTCAAGAGCCCGATGAGGAACCAGGAGAAGATGACGATGAAAGAGCGAGAAATGAAGAGAGAAAGCGGTACGATGACCACGACGACGACGACGAAGAGGAGGAGGAAGACGACGACTGATATGAACACTAGCACTTAATTTGAAAACTGTAAGTTAAAGGAAATCTTAGCCGTGAGAAACGTATGCCATCTGTTGACTTTGTCAATAAATTTAGAGTTATTGATTTATTCAATTCAGTGAGCAATAGGTCTCGTTATTGTGTAATGCAAGAAGCTACCCATGTTAAATTTTAACCTTCTGTAATGGCATTATCGTGTGGCAGCTGTAACAGCGAATCTTTAAGCAAAAACTTATAACGATAATCACTCCAGAATTTTCCGTTTCAGGAGAACAGCTATCGAAAACGAATTCCCTGAGGAAGAATTTAAGCTAAAATTGCCATTTGTATCCCACGTTATTAAGCCATTAATTAGGAATCTATCACTTCTTCGGTAGAAAGACTAGAATCCCTCTAAATATTTCCAAAACCGATCTTATCTTGGAAAGGGGAAACTAATTACTTTATCTTGGGCATTTAATAATTATTTTGCAGCCTCTCACTGTCACTTAAAAAATTTCGACAAAATTAGTGTTGCTAAAGGGGAAAGTTTTCTCAATTTCCCGGTACCATTCTGTTAAGTCACTTATTTTCTACATCTGACAGAAATCTCCCTCTTTCAACTCGGAAGTGAGTCTTAAACGATGAAATTTGTGCAGTATTTTTGCTATCAACACGCAAGACGGCCGTATCTGTTTCATCGTTCAACTTGAACCCTTGATACAGATCAAATTCATTCTCTCCATCAATTTGATGAGGCCTTATCCAACATTTTCAGCTAAAGTTTTTCGTAACCAATAGCTCAGTGCCTTAGGTCTTATTTCCAAGCATTGTTCAGTAATTTTGCTTCAAACGAACGTAACCTCCCCCTAAGCTCGTCTGTTAAATGAATCAGTAACCTCATATATCGTCAACAACATTGCGTGATGTGTTGGGTGAACAAAAATCACGAGATCTCAGTTTTCAGAATTCAATCATTTCCATCTTAATTGTATTACACTACAATTACTCTCTTTATCTTTAATGGCGTAATCATTGCTTTTCAATCGCGGACCTGACGATTATCTTTTCAGGCAAAGACACCAATCATTTGATTACCAACTGGTTGACCACAAAAAAAAATTTTGTCGTGACCTTTTGTTTATGACAACAACCATCTAGCCAGTCCAAAACTACAACCGCCATTAAGGGAATTTTTTTGCGAAAATACGGGGAAATTCTCGAAGAAAAAATCTTCACCTTAAACCCTTTAACTCCCAAGATCTGATTGTTAATTCTCCCTTCTAGCTGCTACACATTTCCTTGTAACTTGGTTATGAGATTTTGGTGTTCGATCTAGGTAATATCTTGCACCTGGTTATTTTGAGTATTCTCACTACCTGTTTGCTGGATATTGTATGAATATTATAGGGAGAAGTTAAATTTTAATCAATTATGAGAGTTAAAAGGTTAAATTCGACAGTCTGGTCGGTCTCCTTGCGACTCGTTAATCAGTTATCAAAGCAAAATTTATTCAAAATGGCTGCTCAACCGTGAAGCCCGCAGATGAAATGGTTTCGTAACTGAGAATATACAGAGTCTTTAGATGCTTGAAAGTTCATTCATAGCTGGGCAATGAGATCATCCAGGAATGCTATGGGATTCACACGTCAGTTCCTGTCCCTATTAATGTTACGCCCTTTTCCATCACGATAGAAAACGTGCCTCTACGGAGTTCTACAATTCGGAATAAAAATTTTTTGCTCAATGGCAAACTGTGCTAATCTGCTAATATCTTTAACTAAATACAAAACAACAGTCCTTTTAATGACATTTTTCGGCTACGATTGTTCGTATTCTTTTAATATCTTTCGCAACACAAAAGAAGTCATTGAAAATAAAACGAAAATATAAAGCCACAAGCACTGAACCAAATCGCGTCTATCCGGTGTTAAATGAGCCTGAACGACGATTATAATGCTATTTCTCTCTGATGTGTCCGTACAAAGTACTCTTTGAGTTAATGAGAATTTTTTTATCGATGCAGTAGACGCCAAATCTGATAAAGAACCAAATTCTTTTAACGTGCATCACAAGAACAATAAGGAAGTATACCTTGAGAATTTACACGGGATCAACAGTATAATTTCTATGCCATATTAGACCGAACGGCGCCAATATGCTTTCAGAAAAATCACAATATTTACATAAAAATGAGTAGTACTTGACTGCTCATGTAAGTTCACAATATCCACTTCTGCCGTATTTGAATATTTAACATTCTTGTTAAAACTCGATTGCTTTTAAACACTCCGCTACATCTTGAGCGCGCAAGTTAGTATCCATAAGACTGATTTTTCGAGGAGTCGTATAGTTTTGGACGTATCGATTTGAAAATACCCCATTTGAAATGTATACCAATAACGCGAAAAACAAAATTCGTGACCGTTTTCAAGAAATCAGAGACAAGATCGACGTTGCAGATGATAGAGCAGACAACGCTTTGGACGTGCTCAAAGAGGCGAAAAGAAAGGCAGATGAGCTCGAATTGGACCGCGACTCATGCAAGAGGAAAATTGAACTTGCCAAAGCAAGTTTGGCGGAGAGGAACAACGAGCTGAAGAAAAAGCTCAAAAAGCTGGAAGACCTTGAGGATAAAGACAAGGTCGAAAGCGAACTTGTAAAGACCCTTGAAAATATTGAACTGGATGGGGACGAGAAGTTAAACAGCTTGGAGAAGCAGTTACAGAAGATTAGCAACATCGCTGACAAAAAGGAATCGGAGAACAAAGAATCAACGCTACGCCTTGAACAGTTAGAGAGTGAACTTGAAAAGGTAAGAGTTTATCACAACGCGCCCAAGCTTGGTTACCGCTACGAAACTGTTTCGGCTTTACATGTTGAATAGAAACAATGACTTAACTAGCAGTGTTAAGCTTTTATTTGAGTAATTCAGTGCTTAGTATTGCCAAAACCAGCCGTTCTTGTAGACAAAAGAGGCAATGCTGGCACCCAAGAGAATTGCCTCATCTGATAGTTAAGTACTTCACAAAGAAATGACGTGCTCCTTTAAGATTACATGCAAATGATTTCACGAAACCCTCCCACAGCGAGTCATGTCCGACAAAATGTTTTTTTTCACGCGTCATTTCTTCGCTCCGAGGGAACTAATGTTTTTAGATTTACCGAACCGAATAAATAGATAACTAAGTGAGGGCTCTTTACTCGGTTTTTCGACTCTTCCTATCGTTTTTCTTTCAGACGCTTTTAAACGTACGACTTAGAAATAATTTCCGTTGCATTCCCACGATCACAGCTTCGTTCTTTCTCTGCGGGAAGTGAAACTTATCTCGACTGTTATAAACAAATTTTGCAAGCAATACACTTTTTATGTCTTGCCAACTTCTTTGCCCTGTTTTGGCAACTCACTCCGATCTGAACAAGGGAAATTCAGTGTTACTGAAGCACTATTTGTACAATTGAGACAGTTGCTGCCGGCATCAAAACGAATATAGCATTTAGGAAAAACTCCACGAGATATTGCGACATTGGACTATACCGGAACTATTTCACATACAACGACTACCCGCATATTTCTCGGCTCCGTAAGCAAAATTTTTCAAACCTAACTGATCCAAAGAAAGACATCGGGGTAAAACTTCCGACAGCCCCATACTATTGTAAAACAAATCTGTTTTCCCAATGGAAATGTATTGTTTTCTCTATCCAAGAACTAAATGCATAATGTAGGATGGGGCTGTGCGGAAATTTTGCTGACATCAGTTTTTGGGACTGACGTCAGCATGAAACAATTGCGTATATAATTAGTTTATCCTGGATAAGATTCATAAGCATAAAACACACAAGCAAATGAATGCATTTTGAACTTAGCACTCATTGACGCTCGCGTGTTCTGTCTCGACCATCTACCTCGCTAAATATTATGCAGGACATTCGTGATCTGATGAATGAGGCACGTTTCTTGATGAAAAATTTGCTTTCCGGGTGTTTAGGAACAGGTCTCTTCCATTCGTCATCAGTGGCGGATCCAGACCTTGAGCTAAGGAGGCGGGGGGGGGGGGGGGAGGCGGTTTTTTTGTCGCTTGCCTTGCTGAGTCCCTCCTCCAAGATCCTCCAATGATTATTGTATTGCTTTTAACTCTCTTTGGCAATCACCTGCTTTCCTTGACCTTTGCAGGTGTTCAGAAGAGAAGGCGACGCTTTGGAGAAAGCTGAAAAACTGCAAGAATGTATTCAGCTAGCGAGGAGCCAAATGGACGGACTTAAGGAAAGGGAAGAGGGAGCTTACGAAAGGGAAGACGAAAGCGAAAAAAAGCTGACCTTCCTCACACAAGAACTGCACACCAAAGCCTCAGAAGCGGAGGAAAAAAAGCGACAAGTCAATAATTTAACACTCTACCGAGACAGGATTAAAGCCGAGATTCAGGAAGAGAGGAAAAAGATCCAAAAGACACAAGCAGAGATAGACAGCCTTGATGACTTAACAGACGATTTCTGATGATATTCATAACAAAATCGTACAACAAGGGTACATGTATGCTGCAAAGTCAGATTTAGACGCAGAGAAAATTTAAAATTAATGCACTTTAGATGCTGAAGTTACCAGTCGAAGTGAGGATTACGTATTCAGAGTAATCTCACTTCCCAAAGAGTGATGCTTTCAGAGAAAAACGCGGATTGTGTTGAAATATTCCGGAAAAGTCCGGGACATGTAGAGTATACTACATAAAATGCCTTTCATTTTTAAGCCTGCTGTCCAGACAGTAAACATAGCAGTAGGCTCAAGAAGCAAAAAGTCATGTTACTGGAGAGCTGTTCCTAATATAATGGTAAACGTTTTGATAAAAAACTGTGCTTGCGTGGAAATATTTTTTGAAAACTCGAAGAAAAAAAGTATGATTCAATTCACTAAGACTCTCCCAAATACTTAAAAATACTCAGACTAATGCTAACACAATGCCCAGTAATCGCGATGGTTAATTATGCTGTCTAAAGTTCAGGAGTAAAATCGCATCATTTCAAATTTTTTCGTTCGGTGCAGACTTGAAGAGAAAGCTGAAACTGGCAATTGCACTTCTTTACGAGTGTAACTTTCCTCCAAGCATGCCGCTTGTCAAATTCACACTCACGTTATCCCCGAGAGCAACCCGACCGGCCAGGTCACATGACTGGTCGTACATGTCAGCGGCCTTCCGCGGAACCTGTTGTCTTTCAACTAAAAATGGACATTTGTCAACGCCGATTTTGAAAAGCGCCAGTGTCTCCGCATCATTCCTTGATAAATGCACTCCAAAGAAATTTCGTACGGTCCTGCCATACCAGCTGGACATCGCACTACACAACGGCAAGAATTTCCCTTTCCACTTCTGTTACGATAATTAAAGCACACTTTTTAACTAGAATGCGCAGATGTTACCGTTGAAGTCTCTCTCCGGTGTAATAATTGTAGCATTTAAGAGAGATGGGGCGACTTTTTCTCATGGGTCTAACGTGCGCGAAGTCATAAACCCTAGCGCGTTGGTTGGAAGCGTTATCTGCCACAGTTGAAAGTATGATTCAAAGTTTCTGTGGGAAGTTTCAATTTAAAAAAAAATTGATAAGGTTTCACAGTGAATCTCAAGCCTCGTAAATCTAAGCTCTCTTCCATAATATAGCACATCGAATTTCTCCCCAATGGTATCACCCCTGAATCAAAAATTAAAGTCATTAGAGTAAAGAAATGTTGCGAACTCGAGACGTTCCTGATTGTTAGACAATTTCTCCTTGAGAGGACCCTAGGAAATATTTGAAAGAACAGTACGGAGAGCTTGCACACTGGTGTTAAGGTGTAGAGGGCCAGAGGGCAACCGCGCATTGCTCAAGTCGTGATTTTTTAAGCTTTGTTTTTGGGGTTATGTTCATGGAAACTAATCAAACGGACATTTAAGTAAGTACAGCCCATTTTTATCTTTACGAAATTATTTTACCTCAACCGTAAAGCAAATAGTCATTTTTATCAATTTCAAATATCTTTTATATAAAAAAATCTGATTAAGTCTCTCTCCTTAGATAATATTACAAACCCTCATAAATCCTATATAATCCTATAATTACAGTGTACAATTAAAACAAGATCCCTCTTGAGGCTGTTTCTCACCAAATTGAACCTGTCTAAAATAACAATAACCATCACAGGCCAACGATAGCACTTAATTTTACAGCGTGGAAAAATAGTGGCAAAATCAAGCCTTGCTCGGGAGATGGTTATATAAATAAACAGCAAGTGAACAGTTTTCTCAAACAAAATTACCCCAAAAGTATTCTCCGCAGTTGAACGGGGCAAACTTATCTTCTCTCACCCAACTGATCATCCATTAGTTTACCAAAATGTCTCTTTATCACACTCAAAATTTCACTGATCTCGACATCCAACAAATAACATATTTCCAGCTACTTTAAATATATATATATATATATATATATATCCGTAGAGTCACAAGTGAAAATTACCACATCAGCAGGTGCCAACGAGGTCTTCCCTTGAGCCCTTATTCGTTCCATATAACCATCAAATTCGTATCACAGTTTAGTCTTAACCCTTTAACTTCCAAGATCTCATTAGTAATTCTCCTTACTGTCTTCCATACAGTTCTGTGATGTTAGTTTGGAGTATTTGGATCAACTAATAATCCCCTAATTGATATTTTTCTGTATTCTCGTGAATTGTCTGCTCGATATTGTATTGATATTGTAAATTCTGTCTTGGTCACTTCTTTATCACCCATTACGACTGCGCAAAGTCTGTAATAATCGAACACTCGAATCAGCACGAACGTTAATATGAACTCAGCAATATTGGAAAAAAAAGAGGTCAAAAGTGTTCTTACTCTTCTTGTTTTCATAACAAATTCAAAATTACATAAATGTTGATAAGAAAAAAGGAGACTAGATTCTGATGGTAAAAAGGCTGGAAAAATAGCAATTATCTCAATGTAAAGTAATTTTCAACTCTGTTAAACGGTACAAAATTTGCAGTATGAGGCGGAAAGCCTCAAAACCGGAACTCAAGGATGGAACGATGCAAAATCTGCGGAGGACTGCAAACGAGGCAATGAAGGTTTTGGCTCGAGATTTTTTGAGCATTCACACCACAAAATAATTTTTGCACTGTGACAAACCATTGACGTCTTTTCGCCATTTCACTGACCACACCAAGGGGGAGGGTGGAAGCATACCTCCAAATTACAATCGTCATCTTTTATCCAGTGCGGTGACCTCGTTCCATTTCACCATGAGGGGAACTTTGGGTGTGTCTCGTTAGGCATACACCCCTCACCGAAATCCGTATCCCTGCTCCCAATAATCGTCGCGGTTTCCTCTTCGACCCCGCCCTCCCCGCCCTCCCCGCCCTCCCCGCCCTCCCCTTCCTCCACCACCGCCCCCTCGTCCTCTTTCTCGTCTCTCACCCCCTCCCTCGGGACATTCCCGGGCAAAGTGGCCACTCCCGCCACAATTGTAACAACCGTCACCGCCTGTGAAAGAGAGGAAGAAGATTCAGGTTATTGCTTGACACCAAGGTTGATATACAATGCAATCCCACATGAGGTTGATAGTAGGTAAAAATGACCATTTTTTTTTGTGGCTCAAAACAACCCTGTTTGGTTTTTAAATCCCTTCTCGTTTCGATCATGTCACATCCACCCACACGACAGCGTCTCATTAAAAAGTATCTGCTCTCGCTGGAGAGACAAAATCTGGCTATGAGGCATGGGCCTGAACTTAACCCAACTTGAAAAGATCCCGATAAAAAACCCTAAAGTTCGTTAACCGGCTCTAACCACAGACGGACAAATCTAGCAACGAGAAGCATTTTTCAATCTCTTTTGGGTGTTCGCTAGCTAGAACTTCAAACGTAAAACTGAGTGGTTTCCTCATGAATTAATAAGTGTGTACCTCTTCCTCCACTACCTCTCTCCCCCCTGTCGTTGTAACCATTGCGTTCACGGAATTCTTCATAGCGTTGCGCCATGTCCGCTAATTCATCGGGAACTTCCTATGATCAATGTAAGATTGGTCGAAAGGGGAAAATCAGGTTTTGGTGTTTATTAAACAAGTTAAAATTACTAAATTGGTAAATGTCTACAAAAGTTGTTCCGCGGTACATTTGGAAGGGGTCTTGGTGAGGGAGGTTATTTTATGATTTTATTACAGTTGTTGTGTTTGTTGTTGTTGTTGTTGTTGCTGTTTTATTTACTGCTGCCAAAATCTGCAGCAAAACATGGCGTAACTGCATTTATAACAAAGGATTTTGTTTCATGCGCACTTTGAAATATTGGAATTGACATTTGTGAGGAAAATTGACATCGATTACCTGATTGGCTTCCACCATGATACTAATGAGTTTGTGAGCCATTCTCCAGTCCTCTCGAGTCACAAAAGTAAGCGAAGTGCCTTTCTTACTACAAGAAGCAAAAAATTCGCGGACTAAATGCAAATTTGTTTCAGTTTTCAATGATCGAGTGAATGATCAATGAATGATCGAGACATGCTGCCCATAAGGATCAGGGTTGAATTTTATTTCTTCTCCCTTGTTGTTGAACATTTCCCTAAAAACTTCGTTCGGAAAATTTGGATTCTAACATCATGACGCCCTCCCAAGTTCATAATCTTTATCACATGTTTATCACATGAATTTTCTAAATAACTCTTTGAATTAAAGGATACATTCTTTAAAATTTCGATTTCTTGTAGCGCTTAACAAAACAAACCTCTCAGATAATTCCATGATACTCTTAATTCTCAAACAAAATCAGAGAATAAAAAAGATATTTGTTGGTGTGACTGTGCATGATACACCTTCACTCACCCTGCCCTTCCTGTGCGGCCAATACGATGAACGTAGTCCTCGATGTTTCGTGGGAAGTCAAAATTTAGCACACATCTGTTAGGAAAAAAATCGCACAACCGTTAAGATAAATTCTCATCATTTTTTGCACTATAAATGAAACAAACTACCAACAAAAACAAAATAAAAACGCCTAAAAATCTTAGTAACCGGCTCCAACAAAATTCCCTTTCGCAACAATGTTCATTTTCTGCTTGTGGTGTCCAATTCTATAAAACAAATGGTTCGTGGCTCGAATCCCCTCATTTGCCCTTGTCCCTACCCCTGAGGGTGTACAACAGGGAGTGAAAGTAGCATAGTAGGGAGGTCAAGACAAGGGCGGGCTTTTCCCGTTCCAGTCCCACATCTTTTATCTCCCACATTCTTCCCATTTTTTTCCCTTCCAATCCCTCGCGACACCCTTTGATGTCAAACTGAATAGAACTCACGTGACACCACGAATGTCCAATCCCCTGGAAGCTACGTCGGTTGCGATGAGGATTTTCGCCACGCCTGTCTTAAAATCATCTAGTGCTTGCTCGCGATCGATTTGTTCCCTGTAACATTGTCACAACTGTAAAAGTGACTACCTTGATAGTGGTTTAACAACAGAACACTATACACAGGCTTGTATATTGGAGGCTAACCATAGACAAACAGGTTTAGGAAAGAAGCATTTAACACATGAGCAAACTCAGTTCTCTCAATTACAAGTGAGATCAACGCACAAAATTTAAGGGCCGCGGTTCTTCGTGTAAGTTGAGATCTGCATGCAATGAGCGACTCAGACAGGGTTACAAAAAGGCTCCTTATGCTGACAAAGTAGTACTGAAAAATTCTTACCATAAAAGTTTACAAAACATGTAGCACAAGTAAAGAGAAGTTATATTTATGCTGGTAGCCACTGTCTTACCTGTCCCCATGTATGCACTGTACTCCTTGAATTCCAGACAACATAAAGTCACTCGCAATGTCATCGGCTCTATAAAAACAATTAATATAATAGACACGGGTAGGAGTCCGCTTTGAAGTTACAAACCTCTAAAAAAATTATTAACATTACTTCATGTACCTCACTTTAGAATTTCACCTGATCACTAATGCATCAGTAATAACGACACATCTCCTGGTATTATCGGGTCTTACCAAGAGGTCAAGAAAATGAAACTGTGAAAGTTTTAAAAAAGCCGAAACGTGTAGTGCCACAAGTACTTGTTATCGAGCGCAGCACCACAGTTTCTTTAGAAACATGCCCCCTGTATCTTTTTGTTATCTAACTGTTCAATTAGACAATTTTTGAGCAAAACTTACTTTATTTTCTTGCCCACGAAAATCAGCACTTTGTCACTCTCAGTCATTTGCGAGATAAAGTGAAGCGTCTGCGAAGACATGAGAGAACGCAATAACATTATTTTAAAGTCTATAAACGTTGCTTTCATGTCTATCGTGTTTATAGGGGGGAGACAAGATTATCAAGATTGTTTCGGTTTCAAAATCTTGTCCAATATCACGGATATTAAGATGATGAAGGAAGAGAGGAATTTCAGTGACGATGACGATGAAGACGGAATCTATGATGATGACACTGCTCTCTCTATCGCAGCCAACTATCAACCGTCAACATGTTCACACATCTATATCAATATTCAATGCCAAGGCATAAACTAAAGTAGAGTTCACCTTGTACAAAGTTCACGTAATTTATCTTAACGACACTTACTTTTTTCAGAAAACAAGAGAGATTAAGACTGGTACAAACCCTTTCTTTCTTTTCAGCTGGATCCAAAACCTCAACAAGCTGCGTAACATTGTGACAAGCCTAAAAACACAAATTTGCAAAGTCAGGGCAGAGCACAAAACAATTTTTTCGTAGGAGTGATTATTTTGAAAATTTTTCTTAGCTACTTTTCACATTTCCTCGTTGTCGATTTTTTTCAAGAAATGCGAGGGTTTTTAACCCTTTTATACAACCTAATGTCAGTATGCACATTCTCCTAACTATTCGCTATAAATTTTCGAAGATACGGATAAGGAGAATTTGTTTAAAAAATCTAGAACTTTTTCAGTTGGTGATCATGATCTTTATTCTCGTGACTTTAAAGTGTGATTCAGGAATGGTAGCGAGAGGAGAAATCAGATGCTGGTCACTCTTAAAGGGTTGAATTAACATCGCAACTGAGTCGCTAAAAATTTAACCATTTAAACCCAGAGAGTGACCAGCATGTAATTTCTCATTACAGTAGTACTGCTGAATCCTTCAGTAACATCATGAGAATAAAGGAAATGATCACAAACCTAAGAGCTTTGATTGATAAACAAATTCTCCTTATCAGTACCAAAGGAAAGTATAGAGAAGAGTCAGGAGAATATGTATGCTGATGTTAGGGTGTAAAGGGTAAATAAAAGCTGCGGACCTTCATTGTGTTCAAATAACGATAACATCACAAGGCCTTTCTCTAGCATGCTGTGCTTACATTCAAATCCAGTGATCCCACAAACACCCTCATGGGATCCTTCATGTACTGATCAGCCATTCTCTGGACACTTTTTGGCCAAGTTGCACTATAACAGAAGTGATCAACATTACAATCTCCTCACAGGAACATTAAATACATACAAGACAAGAAAAGAGAAAACAAGAAATCATCCTATGCAAAAAAATGTTCTCTCTGTAGTCTCTCTTCTCCTCTGAAAAGAGGAAATTGTGATATCCTAAACATAAACAAACAAATAAATAAATAAATAAATGAAGAGACAAAAAAAATGTCTAAAATAAATAAAACAAACTACAAGACAGCAAAACCTCAATAATTATGATACACATGAAAACTGCAATACACTTTTAATACTGCCACAGAGTTCAAGTCTGTTATAACAGTGATGTGTACTTATGCTTGTTGAAGTCAAATAATTATATAGTATACACATGTAAGTACCAAATATATTGACTGGCATTCAAGCCTTCCTTCAAGTCTACTTTGTGCTCAAGAGGAAAACCATGTGTGGGTATATGCACATGTACCTTGTCATAATTGTTTGCCTGTCCGGTCTGATATCAAGTAAAATTTTCCTGATTTCTGGTTCAAATCCCATATCAAGCATACGGTCTGCCTCATCAAGCACCTTCAACATCAAAGATATTATTTGTGACTTAAATATACAGCTGGGAGTGAAAACGGAAACTGTGAAAAGTGCCGTCTACTAAACCAGATCAGAACTTTCCATCGTCTACCGAGCAATCTCTAAGAGTGCAACTCTTGTAACTTTTATTAATGTATAAATCATACATTTCATTAAAAAAAAAACTTACCAGATAGGTGACACTTCTGACATCCATTATTTCATTCATAAGCAAATCATTCAATCGACCAGGAGTAGCTGATTAATAGAGAAAAACAATGTTTTCATATTGATCTACAAATTAACAAAATCACATTAGCTAAGAGAAAATATTCTTGAACTGCAAGTGATAATACAAAATGCAGCTACATACAGAATTTGATAATTGTGCTCTAAACACACATAAAAGAGAATTAAATTCAGCCTCCCCCGAGCAACCCATAGGCATTGGACTGTCAATTGTGAAATTTAAACCTTGCCTGTGTGGGGTGAGATATTTGAATGGGAACTATCAAGTCTTTCCAGCTGTATACACGTTTCTCCTTTTAATATGGAGTTTTTTTAAGGTAAAGAGTTTCCTTAAGTGAACAAATGGCTCAGAAGAAAAGGTCTGCAAAAAAGTCACCGTCACTGATCTTGCCTTTTATAAAAAAAATTGACCATCAAATCTGGCTTATGGACAGGGCATTTGACCACAACTTAGCCCAAGGGATGGGAATTCAAACTAATTGTGGAAAGGGTGTTGGAGATTTTAATTCATCAACACTTTACTCCTAAATGGATTACAACACCATCTAAGGATACTAGCATGCATTCCATCTGGCTTCGTGACAGTTTGCCCATATCCATTTATACTCCTGATTGGAAACAGGTGTTGTGAGAGCAAAGTAAACTTAAGAACAGAACATGTTGACCCAGCCAGGTATCATACACAGGCCTCTGGACACATACTGTAGTCCAGCACGCTTACCATGAGTCCACCATATCTCCTAAAGGGAAAAAGACTTAATGTGGCCACAGGATATCAAGGCAATAAAATTGATATCAGTACCTATAACAATCTCAACTCCTTTCTGAACCACTTGAATCTGTCCTTTTCTGCTTCCACCTCCATAAACACAGACACTATCAAAAACAATTTAAGTTTGCATGACTCAAGAAAAAAAACAAACAAACAAAACAAAAATACATGCTAAAGACTGAAAAATGAGCAGGTACAGTGTCAGGCTACCTCTTCACTCCACCCTCTCTGGAGTAAATAATCAGAGTCCTCCACAAGGAATCGAGCTCTAGAGCTTCATATTGCATGGTTCAATACTCTACCAGTGAGTTACAGAGAAACTATGGGTGAGCTAAGAAACATACTAGGTCCATATTAAACAAATGAATAAGCCGATAGGGGGTAAGTTTCTAAAAAAGCTCTGGTTCTGCATTTTGAGTGTTAGCACCCATTCCATTCACTCTGACAAAGGGCTAATGCTTGAAACATCAGCTTAGAAACTCTTAGAAACTCTAAATTGCATCATCAACTCTGATGATAAAACTAAATTATAATATTTGACAAACCTCCTGAGTACAGCAAGATATACATATTGAACAAGTATATGAAATTATTGTGATCTACACTGTTTACTTGGAGTAAATGTGGCCAAATTTAACATTCCAAGGGAAAAATACTTTATTTCTTGAAACTTTAAAATGGGAAAAAAATCTGCCAACCTTTTTATTCCCCTGTAATGAAATTTCTTAACTTCTGCTTCAATTTGCAAAGCAAGTTCTCGTGTGGGGGAAAGAACTAATACAGTAGGACCACCTCTTTCATTACGAGGCCTGAAATAAACAAAAAAACACCATAAGTTCCTTGCAACAGTGACAAATAGTTATAGTAATCTGTATTGTAGAAGCTTATAAATTTGGTTCTTAATTAATCAGTCAGTTTCGCCATGACAATAGTAGATGTTGGCCTCAAGTAACCTACAGTATATTCTGCCTATATTTACAAAGCTGTTTATTTACGTTTCTTGTCCATCAATATGAAGGAAAGCAGGAAGCAGAAAGGCCAATGTCTTTCCTGTACCTGTCTGTTGATGAAAACAAAGTCAAACAGATTTATAAACAGTTGTGCCACAGGAGAAACAAACAAAGAAACAGAGAACTAAAAAATACAGTAATATAAGTTGGCAGTTCAAATTTGCTTCCATACTATTTTGCAGCTTTAAAAAAAGTTTTCATGGCCTGGTCCTAGGTGGAGTTCCAAAGCTCTTGCATGTGCCACACATGAATCTGAAAACCCTGCAACTCCCTCAATCTGATTGTTAATTCTCCCTAACTTCTAGCTGTGCCACTACACATTTCTTTGTAAATTAGTTGAGAATTTGGAGTTACAGTAGGTCAAGAAAACAACTTCAGCTTAAGTATTGAGTATTTTTACCTTTTTTGCTTGAAAAAGTATAATATTATAGGGAGAGGTTACATGTTAATCATTTCTGGGAGTTAACAGGTTAACTCAGAACACATACTTGTTGTATTGCAACTCAAACATAATTATAATTTGTTTTAAAATATGTGTAGGAAACAGTTTATAACATGAAAAAGGTTCCTGTCAGCAACAACAGACTTTAATCCTATCTAGGACAGGCACCATAAAACTTGATCTAGCTGCAATCACTAATGAGCCATGGGCTGAAAGGGCTTAACAAATAAGGAGTAGACTTTTGGCTCACCTGAGCAATCCCTATCAAGTCCATCCCTGACATGATTACTGGCCAGGACTGGCACTGTTCAAAAAGAAAAAAAAATCCAAAACTCCACATGCATATTTTCAGTGGTTGCAATAAAACATGGTACAAATGGGTAGTTTAGAATGGCAATTGATTAGTTTTTAAAGGCTTGGATTGTCTTTATTTCACAAAAAACGTCTAGGTTCCCTTAAGAAGTTTGAAGTTCTAGACTCTTACAGTTACATTTTCCAACATTTTAATAAGGTTTACTTCAATTAATGCTTTCTTTATTATTCCTCAGAGTCAGACATTATTAGTAAATATGATGAATAGGAAAATATTATACTCGTATTTAGGCTACAAGCAGGAAGTCAGCGAATTACATATACAAGCAGTTAAATCTACATTGTAGTTGCTACCCAGCTGTTATTAAAAATGCATAATTATGATCTAATACAAGCTTATCACATGGATAATTTGACCTGAGACAAGTAGTGCCGAAACAGTATTTAAAATACCTGAATAGGTGATGGTCTGACAAATCCTGCTTTCTTCATTTCTTCCATGATTTCAGCTGTAACAAAAACAAATTGAAATCAAAAACACCTTTAGTTTGGTAAAAGGAGAATGAATCAATAGTAAGTTTGCTTTTTCCTGTAAAAAATCCTCATTTGCTTCAGGGTCTTAACCCTTTAACTCCCAGGATCTAATTCTTAATTCTCCTCTCTGGCTGCTAGACAATTCCTTGTAGGATAGTTACAAGAATTTGGTGTTTGATCAAGTTAAAAACTTCTACTTGATAAGCTGGAGTATTCTCATTACCTGTTTGCTGGATAATGTATGGATATTATAGGGAGAGGTTACATGTTAATCACTTCTGGGAGTTAAAGGGTTAAGTCCTTACACAAGCTCTTCCAATTTACAAGTTCTCAAAGCAGATTTGTGCAAAATATTCATATTGATATCAGAATTTTATAACATCCCTATACATGAAAACCTGACAAAAATACATCAAACAGATAGAATTAACTCAAATCTAAATGTAATTCAATTTTCTTGACATTCTTTGCATCTTTGTGGATTCTTTTAATACCACTAGATTTAATTCAATTCATAAATTTAGAAATGGTTGTAGAGCTAAAGTAACCTTTTATCCTTCCACACTATGGAGCACAATCATCACATTGTCAAATTTGAAAAAAGGCATACAATGAGATAACTCACGATAATCAGCATAAGCTTCGGCAAATGTTGTAACAGGGTTTGGAATACTACGGTCCTGAATGGATTCCCCATAATTTTCTACCATGATTCTATTATTATCCAATCTAAAAGGTGAGGAAAGAATAGTTATTTGTTTAATAATATAATTCTTACAAACCGTTTAAGACCAAGTAGGGATAGAGGCCTACTGTGTTGAAGATATTTAAGGCCTGAAATATAACCGTGATAGCTCCATCACCTGTACATCACATGCAGCAAAGATATCACTTAAAGAGGTTGATCAACCAGTAAAGCTGATACATGTACATGTAAATGTAAAGCAAGTCTCTTGAGATTTCAAGTACAGTTCAATTTTGTACATCAGTGCCAGTTAAGGAAGTAATCCTGTTAGACCCCTTTACACCCTCAGACCATTAAGCATATTCTCCATACTGTTCTCTCTAAATTTCCTATAGTATTGACAAGGAGAGTCTTTTTAACAACTAAGAGATTCTTTAAATTAGTTGCTGATCTTTACCTATATTCTCATGATCTAAACGTTTGATTTAGTAGTGATAATGTATAGCAAAAATGAAAACCAGTCACTCTTGGAAGTAAAGAGTTAACAGCTTACAAAAATTTTATGTTACCATTATGACAGCTTGCTTTTCCACAGACAGTTTGATAAACTCCACACATTCTTACCTAAATTTCTCCACTTCTTCATCAGCCATGTTTGTAATCGATGGCTGCTCTCTGTAAAATACTTTCTTGATGGGTGGTAAATCTGAATATCAAACAATACAACAGTATAAAACTTAAAATCAATCAAGATATTAAAATGGTGATGAAGAGGCATGGATATAAAACCTAACCATTCACCAAGGTGCAGCATATGTTTCATTATATGTGAATAGAGCTTGATAAAAAATAAATTTGAGAAACAGAAAAATTATAACAATTTTAAAAATGATTACTGGGCAACAAATAGACTTTGTTTATTGTAATTCTTGTATTCCTTTGCATAGACTTTCTAATTGATAAGAAAGGTATGTTTTCTGCAAGCAAGATTTCTTCAATAATAATTCATGAAACAATAAGTAATTGTATATCTCAGTTAGTAAGTGCACTATGATTTGCCACTTTAGGGGGCCATATTTCACTGTACAGCCTGCTGATTTCAAAAGCTTGTTTGAACTAAAATATTTCCCATGTTTGAACCCAGAGATAAAATATTTGTAGCTTCTACAAATCTCATTGACTCCATTTTCTCAGTCTGTATTGCAAGTTACAGAGGCATATCTTTTAGGCCAAGGCCATAAATCTGATTGAAAAAAGGATTTCCAAAACTTACAGAACTGACCTTGACCTTGCGTAAGAAGAGGAAGTACATTAAATATTAAATTACTAACAGTACATGCCATTCAAGGAGCGAGGATCAGCACTAGTCAACAAGGTTAAATTTAGTATGATACCTGCCCATCTTGCAGCTTCCTTTTCTTCCTGTTCTGAACGAAGCTTTGCCCAAGGAATACGTTTGGGCTTAACCGGTTGGGAACTGAAGATAGAGATGCAAGGCAATTTTCAGGGATGCAGAAGGTTTCTGTTTCAAGCTTTATTACATACATTTTGAAATTGATAGTGATCCTTGCAATCTGATTGGCTCACATTGGTGCAACTTATTCACAAATTGCACCATTTTTGCTCCAAATCACATCTTTGTCTCAGCCTATCAAAAACCTCTATTAAAACACAACAACCAATCACATTTCAAGGTTTGTTCACATAAACCAATCAAATTAGAGGAAAATGAAACACAATTTTCAAGTTTTATAAACCAGCTCAGCACTAAATCAATAAAATATTTCAATTCAACAACTACAAAAATCCTGTATTTGAGCAGCTGAATTTTGCTATTCACAATGGATGTAATAATTGAACCAGCGCTGCATGCTTGTTCAACTTTGAAATCACTTGTATGATTTCAGATCACAATGCACTCTACTCAGTTCAATTACCATTATTAATCCATGGTGCTCATAGGGCAAATCAGTACGCACAAGAGGTGATGCAAAAATTTCAAGAGTGATCAAAAAAATACAAAAAACCATCTTATTGCTGAGATAAAGCTTTTAATGTTAAAAACAAACCTTTCATCTGAAGTACCATTTTGAATGGATAGACCTGAATAATTAAGACAGATAAAACATATTATTACTGACAGTGACATGAAAAGGTCAAAAGATATGTCTGTACTCAAACCCAGAGGCCCATGTAGCCATCACCATCAATGACATTTGTCTTTCCTATTACCGTAAAAACCCGCAGATAAGCCACACCTACAGATAAGCCGCACTCTTAATTTAGCAGCTCAAATTTTGGGAAAAAAGATTTTTGAACGAAATCAAAAGAAATCCAAAGTTGAGTCTCGAGAAGTCTTCTTCATTCACTGTTCATCAAACGTAAACTTACTATTTACATTGCAATGGAAAATACTTCAAAGTCTTACCCACAATTTTAGCACTTCAATATAATGGACATTGTTCCTACCAACTTTGACATACGATTGATCTTTTTCTGGTATTTGTTGACAGGAATTTCTTCATTCAACACAGTTTTTCCATAGATTTTTGAATTACAACAAAAATGTGAGCAGAACATTCGAAGCTTAGTAACCCAGGCATTAGATCAGATGTGACAGACATTGGCATCTACATTCATGACACCTTTTTCAAATGTTCCTGCAGATAAGCAGCACCCACAATTTCTAGCAACGATTTTTGGAGAAAAGATGCGGCTTATCTGCGGGTTTTTAAGGTATATATACTGCAAATAGATTCTATGTTACTCTGAGTCTTTACATTAAATTAATAGATCATAGCATGCATCCACATGTGGTAAGAACATATTCTTGTTCTTGTTCTTGCTGTAACAATACCTTGACATCAAATGTGATCTATCACTGAAGAGATACATAGCAACAAAGTGACCAGCTCCCAGTTGGCTTGTTAGCTCAGTTGGTAGAGCACTGCACTGGTATCGCAGAGGTCATGGGTTCAAATCCTGTACAGGCCTAAATTTGTTTCAGCCTTTTTTGTTACTACTGCTCAAGTAGTGTTCATTACTGTGAAGATCATTTTCCAATTCATTTTGTACAACCACAGTTCACATATAAGATTTTCATATATTTACAGTCAACACGGAATATATTTGTTGAGTAGAGCTCATTCATTTAATGATATTGAGAGCTGGTCATACCTCCCATGTTGTTTGTTACTGATGAATCAGGACCAATAATCTGTTCAATCATTTCTTTAGCTTTTTTAATTTGGTCTTCACTGCCAGAAATTTCTACTGGGGTCTCTGAATAAGTAGCATCATCCTTTTTCACCTGCCATTGAAATAATTGATAGTATTCAGCGCAGAGAAATGGACAAGAACATCCAGTTTTCATTACAACATTGAAAACTATGTTTCACAGTTCTAAAACTAGAGAACTCGACTTATTTTCCTCTGAAAATAAGTCAAGACCATATTTCAAATATTTTAGAGAAATTAAAGTTTTTGGGTTGACGTCACCCTTGACATAGCTGTGGCAATTGTCTACGATTTGGTAGCAGACTTTCAGGTGACTTACTGGAAAAAAAACAGTGGAATAAGGCCTTAACCCTTTAACAATAATATCACTATGCATATTCTCCAAACTGTTCTCTATACATTTTCTAAGGTGCAGACAAGGAGAACTTGTTTAACAATTAAGAGCTTCTTAAGTTGGTGATCATTTCCTTTCTTCTTGCGACCTGAATGTGGTAGATAGATATATAGATAGATAGATAGACTGTTTATTCACAAATACATCGCAGTCATGCGTATTTCACAGAGAAATATATAAATAGGCAAATGTTAAAACTAATCACAAACATATGTACACGATATAAAAATATAAGTATCTAATGGGATTAAAATATGTATAGTTACTAGCTAAGTACTACGCATTGTTTGTTGCTAGGCAATGTATGATTCAAGGGTGACATTGCTGGTCGCTGTAAGAAGTCAAAGGCCTTAAGTGACTTTTCACTCATCATCAAGTTCTTCTTGTGTTTTGCATGAATATACAGGGAAAATTTGGAAAGAGAAAATAACAGTATATCACAACTCACTTTGAGCTTATATCCAATCATTCTTTCAACTGTTACTACCTTTTTACACACCTTAATGTAAGCTCCACTTTCACTCTGAATTTCTCTTATCTTTTGGCCACCTTTGCCTGATAAGGAAATAAATCAATCAATCAATATTTTTAATGGTAACTTAACCCAAAGTAAGTTTAATAACTATCAAAAGCAAACATAATAGAAGAGGTAGTAAATTATACGATTTATCATTAAATAAAGAAAGAAGCGGGAACTTTGCTATATTTGTAAGCAAGGGGAAGATAAAAACCCTGATGAAACATACCACTCCAAAAGATCAAATTGTTAATTCTCCCCTCTAGCTGCTACACATTTCTTCATAAATTAGTTGCAAGAATTTGGTGTTAGATAAAGATAAAAACTTCTACCTGATAAGTTTGAGCATTCTCTTAACCTGTTTGCTGAATAAAATATGGATTTTATAGGGAGAAGATCAATGTTAAACATTTCTGGAAGTAAAAGGGTTAACCTATGGAGATTAAAACCTCAGAGCTTCCCTTGTGCATAACTGAGGTGGTCAACTAGCAGGTATTTAAGCAGCAGTAAACATGCATGTTGTGAGGGAAGACAAGAAGGCTTCCCACCCCAGCCCTCTAAATACAAACAAATAAATAATGATATTGCCAGACACGCTCATTGAAAGTTGAAATAAAATTCCTGTATATTCTATAGTAGTTAATACGTCAATCAAAGTCTCAACATCTCACCTCTCCCACAACCCCTCAGTAACCCCCCTTGCATTTGAAATTTTGCAGATTGGTTTGTTCAAATTCTTTTCCCTCTGGCCCAGAATTGTGTGTGAATGCCCTGCCCCAAGGTTTGGATATAATGGTTAATTTTTTGTAAAAGCCAAGATCAGCAACATTGACTTTCTTACAGACCTTTTCCTCTGAAAATCTGAACTCTTTCCTTTAGAACAAGTGTATCCTGGTTCAAATTCCCCACTCCCCCCAGTTCTGGCACAAAGGTGGGGGGGGGGGTGTGTGTGGGGATGTTGAAGCTTTAAATTGATGCTTAACCCCAGCATGTACTTAACATAAAAGAAGAGCAGTTGACTTTAAGTGCAATGGTAAAATGCAGGAGGGGGGTTTTATTTCAGCAACAGACCCTCCTTCTCCTCCCCCCCCCCCACCCAAGGATGTCGGAATCTTAATCTGGAGCTTCAACTGTTTGTCAGCTCCATATGGAGAGTGCTAACTAATCCTTGCATTTTTTAGCGGCTTTTTATTGAAATGTTCACAGGACCTCACTTTGTCCGATTCTATGACAAAATTCGAACTCCATAAGTAAAAACCTTAGCAATTATTTATGTGGAGTGTGCACAAAGTCAAAGGTGTATATGTCTTTGGAGATACAACGAGCTAAAATACAAGATTAATCCACGTTTCATTTCCTTACCAATGATATAGCGCACATCATCTGAGGGCACCATAATCTCAGTACTATTTCTTTCACGCTCATTTCCTCGAGAATAATCCCTGTTTCTCCTATCTTGCCAGCCATCATCTTCGCGGCTGCCTCTCCACGAGCGACCCCCACGTGCGAATTGTTTGCCACCAAACCCGCTTTCTCCTCCACTGAAACCTCTAAAGCTCCCACGTTCGGAATAATCATTCCTCTTTCCTGGGCTTGAGTACTCTTCTCTTGCATTTCCAAATCGATTTGCCTTCCCTCGTCCAAAGCCGGGTCGCCTACCATCAGAAAAATTTTCCTCGACGTTCTCGACATAGGAATTGTGCCATCCTCTCCCGCTAGGTGGATTATACACATTCTGAGGAGTGCTCCTGGAATCGTCTGCGTCTTCTTCCCAGTCGCTCATTTTCGCAGAAGCATATGTTTATTGGAGCTGCAGAAGGAGAATATCTAGCCTGAAAGTATTGTTGAAGGACACTGTTGCGCTAACCGCGGAGCCGCCATGACTGTTTGTATTGTCGCACGGGTTCATGGGATAGACAAGGCCCAGTCCTAAACATCCCCTTCTGTCGCACGTCCAAGAGAGTTCTCCTGAATGCGATATGTAACCCTGCTGACGAAAATACGTTATGATCTTGTCTCCTTTGACCATAGTAAAGAGGAGACAAAAATTGTTTCCTCATAATTTACTCTGAACTAAATGTATGGTGTAACGATTTTGACATCACATCCTGTTTCATTGTGGCAAGTTTTTATAACGGGACATTTCCTTTCGATAGCCCCGGTTGTTCGAAGCTTTGATAACGCTATCCATCCGATACCGGTGTATAGCGCAGTACGTTTTGTAATCACTTATCCGCTAGATAGCAATTTATCAGTTGGATGGCGTTATCCGCCCTTTATCAGTTGGGCCCTGAGCAGTATCTTCTCCCCTCCCCTCTCTCCCCCCCCCCCCCCCCCGGAGGAAAGATAGGAGATCGAAGAGAAAAACTGTTAGAACAACAGGGGAAAAGAGACTTGCGCCTTGCCTCCGGTTCCCATCTCTTTTACTCCAGCATGCCACGCATGTACGCGTGCGCAAGAAGAGCCAAGCAAGAACTAAGTAGGGGCGTGGTCCTCTTTCGACAAACCCAAACAAACAGTGCCCACATTTTTCTGTAACATGTAGCCTATAACATCACGATTACACTTACTTTTGTCTAATTTTAGTCCCACTTAAGTACTCGTGCGAAGCGTATGGGATAAAAGGCGTCTACGCCAAGAAATAAAAGAAAGGTGATTAATGAAGATCTACTAGGATTTACCAAAAACTGGAAAAGCCGAAGAAAAAAAATGATAATGGGTGTAGAAATTCTATTTCGTTTTTAAATTTCAAATTACAATTTTTCTCTTCTTAATTCCTGTCCCCACTTTGCATTGTCCTCATATTTACGCGTGGCGCGCGTGATTTTACAAATTAGCAAATCACGTCAAAGAACTCTTACCTTGACATTGCAAAACTGACGTGGACACTTTTCGCTTATTTTGCTTGTTTTTTTTCAATGAGTTTAAATAATTGTTTTTAGACTTTCGTTCGCGTAAATTTAATACCTCTTTGTTTGTGATTTTAAGAAGTTTTGGAGTTTTAATTTCAGCCAGATGTTGTGGTTCATTTAATAAGTTTAATACATATTTTCCGGCGGAGTTTGGACTCTAGCCCTTTTTTCGTAAATTGATATTTTACAATGAGGATATCAAGAATTGTAGCAGAGGAGATGGATCACTGGAAAATAGGAACAGGGTGCAGAGAGGGAAAGTGTTAAGAATAAACGATAACAAGTAACATGAGTTTAGTGGGATTATTCCACCAAACTTCAATTAAATCCCTGCCCCAAAGTTCTTCTGTAAATAAAGAGGCGGTAATTCCACTTACAAGACCAAGGTCAAGGTGAAATGGGTCACGTCCAAATAACCCGGTGATTTTCCTTTGGCACTCTATAAAAGCTTGCAAACGCGACTTTTGGATACAAGATCTAAGGAAAAAAATAGTTTCACGGCACGCAAGGACATTAAGAATTGTTGTAGTCAGGTTACACTATTTTGGCAATACTCGTGCAACCTCCTGGGAGGTTTGATAAATGTTCTTGGGTTATTATGACTATTATAGTTAATGGATCAAGTTTAGACGGATAAAAGCGGATTTTTTTCATCCAATTTTTTTTTGTTTCTCGACCAGATCTATTCCTTAGAGATATTACGCAAGTGAAGGGGGTTATTGCTGTTTATTCGTTGAAAAATATATTGCGTGCTATGGGACGATGAGTTAGCATTTCCGCTTTTGTACTTACGTCATAGACCCGTGAATTGTGGTAGATAACCAGGTCGTCAACGAAAGACATGGAGAAGCTGAACTCTTCCAAAACCCCACCTGCATCTACAAAAAATAAATTCTAATAAAAACAAGGGATTATACAGATTTTCGAAACTCGTGCAGGTTTATTGTATAGCTATTAAGGGAGTGTTGGGTAAACATCTGCGCCAGAGCTATGAAAATTCGGGAAAATTAAATAATAAAGAGGGATGTTTTTTCGTCTTGTCACGAGCGTGGGACAAAGAAAAAAAATTCTGAGTCCCCGTGAGGAATCGAACCTCAGACCTTTGCGTTCCGCGCTCCGATGCTCTACCACTGAGCCATGACACGCGTCCTGCCTACTGCCAGGATCAGCAATGTCGATAGCGTAATGTTTGTTGACAGAAATTAGATGGATGGTAAGTTTTGAGCCCGGTAATAGTTGTAACTTGTTCTGCGGGAACCGGTTTGGACCCAGAAATTCCGATATACAAGCCTCATACGGGAGCCAAACTGAATTCCACCGATTTCTAGCTTGGCACGTTTTAGCAAGCGATACGTGACCCTAAAGAGGTAGAAAACTTACACAAAAACCGCATGGATCTTTTATTAGAAACAACAAATTAAAAAAACGACAAAAAGATAATCTTTCTTTGAATATTCATAAACGTTTATTTGCGATCAAGCACGTTTAAGGCCTAATTCAACGATACGTGAAGCAACACAAGAACAAAGTACTGATAAAACTATTCAGCCCAGAAAACCTTACTATTGGTAAATTTTTAGAATGTAGCTTTGTTTTTAAGCTGAGATCGTTGCACCTGTAATGTGTTTGATGCGTTTAATCTTACTAATTTCACATGGCTTCGTTGAACTATGGAAAGGCCGCAATTATTTCCTAAAATTGCTCTCCGGATCAAAACTGGAACGTTTCAGATTACCGCATTACTTTCAATGAGAATGCTCACATCTACTTAAATAACTAAGGCTTTAAAGTCGTTTACAGAGAAGAGAACATGCACTAGTACGAAAAATCAAGGATTGTGGCGAAACGATGTCGCGGAGAATTCGTCTAATCTGAATTCGCAATCAATTTATGGCAGTTATTGACGTGAAAAATAACTCGTGTTGCATTTGTCATAGTCATCAAGGCCTTTCTATCCCAGAGATAAAAATTAATTGCCACCTTCGCACCTAGGACAATTATAGAAATGTCACTTTGATCAGCTAAAGATGGTACGAGTTTAAAGTTTACGAATCTACAGCTAAAAGCATCAATTCCAGCTCATTAAAAGTCACACAAAATTATGCTTTTATTTGAATTGAAAGAAAATTTGAAGTTAAAGTTTAATAAGACAGAAAAATAACGAAAGATAAAAATAAGACAAGGAAATAAGGATGACTACAGATGAGTTATGACAGTATTCAAATGCTGGAGGAACATGAGAGTCAGGCTGAAATTCTGAACAACCTCAAATTAAGTATGACGTAGCTTCTACACAAACATCATGGTAGGAACAAAGCTCATCAGGAAATAGCTTTAATTTAATAAAAAAAAGACGGGAAATGTGTTGACTTCTGATAGCCTATGCTCTCGATCCTCTCTATCTAAAAATTGCTAAATATGTATACAGGTATGTTTAAAAGAAATCCCAGAGGGAAAAATCAGATCACTCTAGTTGTCACGTAGGCCGGTTAGGAACAATCCGATGAACCAGTATTATATAACTCACAACTTGAAAGGTCATCCCCACGTACTGTCGAGAATTTTTGTTTTAGAGATAAGTTAAGACGCTTTCCAGCAGTTTCGTATTTCTGTTTATAGCTAAAAATATTTGTTGCGGTTTTTACAACAAAAAGGGAAAAAAAAGTGGAATTGTCTTCACGTAAAGGTCAATGCGTCGTGCTACATCGTTGCACGTAAAGGAAACTAAAGAAAAACAAATATAAAGAAAAATTTCCAAGTCAGGAAATAATCAAAACGATCAATATTTAGCAAAATGCGTAAGTTTGCGTTTCCGCAACATGATTCGCTCATAATGAGTCGGCTGTACGGAGTAGTCATGATGATGAGGCAATATTGCATCCTTATGAGTAACATATGGTAAAGAAGGCTGACAATCTTAGGAAAATGATCGATTGGGTTGAATCAGATCTCGTGTTTTCAGCCGGATAGAAAATGATACTTTGCTCACTTCTCCGTTACTTGTAGACTGAGTTATTTATTTAGTATATTCCCATTGCTTCGAAGGTTTTTTATTTTTCCAGAGTTTTCCAGTTTTCGTCTCCTCAAAACCACTACGTCAAATTCCAATTCAACGCTAAAGTCAGTAGAGTGAGAGCCACTTTGTGGTTACACCTCTGCTAAAACCCAGCTGTCATTGCAAAGTCTGTATGACGCTGATGTTACTTAAACACAGGAATGTTTCAAGTTTCTGACTTGCTCCTAGATTCAAGTTACTGACCTGTGTGCGAACCCAAAGATTTGTAATACTCCCAACATCAAATCTTGCAGAACATTTCGAGTAATTACTTAATGAATTTCATAGGAGAAAATCAGGGCAAAGGTCTCATTATGGAAAAGGAAATCGTAAAATTTGTACTATGATGAATTTAATCAAGTTTTTAATGCAAAGAAATGCAATCAATCAAATTTCTAAAGCACTCAGTAAAAAATGGTGTTTGTTCAATATTACCCTGATAGTTTCCATAGGAGACGCTATGACTTTTCGGTGTGTCATCGAGCTGAAAAATTAGTCGAGAGGTCTGGATTCGAGACCAAGCAAGGACATTCTGTTGCGTTCTTTACTCAGAAGTTTTAAATTTACGGCACCTCTCTTCACCCAGGGGTATGAATTGGCACCAGCGAAATATCGAAGAAAGGTAAGAAGGTTATCGTGTCCAAATTTACTTCAAAACGAGCCGACACTTTCACTTTCACTTACATTCAGCTCTTTAAAGTTCTTCAGTTACAAACAGTCCATATCATTAACGTGTTTATATTGTTCCTGTTTACAGTATTCTCCAGCAGTGAAAACCCCTGAAAGTATTTTAGCGGTCAAGGGATACGCTGACAAATATGCTATTAGATCTAGAGAGGATATCGTCTTTTAAGAGATAAATGAAGTGTTCGCTATGCATTTCCGTCTCTTGTGTCATTATAATTTGTCGCATGCTTCATGCCAAAATATGCAAGCAAGCTGACGGATGAAGTGTCTTAAAGAAGGTCGGCTTTAAGTGCATTTGCCTCTCCAACCAAGGATGGTGTCTTCCTTACAGAGTGAGATTTAGTTGCAAAAAGAGGAAATTCAAGCCACAACAACCGAATTCCAACTTTTGAGCATCATTTCCATCCAGCCGAGGTCACCGATCCTACGGAGATATCTGTTGAGACTAGTTAGTTGTATTGGTAAAATTTGTTTGAAAGGATCATTGCAAGGAAACTTCCGAATACGAAGCATTTTGGGCCGACGCCTGACACTCACGAATACTGTTCTTTGTACAAAGAAACGCCCCGCTCACGCGACCTTGGCACGACATGTTTTTGGTGTAAACCACACCTTGAATAGAAGCCAACACCTCTGGAACAACTTCACAGTGACGGCATTTGATATATTCACTAGGATTAAACAGAGAAAAATAACCCGCTAAAAAATTGGACTAAGCTTGCTGAAGCTCAGTACGGATAGTCAGGTAATTGACCTTGGAGACACCGTTGTTGCATGGCTAAAAATAGGCATGTTAGGAGTTGAACAACAATTAATAAAGACACGGGAATGATCAGTGCTTGTGTAAATAAACTCTCTTGTTTTTCAAACGGGTCCAGTTGATTTTAAAGTTCATCCAATTAGACCTGGTCTCTCTCACTACTGGAGGAAATACGAGGTTTTTATGCTTAAATGTCCCCAAGACGGTTTAAATGCAGTTATGATAATTGCTTAACACAAAATGGTAGACGTGTTTATCAACGTTTACATACAATGTTAGCTGGCTCGCCAATCACTTTATATTTGCGGAGCTTAGGAGGGTAAAAGAATGACTAAGAATTACTAATTTATGAGCTATTTTCGCTCAAGCATTGGTTCTGCTCCCGGAAAACTAGCTTCGTGTCGGTGTGAAAACACCGGCACGAAGAACATTACCTGCTAATTCAAGAACTTGACAACTATTGTACAACCAGCTTGACCTATCACTCTCATTTCGGTCACTCAATCTGTTATTTTTACTGATTTTCCTGGCTTCTCGAGAGTTCTATGCATTTAATTAATTTCCGTTCCTAGATGTGCTTCACCTCAGCAATTTTCTGAATGTCAAGGGCACTTCTTGAATATATTGTTAATAACAAAATTCAGGATATAAGAGTTTCCAGCAGGGAAATGCTTTGTAAAAGTTATCCGTATATATGTGATCCAGATACACACGAAGAAGCCCTCAACCGTGGCTCAATGTGACTTCACCATCACTTCTTCGGATCTGATGTTATGTTAAGAAAATCATTTCAAGCATTTAAATAGTTCTTTTTCACTTTGGTGATCACTGACTTAGAGCCAAATATTTTTATCGCAGTATTTTAGAGCTAACATCTAAATCCAACTCCATATGATCAGGCTAAGAAGACCACCAAGCTATAGTTGGTCCGACTCGAATTTTTTTTCACTCAGGAGTTTTCCTGAGTAAAATTTTATCTCCTTAAATTTTATTTCAGGTCATGTTAGGGAATAACTGGTTAACTCCACGTTACAATAATAATGATTTTTAATTCCGCAGTGATTTTTTCCTTGAAACATTTTATCCGAGATTTCGAAAGAGATTAACAAGGCAGATATGCACCAGAGATTCATACTTTAAAACATCCACATGAGTATGTCTTGGCCTATCAAATACCCTGCGCAATTATAAAGTTTTACCCTAAATTCTTATTACCGATTAGATAATATTCTTGCAAAGTTTCTCCTGGGTGTTCAAGGACAGCTTTACTAGGAAAACTCGCTCGCGTGAAAAAGAAAAAAAATTGTTTTCGTGTTGACAAAGACTGTAAAACTTTACGAGTTATCACGGCACCTTTGATCCAGGTATTTACTCAGATAACGCAGTGTGTGCGTCACGAAACGAGCTGAGGTTTGTGTATTAACAGTCTGTAAAAAATTGAAAGAAGAAAAACAGTCGGATGGGAAATGGTGCTTGATTTTCGTGAGAATTTCACCTCTGGCCTGTTGATTAGCACTTTGTTAAAGATGATAATTCAATTATCCAGAAAAGGATAAAGGCACCATCAGTCACGAAAAGGAGTGCCCTAAGACAAAGAAGGCAAACACTTTGCGCGACCACAAAATCTCTACAGGAATGGAGAATAATCGCATTCTCAAGTGTGAAGTTGGGTTTCGGTTAGTTCATTTAGCACCTCCTAAGCTAAGTGCAGATAATTGGGTTAGGTGGATAAGGGTAAATAAATATTATAAGACACGAAATCGAGTAACTGTCCACAAGAATGATTGACCTTGAACGAGGCGAAATCGCACGAATAGAGAGATGCTTTCCCCCTTCGCATGACCGGAGCTGAGGAAATTTGAGATGCACTTCATTCTTCCAAAGGATTTGTGTCAAGTAGAGAATCATTTAGCGGAACTTATTTTCTTTCCCGTGAAAAAAGATCAGAGCTTTGACCCAGCTCTGTGGGTTCCTTTACCTCCAAGGTCAATTGGATCCCATATATGGTAAAGGCGTCTCAGAGAGTAACATCAGCATATGCATGTGCACTTTGGAAAATATTTACACGGACGCCTGTTGATACATAAATCTTGTTTCTTTCATGTTGATGGAAGGTCTAACCAATTTTTTAAGGTTTTTCTTACATAGAATAGCCGATTGTGTACTGACTGTCGTGCTACATCGTTGCACGTTGTACTGACTCCAAAATCGTGACACTGCGCGTTGAAGGGAAAAGTACGCCTCATTAACTGATCAATCTTTTCAAAGTAGTCAATGTTTGCATTTTAGTAAAAACAGTAGAGTAGAGTAATCGTATGTGATGCAAAACTGTTCAATCACGAACATAACTTACATAAGCTGTACTGCAAAGCTTACCGCATTTGGTAACCCAGGTCGGGTTTGAGACTTAAGGAAGAGTTAAGAAGCGGTCTTCCGCTTCGGTTGTCAAATGTCTCATGTGGCGCGACAGAGGCGGAGCTCCGCATGGAATTGTCAAGGCCAATGTCATCGCGGACTATCACGTAAGATGCATATCACATCCTTTTAATCTGAAACGGTAGAACTTAATTTGGACACAAATAGAAAATAGAAACACCCCCCTCCCAAACCAAATGGAGAAAATTTAAGGCCAGAAAATTTAAATTTCTTTTTTCTCTTTACAAAATCTGCATGTTTTCTGTTAAAGATCTCAAACAACCCTAAACAAATAAGCTACATTGTTACAAGTGCTGCCTCTTGGGGAGTCGCGTAAACCATGAACTTTTAAAGAAAACATTTGCAAAGCGTCATATAACTCTGCAAAACAACACGTAACGTCCCAAAATAAAGGGGTCAAATTTAAGATCCAGAAAGGTTCCAAAACTTTGCACGTGTCAACACTATAATTAAATTGTTACTGGTGTGTCATATTAGTAGGAATATAATCCCAGTTTCATGAGTCATTACGAAAACACCGCTACAGTTACGTGTTTTCTTAACGTCTGTTAAAAGACTCAGGTTTTACCTTACCATAATGTGTTCTTTGTATTTTCTTACGCAACCAGACAAAACAAGTCTCTTAATTACTCTTGCAAGATTTTCCCACAACCTTTGAGATTTGTGAATTCCGTGAATTGTCTCAGACATTCTGTTTTTACCTCCTACGTAAGGAAAGAATGTGTAATGCTTTGCAAAGCTGCATTCCAAGGTCAGTTGAGAACAACCGTATAAGAAGTTACACAGTTAAGTTTCTTACGTAGGTTCCTTTTGTTCTCCTCAAACACTAGTTACTCTCTTACCCAAAAACGAAATTCTTACTGTTTTTTTGTTTTTGTTTTTATTTTTATTATATCTATTTTGTCCCTCCTTAATAAAGTGCAGATAACTCGTGATATTTGAACGCTTTGTCAGTTTACAAGAGATTGCTTAACAAACGAAGTGAAGAAGTCGGCTTTGGGACAATGAACTTCGTCAGTTTCCTGTTTAGGCGTGCGTAATATAAAAGGACAATTAATTTTTTTGAAAAGAGCGGAAAGCCCTGGAGTAGTAGATTTTAGAGGTATTTAAATGCAAATGAAAAGGCCAAGGCCAAAGTCATTTGAACCGGACTATTGACGTAAGCTGCCGTGAAATAAATGTTTGCAATAAGTGTTTGCCGAGAGAGATTAAACATCGAAAAAATATTCCTAATGTGTTTTTACTCGCCCTTTAGTCAATGGACACTTAGTTGTTGCTATAATTATGAGATCGCAAAAGAAATAGAAGTTTTCCGTGGGATGAAATGGAAGTTCTTTTAAAAGATTCAAGTTGGATTCCTCTAACGTATTGAATTCTTAAGAAAACGTTTGGTACAACTTTATTCCCAAACATCACATTGCATGGGGGCTAAACGTGATGTTTACCTACCTAAAAAAGGTAACATAATACTTATAGGTACTTATTTCAACCTCATCGGAGAAGAAGCTAAAAACGAATCATGAAATACCCGAAACTCTTACAATGAAAATTGAAAGATAATTTTTTCTCCAGGAATGTTTAAAAAAATTGCTCCGCAAGGCGCAGCTGCAGCACAGAAACAGCGGTAAACGAATTAAACACACGATACAAAAGCTCTGCCGTCCGTTGCCTTATTAATCCAACTTAGACTGTTTATTTAAAGCATCGTTTTGTTAAAAAACAAAATCAAAAGCTTCCGTGGCCTTGGCCGCCGTGGAAAATCCGTAACCCTGACTAATAACAAACAAGTTCTAAGGTTGCATAGACCCAGGTGGTTTGGTCGACTGCTGAATTTTACCTCAATAGAATCTTAGTGTGGATAGTCTCCATTATAGTTAATATCACGAACGATTGTCGATGCATTCGAAGCAATATTTTTTCACCTGTTCAGTACAGTACGACGTCACATGTTCTACTAATTCTGCATTGTAGTCGAGGAAACAGTTTTGACCGCCAAATAACTGGCTATAAAAGGTCCCTATTTTTAAAGTGGATTTCAGAAGATTGAAATAATCCTAAGGAATCGCATTAACTCCACTGAAAATCTGTCGAAATTAAAGGTAAAGGAATCAGAGTTCCTAGCAAAAGCAATCACTTCTCCTGAGAGTTTACCATCTAATTTAAGTTGCAAGTGCTGGTTGAACTAAATTTAAACATTTCGAATAATCTAATTAGATGTTATTATTTCCTTAATAAATGAAGTGTCACGACCGGCTTGCATTTTCTCCCAGAATGATTTAATGAAGAGGAATCGAAAATTTCTCAGACACCAAGAGCTTGATAATAACAAGAGGTAGAAGAACAGACGAAGAAACAAATACCGACATCCCTTGCGTAAGATATTCAATAGACTGTCCACGTGCTTTGCCGCCTAGTAGAGCGTGCCTTTGGCATTGGCCTCTAGCTTAATTGGGTGTTGATAAGTCTGCAAACTGTGAGTAATGCTGCAAGAATTAAATCAAGGGGCCATCGATGTCAAACAATAATATGATCATGGAATACAACATCATTTAGTTTGGAGATTTGTGCCAAACAATCAACTTCACCACATAGAATTCTCGAGTCGAGAGTTGAAAGATGGAAACCCGGCATTTGTAAAAGTCAAAGTTTAATCTATGAAACAAATGCCTGTTTGCTTTAGATTTCCAGTACGGTGGCAATTGTGTATGAAAGACTTGCATCATCATGCGAACTCTGCAAACTGAATTATTTCCACGCGTGAAAGACAAATGGGCAAAGTCGATGGCGGTATCTTCATTTAGACCCAAATTTCGAGCACAGTTCAACTGGCTGTTATTGGAATCTGGGAAACCGTAAAGAAAACCTCCGCTTTGGGTGTACAATGCTCAAGAACAAACTAAATAAAATATAAAAAAGTATATTTTTCGTTATTTTTCAATAATTAAATATCTTTAAGTTGACATTTAGATTTGATAAGGCCGAACTGCCTAATATTTCATCATTTTGTTGTCTCATAGAAGCACCTCTCGTTCGCATAATTTCTAGCACAAGGCTGGAACAAGACTAGCACAGATGTTGCCATATTTTCCAGTAAAAATTATACATAGACGTCATAGGTATTACAAATATAGTGCTTCTGGGTCTGTGGGATTAGTTAACCGTTGTCAATCTGATATTTCCACAAGGTTATCTCCGCTTAGTGATAAAGCTTCGTCGTCCAACTTCAGTAAAGCACGCTCTCTCCATTAGCTCATAGAAACTATGAAACTAATTGAAGAGCTTATGCCCCTGTGATAATGAATATAAAAGCCGATGTCGTATTTTAAAATTTAGAAGCGAAACTGATTTAAAAATACGCCCGAGCGGCCAAAGTTTGCCATTACGTGACATCAATGATGCGCTAAAAATTAAGTGTTCACCAACGCAAACAGACGCGTGTTGTTTTTTTTTTATGTCACTACACTCAAAGGTGCAGTCCGTTTTAAGTTCTATATCTACATATAAGAAAAACATGAAAGTAGGAAAATGGTTAAAAAAGTCTGAACTAACAATCTTGCAGTGCACTTCACAGAGCTTAAGATCAGCAGCGGTTTGTTTGGTCATGCCTAATTAAGGAGAAAACGTCTTTCACTATCTTAACCTGAAGAATCAAGACTTACTTGGTCCTTTGTATCACTATCAATGAATCGATGTCAAATCATCAGTTCACACTCTGACAGTCATTTAGCCTTCATGTCAAGCTGTATACCTTTCATTCCTTGAAAGTTCCTTACTCCATATTCACTGAATCGCTTCAACGCGAATCTTGTACGCCTTTGGACGAATGGTCAGCCCGAACTTGTCTTCGATGGGATCTTCGGTTCCATTGCGAAGTTTAAGGTTTTGCAATATGGTGCCCAACACCAGGAACATAACTGACTTAGCATAGCTTTCTCCGGGGCATTTTCTGTCCCCTGCTGAAAACGCCAAGAAACACGGTGATCGTACAATGTTCTGTTTAGTTTCATCCAAGAAACGGTATGGATTGAACGTGTTGGGGTCTTCAAAGTACTGTGGATCACGGGAACAGGCCCACAGGTTAATAAAGACAATGGTTCCCTTTGGTAATGGGTATCCAGCCACACTGGTATCCTGGGTTGTGCAGTGGGGCAAAGCGAATGGAAGAAAGCTGCTCATTCGCAAGATCTCAAGAACTGTTGCCTCTAAAAGTGGAAAGCTGTTTCTGTCGTGGAGCGTCAAGGGCGTAGAACCTTTCACGCGTCTAAGCTCATCCTGCAATTCCGTTTGCACGTCGGGATGGGACACGAGGTAAGCCACAGCCCAACGGAGGGCGGTGGATAATTTTTCGTATCCCCCGCCGAAACAGTCAGCTGTTATATTAATCAAAGTTTCATCGTCAAAGTGTCTTGAAATTCCCTCCAAGGAGTCTTTACTGAAACGTTCGTTTCCAAAATCTAATGCATCTCTGTCGTTCACTACTTTTGTCAATGCCTCGACGAAGGTAGTGGGCATCCTGGAAAGTGACTCGTCTAAGTTGTTCAGGCTGGAATCACTCTTCAGGAGGAAAAAAATTTTCTTGACAAATGTGGTAAGTTCTGCGATGGATGCGTCAAGTTTTTCCACTTGTTTCTTGAACACCACTTTCATCCACGGCATGAAATCTACGCTGTTACCCACGGCACTATTTTCTATAAAATCTGTTGAACCGTCCATCATGAATTGAGCCTTCTTGACGTAAGCGTCGCGTAACTTGTCCCCGAAAAACAAACAAAACTGCAAACTACAGGCAAAGAATTTTAACAGGTAAGAAGGATCGAACCGGCCCTCGTCCGAGTTTAGGAGACTCTCGATTAACACGTGCGTCTCTCTAAGGACTATTTTGGAGAGGTACTTGTCATTTACAAGGATAGCTCGCATGGCCAATTCCGTCGCTCGCTTGTTGTTGGCGTACTTTGGACCAAACACGGGCCATGCAACTGTTCTATCACCTCGGCTGGACGATATAAAACTGTGCAATGGAGGGCGAGATGAGAAGTCGGTGCCATTCTTGAGAAGAGCCTCCTTAACTGTCTTGATGTCATTGAGAATCACGACCTCTCTGCTACCAAGTTTCATAGCGAAGACTCTTCCGTACTGTTTAGCGAGCCTTGTGACGTTCTTGTGAGGAGCTGATCCGAAGAGAAATATATTGCCAATCACCGGTAGACTCCAAGGACCGGGTGGTTTTCTCTTGACTGACAGTCTGGTGTGTCTTAAAAACAGCAAAACAACCACGAGAGCAAGGAAAATAATCACAATGGAATGCTCCGCCAACTTATCTGCGAGGTCTCCCCAGTACATATTGATAATTGATCTCTGTTTCTTCAATGTTCGCTAAAATCGAATCAAAGTGATCGTTGTTCCTCAATATGCGTACCACGAGTCACTAGGTACGCGAAATATCGAGCAGAGAGTTGCGCGTTTCAAGCGGTGCTCGAGAGGTTCTGGTTACGGGCACGCAAGGCGTTTTATAGCTGTTTGTGAGCTGATTTCAGTGGGAGGTGACGGACAAACAAACTTGATGCTACTACACTCTTTGTTTTTCCCGTTGGGTTCAAGGTTGACTCGCTTCAATGATTATGACAAACAGATTCCGGACAAAGCACGGGTCAAAAAGCAGTCTGCACTTAAAAACAGGAACAGGTATCGGGAACCGTGGATCAGACAGCAGATTCTTAGGAACGTGTCGAGGAAGTATTCAACTCGAATACGTGACCGAGACCCTTTTACTGTGCAAGTTAACATGTTCAACGAAAATAAAAGCTCTCATTGACTAATCTTTGTCTTGAGGGTGACAAACTAGGAACTCCCAATTGCAAAAACTAACATTTAAAATTCAATGGATCACAATCAAAAGGTCTCGATTATTATTTTCAAGCTTCCACAAGATAATGTAATCAGCAAAAGCCGATTTGTCGATGCTTACTCGTTAATAGCCTATTCTTTGAGAAAGACGGATCAATGATCACTCAGCCATTTCTGTATTAGTTTCACGACAAAACGTGTCAGCCGCTCTGAAAATGTTCTGTTAGCAATTTCTTCACTTTTAAACATAGCAGGAATTTTTAACAGAGTACAGTTTCTGAGAATGTAACTCTTTCCGTTTTAATTATGACCGGGTCAGACAGCGCAATCCAACAGGGTCATGGCTGACTTCTTTTTCGGTGTCCTTACTGATGCGAAAAATGCATTAGTTATTCGGTTACCACATTTATTTTTGCGACTAAAATAAAATAGACATAAGTTTAATACTCTTGAGATCCTATTTGCAGACAAAATTCCACTTTCCATCACCCGCAGAAACCCGGGACATCTATTCCTCTGGATCCATTCCAATAATTCCAAATATCAATCGATTCATTTGGCTCTGGCAGGATATCATTGATAAGCAATCAAAGTAGCATGATCTGGGAGAAATGGCGGGTCGTTACTGCGATTAAATTGTGGTTTTTAACCACCAAATACATGTAACTATTCACGTGCGCTTTGTACGGGTTTGTGGATGAGATCGCATGCGGACTGATCGATGTGTACCATAACGCTTTTGCGTATGGCTTGCGTGCCTTTTCTTCGAGGCGGCATTTTGACCTGTCTACAAGTTCCAAGAATCGAGGATGTGAAACTCTTCAAGAACCGCGCGTCATTTGTTGATAATCCTCTCGTAAATGGCCCAAGGAAGTGCTTCAATCAGTAAAGAAGCGCACAAGAAGGCCTTTTAGCAGAGGGCTACACTTGGTGCGCGACTTCGTTCATGTTTTGTTTGAATGAATTAAACAGTCTGAAAGATTGTTTGAATAGACATTACGGTTGGCCAATCCCAGTGATGGAACGCTAAAGATCAAGACATAACGATGATTAAATCTCATTTTTTTGTAAACACATTCAAAACACGAGAACAATTAGCTATAACGATTCTATGGAAGAAGCAATGTTCTTGCAATGGTGCAATGATTGATTAAATTTTCGTTCTATACAGGTGTTACAGTATCAATCAAGTTTCCTGCAGGTTAGCGCTGCAGTTCAATTAGCCCATTCAAGCATCAATAGCTGCCATCCATAAACATCAACCTCTGGACGGTCTTAAATTAGCGCAGTTTGTGTTTACCCAATCTTTTCGAGAGTAAACGACAGATTAATAGTGGAAACGTACTTCGAGCTAGAAATAACAACGCAATGACAAGCTGAACAAGGACGTCATCATTGAATAAATTTGCCTGATAGGAAAAAGACACGGAAATTGTCGACCCCCCGAAAGAAGTTTCAAAGGAACCGCCAGGTCAAGTATCCATGACTAAACTGTCAAAACTGCAAAGCACGTGCTCCCTTACAACCCATCCGACGACGCCCGCGTGACGCCCGGTTTCGAAATACAGTAAATTGCTTTGTCTCCATCGACGTAACATGCGCTCAAAATCTAATATCGAGTCAGAGGAGTTTGTGTGAACGGAAAAGAACAATATTTCCAATTATGAACCGATAAAAGGGCCACAAGAAGTTTACTGAAAATAATATTAATAAAAATGATGTTATCATAGCTATTTCACCTGTCCTTGCCGCCAAATAAGGGCATCGGTCCATGCAAATGCCTCTGGCATGCGAGAAGTGCAGGCTTGAACTTCGCCTTTTAACAGTCCCTAGAGATCACTTAAAATTCAACTTATTTCATCTGTTACAAAGCAGGATGCCTTCATGGGGTCTACAGGTTAACATTTAGCATGAAATAGTGCGCCACTGTCGCGACACGTGAATGGAAAGTCTTGTCCAACAAGTATAAGCTGCACTGCGAAGAAAAGTCGGGGAGGTTATATAAGATATTTCACTTAAACCACATAAAAAAGTACTCTTTTATGATTTTGTCACCAACATTCCAAACTTGAAAGTGAAATTCTATTTGGGGCTAAGAGTAGGGGTAGTCATTCCATCTTCACCACACACGAGTTATGGACATGACCAAAATTAGCATAGTCACTGGGTCCATTCTTTGACCAGATAAAGATAACTGTATACAATTTCACATTTAACCTTCTCAGTCGACCTTCTTTACTGTTTGCGCGGAGGGGGTTAGTTTCTAAAGAGGCTGTGGCGCCCCTCAGTGGGGGCATTACAAGATGGTTTTGATCTATCACAGACTTGATAATGTAAATTGGTCACTGTAACTGACGTTTCGAACATTACCCCTTCGTCACAACAAATGAATTCACGCGCTTTCATAGGGGCCTCTCCCGCTAAAATTGAAAAAAAAGAAGTTATAATTTCAATTCGCGATTGCCGTGTTGTTTCAGTACTCATTAGGGAGCGTGACACGACCCTTATCCATCAAATGAACTAAGATGCAAATCTAAGCGCTTTAAAGTATTCAGAGGTCAGCGAGGATGCCAGTTTTGTTGACATAAAAATCCGAAGTTAAATGTGGCTAATTTACTACCTGTCAAAGAAAGACTTAGAATTTAGACAATTGTCAGAAAGGATTAAAAGACAAAACGTTTTACCATCGATATCAAGACAATCTGGCCTTTCAAAATGCGAGAGACAAAAATGATCGTATATTAGATAAATTCGACGTTTTAGTAAAGCTCTGATATTTCATTTTAGTCTTATCGTCTTTCCCATACCACCTACGTGGCATACGTTTGGTTAACTCAACTGTCAGACTTAGTAACTTAATTCGAGCAACAGACTTAATCCTTTCTATCATAAGATTAGTATTTATATTCCTCACACTGCTAACTCTGCATTTTATAAGGTACTGAATAAAGGAGAATTGATTTGACAATCAGAAGCTTCTTGAAATGGTGATTATTTCCTTCGTTCTCATAGCCTTTAAATTTGATTTAAGGGTGAAACTGTAAGGAGAAATAAGAAGCCGGTCACTTTTAGGGGTTAAAGGGTGAACCAAATCTTGACCTATGGCTTAGTTGACCCTTTCTTTTCTCCTAATAGACGCCGAGACTGGTGTGAATCGTGCACCAACAATTAACAATATCTTGTCAAAATTGCCACCGATATGCAAAGGAAGGCAATGGTGGTTTGGAAATAATAAGTCAAAATACAAGTAGGATGCGATAGAGTTGAACTCTACCATTCGCGATCCAGCAGATCAAAGCTTAATATAAGCGCGAAACCCCAAAGAGAAGGAAGAGTGGCGATTGGTAAAACGAAATCGGTATATTAACACTCTCCTGTGACTCCTGTCGCCACAGCATTCTCCAGTCTATGGAAATTTCGCTGTTTATACACTGATCGTAGCAGATCAAGAGATAACAGATTTTCTAAAGGTAGGAAATCTTCGTCATAAGACTATGATCATTTTGTTGTTGTTTTGCTTGTTCTTTTTTTTTTTTTTTTTGAGGGAAATCCGTCTACCCTCGGCTAAAAATGATTATCAGAATTTCAATTTAACAACAGGAACTGGACTGTGAATAAAGATTGACAAAGAGTGAGACTGGGCACAAACTTAGAGTTCGAGTACCCATCAAGGAACACTTACAATACATGTGAAATTATCGACCTATCTAATCAAAACAACCCCTTTTAAAGGTCGGTTGAACAAATGTCAAGGATACAGATCCAACTTTCCCGGACGTCCACGACAAGATAGTAAAATTCTAAACTTGAATTGAGTCCACCTTCTTACACATCCTCGAGTTTTTGCATCGGTGCGATTATTATTCCGTTTAAAGTCGCCCTAATTCGCGCGTGATGCGCACGTGATGTGCACGTGACTCGCGCGTAAGATATCGCGTAGTATCCCATGACGCCTTTTGCGATAAGGTCTTTATCACCTACTTATCGTGAATTCAGGAGATTCGTCACAAACCGACATAGCACCAACAACTTAGCTGGGTACATCTGTCACTTTTCCTTGAAGACCCTCCAAGCCTTTCTCAGCCACAATGCGTGAAACTTTTCTTGTGTTGGAGCGGAACTTGTCTCTAATAAGAAGCTGTTTTTGGACAGAGGAATCTTCAGCGCTGTAAGAAATAATAAGGAAAATCATCAAGAATTACACAACAGCTAAGAGGCCAAGGCTGCCTAAGCTTATCAAGGCATGAAGCGACTTGAAGTACAGGAAAAAGACGTGGCAAATAAATACACGAAAAAAGTGCACATGAAGGGTGCCAAAAGCAGTAAAATGTGCAAGTAGTTGTTGTTAAGACGCCGGAAAATCGAGGCAAACGAAGTACTTAGGGATCCAAACGCAGAAAATTGGTGAATAGTGCGATAAACGGAAAAAAATTGCAATTGAGTGCTACCACATTTAGGTACACAGGTAATGGAGTAAAGTTAGACCATGGAATAGTGCTAATACTATTTTCTTACAGGTAATGGTAATAGGACGTACGAGTAATAACAAAATCGGACGACCACGTAGCGGGAGTCACGAGTATGATTACACAGTATGATTACAGACCGAATTGGAAAACAAGAAGTCTTATTACCAATTAATCATAGCCAAGTTAGGATAGAAAAGGAAAACTGGCATTAAAAGACTGACAAAAGGAGGCTTAAATTGTTTCATGGTTGTGATTGGTTGATTTAAACTACAACTTTGAATGTGATTGGCTTATTGAACTGTCTGATAATAAACTGTCCGATAATAGTTTTCTAAACCAATCACAATCGAGGAAATTGTAATTTTTATGATTAGAGACCTTCACAAACCAGCCAGCAAAAGACATTCGTGAATGATCGTCTCCTAACAATTCGAATTTATATTTAGGCTCCGTGGGCAGTAGAAGACAACACCCTGAACTCGGCAAGGTGAAGTAAATAAAGATTCGTGCCAGTTTTGATTAACAACACATCGTTCAAGCCCAACTCGCTCAGAGCAAGTCTTACCTTTCGAGAAGTTCAATACAAGCCGTATGTCCGTATATTTCCGCTACCCTTTTGGGCGTGTCCCCCGAGTTATCCGCAATCATGACAGGGGCCTGGTGTTCGATTAAGATCTTGAGTACATTTGAGCGTCCAGTCTCCGCCGCGCAGTGAGCTGGTGTCCAGCCTCCCACCATACGAGCGGCAGGATCAGCGCCGTATTCCAAAAGAAGTTTCACACACTTGGCGTGCCCTGCATAAAAAAAGAAAGTACAATAAAACATATATTTAACAACGAGATTATGAGCTCGAGATTTCAATCGGAGGGCGAAGCCCAGATGCACTGTCACGCATAGAGATCAAGGGCAAATAACCGAACTGTTTTCGTCGTTTCAGTCGTTCAAAACTACACAATTAGGCAGGCTAATTTTTTCATTATATTTTGTTTAGAATTGCATACTGCCAGGCTTCTCACTCTCTTCACTCCTTGTCATGGAATAGATAGTGAGTTACGTAGCCAATCAGTTTGCAGAGCGCCCGTAGATTTACACAGAAAGAAAAGGTATGTATTGTTGTCGTGTAAGCATTTTGATGCTCTCTATATCTGAGATTGTTTAAGTTACTGTTCAGTATCATACCGTAAAACTTAAATATCGCGAGGTGCGCAATTCTCTATGTTCTGCCGAATTAAAAAGTCAGCGCGCTGTCATTATATATCTAAATTACCAGTGTATCAGAGGCGTTTGATACCGTTTTTTCAGAACTTAAGAGAGATTGCGCGTTCTGGAGGTTAACTCCTTAGTCAACCTTGCCAGCCGGGAGGGTGAACAAAGACCCAGCAAAGAAGTTGTCCCTCGGCATGTTTCAAATTTCAGTCTCGGAATTCTGATCCCTGTAAAGACCCATTCGGTAAGAGTTTGATATTTCTTTGTTCGGATTTTAAAGATTTCTTTAGTGAATCAAGCAGTGCTGTAGGTCGACTTGAAATATTGAGCGAAAATCACTCGACGAAGAGATCATTGTTAACCCAATTTGTAACATCATATAAAAACCCATGAACTCAGTGGACATATTTTGCTTCGGTTTAAAGGTAACATGGGCCAAACAGGTTGAGTATTAATAGGACTTTTCAAGATGAAACAATTTTAATGGATTAATTTCTGGTTCAAGCGTGTTTTATCTGGTAATAGGGACACCTTGTTTAGCGGACCTTAGTTCAAGAGACCAACTTGAGTTCCGGTTTCAATATTTTCACACTTGCCGTGCAGTGAGCCTTTCGTCTCAAACCAGCCGTATCAGACGGAAATTAAACACATTTGACCAAAAACTGTAACGAGCTGAACGCTGCGAGAGGTCTTTCTCATCAACTTGCAATCAATTCTCTTTTAGACCAAAAACCAAAACAGGGGTGAACAGGACGAAGGACTCAAAAACAGTTGAACTAATGAAGACGTTTATGGCCCATAAGTTTGACGCTGAAGCATAACAAAATATTGAGCTTGTTATCATTGCGCGAACACCTTGTCTTGAGCAAACGCTAGAAAGAACCATAAGGGTGTGAACCCAATACTAATTTTAAGGTAGTCATAACAATTTCTACCTCTGTGTGCCGCCCAGTGAAGAGCAGCTCTGTTGCCCCATTCCTCATCTCTCGAATTCACGTCGATTTTTCCACCTCTTATAAAGCTACCCAATTCTTCGAGTTTTGTGTCGTCTCCCAGGGCGCACGTCTCGTGTAAAAGCAAGTCGTGGCTGCTGCTGTTAAAAACCTGTTTGGTCGGCGGTTTTTCCTGATTTGTCATGCCCTTCGTGACGAAGAACAACACTCGAACGATAAAGTTTCAGTAAATTTTGTAAGCATTGAAGTTACTCGGGAATAAACAATTTGAATTTACATCTAATGGAGCAACAAGTGACGCAATGAAAAAAATTGGTTTGATTTCAAGAGTGCTATTGTTAAAGGTACGTGAAGGGAAACAATGATTGATGATTTTGAGATTTAGATCATAATGGCGGCGAACTCTCTAAGGACAATATACATAATGACAGCTACTGGTTAAGTAGTTTTGCTTGAGTTCTTGTTTGTAAACTGAACATCTAATAAAAAATTTGATGGATCTTAGTCCCACAGGGAACTGCTGGAAAATCCACGCCAGTTATGTAAGGCCGAAAAGTTAACTTGCATTCATCCCAGATATAATTTTCTCGCAGATCACACATGGATAAGTTCTGCGATGACTTTAAAAATATGCTGAGAGAATCCACTTTGCATATCACAAGAGAGAGACATTTTGTTCTCAGTGAACAGATGTTTAAACTCATAAAGCTAAAGGGCAGTATCATAACACTACGTAAATTAGTAGAGCGCTTCTTTTGACAGAGCATTGTTAATTACAGTTATTGAGGGCAAAACCAAGAGCTAACGAGTACTCAGAGTAAACCCACAAAACCGAAAATTGCGATTGATCAAGTAGCTACTGGCTAAAAGATTTCTAGAGTATAACATATCGAAAGGCAAAACTAATGATTTTCAACATTCAACTGGAAATTATTTTGACTGATACTATAACCAGTAACCGCTGAAAAGAGGACTATTAAAACTGGCGGATTCTAAAATATCTTGGTCGGCTTTGTTGACGGAGGAGCAAAACAGTAGGTAAATATGGTCCTTGTATCTTCGTCCGTCGTGTCGTTAGGGCCTTTCTTTTACATCAGCAGCAGTGATAGATCCAGGGATGGACGTGCGATTCTGAGAGAACAGGTTGTTTTGTTGTTAATTCGAGTTAGAATTTGCATCGTTCCCAGGCTGCGCGGCGAGGACGTATCCATGTCAATTTTATTGCAGGCCAAAAATTCCTACTCGATTGGAAAAAAATACAGACTTTTGAATGTTTTCTTGGCAAAAAAACATGACGTAATCTCATGCGGATATTTCACAACACATTTTCGCTGAGTGAAAGAATCGCATCCTTTGTCAGAGGTTAAGTTTTCCAAGTGAATCCGTGCAATATCGGGCTACCTCACGACCGTGAAAAAACGCCGTTTTTATACAGTGTATTTACATTGGTTTAAGAATACTTTGAAAGAAAAAAACTTTCGGTCTGTTCTCCATCTTGTGGGATGAAAGAACGTCAGCATTCAATAATTGAAGGTGATATACGATTTTCTCACGAGGAGCTCGTTAAGGTGATTTCGATAACAGACTACCTCGTTGCGAAATTAAGAGCGCGCGCGATCACGCGCAGAACGGATGAGCAGTGCACCACGGTATCGCCTTATGCTGACTGAATTATCTCTTGCCCCTGGGGTATCTCGGAACAAACAGAGGCGAGGAAATTGGTCTCTAAAGCACCACTGACGACCCTGAGTAAACAGTTATTTCACAAGCGAAAAAAATCTTCAACCCTTTCATTCTCAAGATCTGGGTGATCAAGGATACAAATCTCCCCACCAATTAGAGTACAGTTCTCCTTAATTGAGTTCCGAGAATCTGGTTTTAATCAAGTGATCTTTTTCATTCTCCTCCTCACCTGTATCCTTGAAAATGTCTACGTAGCGATATTCTGAGGAAAAATTCCAATTAGGTCATTCCTGGGAATTTAAGGGTCAAACAACGTCTCTCACCTTTGGAGGCCGCCCAGTGGAGCGCTGTACGATCGCCAAAGTCTTCATCTTTATAATTGACATCTATTCGGTGGATCATTAACATGCTCTCAAGCTGCTGGTAGTCGCCATTGACAGCCGCTTCATGGAGAACTAACTCAGTCATACCTTCTTATTTGAGAGCACTGAACAGCCTGCGGAGATTAAAGGAAATTTAAGCAGTAAATTACACTAAAATCAAAAACTGTCATCTAGGATTTTATGGGATGGGGCTGTTCAACCCCCGCCCCATCAACTCGCTTCTCTTTTTGCCACTAGCGTCCCACTCTCTCTCTTATCTAGACAATAAATCAATATCCTTATAACCCCCTACCTCCTGTGTCAAGCATCGATTCTAGCGATTGCTGTTCGCACTACTGTCGCGTTTTGCGGACGTAAAAATATCTCCCCCCCCCCTCAACTATTCTGCGTTAAATGCGGCTAACACACGTCAAGGACAAGTACTGCACAATTCTGCGACGATTTAAGCAATATACCGCACTTTCTATCAATTTACCGGTGTAATAACCCACGCGGAATGTTGGGAGAACACGAAGAAAGTTTTTAAACTACGAGTCGTAGTAGAGTGGTTTTCAAACTTTTCGAGTGTTCTCGCCACATTGTGTAAAGAACTTCTTAAACCACAAGGAACTCTGAATTTTACGCAGAATGTGCCGGAAGGAAATAAATATCTACCGAACTCTGAGGTGTGTTGTAAATTATTTATTAGGTCGGAAGATTGCTTAATGATATTTTGTTTGACCATAGCATATAGCATACAGTATTGTGTGTCCAGTCCCTCGCTTCACCGAGCCGATTCAATTCGCTTGAATAATTATGGAAGGAAATAATTTCTAGTTAGCGTGATATTTCATTGAATCTTAACAATAACTCCCGACCGCTTCAAAGAAATACGACCACATCAGACTAAAGATCACTAGGGAAATTAAAATCTACTCACGTTCAGCAATGGCATCCAAAAATAATTTTATAAACGCCATTAAAATCAAAGCATATCCGAGCAAAAAGTTAATCTTTGTTTTACGACCTACACAATGCGCTGGCTAATAGGGACTAATTAAATCTATTCAGAGCTCGCTATGCGCTAATTATACAAAAGCTTTTAATTACTTGTTCCTTGGGAACAGTTCGACAAAAATCCACCACGAAGTAGAGAGTTAACACGTCTAAGTTGCATTTGCAATACAATAATAACTCGAATCCGACACTACTGAGGCATTTCCCCCAATCACATCGGTCTGAACTTCCTTAGCTGTTACTTTTCGTCTGACTCTTTGATCTATGATCGTTTCTTCTTCTTCATAACATTCCTGAAGAGCTGGGTAGAACAGTTATTCAGAACTCGACTCCTCTCTCTCCCTTTTCCCCCTAATATTTAGCTGTATTTGTGAAAGAAAGCAGGGTACAGTTTACGAGCGGTAATCGAAGATCGCAGTTGTCTGATCGCGCTCATCAAGTTAAGCATACTTCGCATCCAACCGGCATGAAACAAGAAAAGTCACATCCTTTTTATCTCGAAACCAAACTAAAATTTCCCGTAAGAATCACGAGGACAAGACTTGCTGTAGGAACAGATAACAAAATTTGTCCCGATTTTCAGGCCTCATAAAAAACGCAAGGACTTGAACGTAAACATGATTTTCAGAGCAAATTTCGTACCTGAAAGAATGTCGTGACCAATGTTAAATTTATGATGACCTCTTATCGTTGAAGATGAACAGATTGCTGCCCGTCTAAAAGCGAAAGAACTTCATTGTCTGAGAAGTGTCCGTGCCAACTGATCAAAGGTTTTACACCGAGTTGCCAGACGCAAAGAAAACTGGAACGTATGGAATGTTGTTATCGTTTAGATTATTTTCCAATCCCCCTCGTTTGAATTGATCATGCAGATGTCAATCCAATAATAAAATTTAGCCTCCCACATTGACGAAACTTTTTGGGTTCTTCCTGCTAGTTTCTCATTTCCTTTGTTATGTCTCCTTTCCTCGTATACAACAAAAGTGAAACAATACATCCCCGGGAAGTCTAGAGAAAGTTTTGTTTAGCCAGGTTTAGATTCTTCGCTATCAAAATTAAAATGTTGTAAGTTAGCCTGGTTGTAAATAAAGGCCTTCAGGTCCACAGGAAGTTTCACGAAATCGAGGTTGACCGATGAAGTACTGGGTACCAAAAACACGCACAATATTACAAGAACAATTCGTAAGGAAGATGACTGATTCATGTGGCCATTTTACCTCGCATATTCGGTATTTACGAGCGTTAAATGGAATACGTAGGCTATAGAGTTGTAAGAGGACCCGACTGGAGATGGGGAAAACAAGATGGAGGCGAAGGTCATGTCGGAACGGTGCGAAACTTTGAAAGTAACCAAGAAGTTGTGGTTGTTTGGGACAACGGGACCGCCGCGAATTATCGATGTTCAGGCATTTATGACTTGAGAATTCTAGACAGTAGCCCAACTGGTAAGTTTTCGATTTTATACATGGTGGTAAACTCCAACTACATTAAACTTTAGTGGAAATAAATGTAAAATTCTCGTTAAATTATTGCAATCGTGATATCATTTTATTTTCATTTTCATTCACAAGTCGCAAACTGATTTTTTGGAACCGGCTTTCGCTACATATCTTGGCTAATCCGATCATGGACTGCTAGATAAATGTTGTCATCCTTTCATTAGGGTTGAAGTTTTTTTGTTAGCTCTGCTATCCTTTTATTATGAAGTGTTTAAGAATGGTCCAGCTGTTTTCTCTCTCATATTCTATTAGTTAAACTTCCCACCTCTTTTTGTGAAAGCGTTCCTGTCGGCGTTTAGTATCTACAGCACGTTTGGGAGTTTTTTTGTTTTATTTCCAGATTTGTGTCAGGTTTCCACTGTAATTCATATTAAAGCGTTAATCTGCTTTATTCCATTTATGTCAAAATTTTACAGCTCGAAATATCCCTGAAGTTCCCCGTCTGTTTGAAAAGAGGTGTCTAACTTCTAATTTTTAAAGTATTGGCTCATTCAAACAAAATTGTCGTCATAGAGAAAGTACTTCTATCACAAGTGTAGGACAGACTTAAAGCATAACCTCTTAGCCAGACTTAGGTGACAACCTTACAAAATTTATTTATCCTTTCACCTGGGAAATTCTAGCGTGGTAGTGTGATAAAAACAAAAAATGTAATTAAATGCCCAACAACTCAAAGAGTAAATTTCACAAGGCAGTATAATGGCTCAGGGAAAAAGGAAGGAACCAAATCATGTTTGGTTGTATTTTCAGAATGGGAAAAGGAGGGAGTTTAGCAGTAATCATGTGAGGGATTATAACAATTGTATGACCTTTGGAGCAATTTTCTGATTTGACAGTCACAAACTTGCATGAGTTTCAGACAATAGGATGACATGAAGTCATGTTAACAATCAATCAAAACTATAATAAAAGTTAAGGAGGGAAATGTTGATTATTCAAACTTCTTCCTAAATAAATACATGGCAGTTCAGGGCTGTAACTAGCTTTTGAAGTGTTGGAGAAATCACCCATAGCAGTGTAATGCACAGACAAGTGTCTTGTGACAGCAATCAATATCTTCACCTTTAACATATAGTGAACTCAGCCCTGACAGGTTTTATACATTCTAACCCTTTGTTGATAGCCTTGCAGTAGACTTTTTCCCAGAAGATACTGAACCTGATAGTTTAACAGGGTGCATCTTTTCACATCAGAATGTTTATTTATAACATAGAGCATAAATGGTGCACTCCAATCTCGCAATTCTTGATCTCTTGTGTAGACTGTCCTATGTCAATGTTGAGTTACAAGCTTTATAACATAGAGAATAAATGGTGCACTCCAATCTCGCAATTCTTGATCTCTCATATAGACTGTCCTATGTCAATGTTGAGTTACAAGCATAATACATTCATGGTCCTGTTGGAGCAAGAATCAATCTGCTGATAATGAGTCATGTTTGAGAATTTTGCTATAATTATAGTTTTCTGTGACATGTATGATAGGTGTTGAATGGTTCAGACAGTCAAATTTTTGTTTCAGGTATAAAACATGAAGGCAGTATGTGCGAAGGCTGTCGCATGCAACCTATATATGGGATGAGGTGGAAATGTGCTGACTGTCAAAACTATGACTTGTGTAGTGTGTGTTACCATGGAGACAAACATCACTTGCGGCATCAGTTCTACCGGGTTTGTGGACCTAATTCGGAGAGGTACGATGTCATGTTGTCTTGGATAATTTTCAAACTTTAAGTCTGTTGGTAGTATAGTAGTATAGGTAAAAATTTTTGTTATTGCACTTATACTGATTTCCTCCTGGTTCAATTTGAAATTTTCTCTGTTCCAAGACAATCACAATAGCATTGTAAGTGGAACAAAGACAAATTAATAAAAGTAATTCAAATTAGTTTGAAATCTTGGTGATCTGAAGTTCATTTTAAACTACATCAGGTAAATTATCAAGCACATGCATGTAAAAAACTTCTTAAAGAGGTGATTTCATGTTAAGCTGGTTTTTGTAAGTTTGCTTTTTGTCTGATGTTATAAAACCAAAACCAAGTGTATCCCTACAGCTAACTTGTTGAAAAGAACATAATACAAGGAGATACTTGTCATGAGAACACAAAGTGAACATATTATGCAATAGTTGAAAGTGAAACAAATACAATCCAGATTTCTTTTGCGCTTAATCATCGCAGAAAGCCCAGGTAATTGATGTTATTGTCTCTCTATGCTTATTCCTAGAGTACTTTGTGAAGCAAGGAGAAAAAGCAAAAAAATAACTGCCAGAGGGATATTTCCAGGTGCTAGGGTTGTTCGTGGAGTTGATTGGCAGTGGGAAGATCAAGACGGTAAAAAATTTTATGTGTGTAACTGTCAACCGTTGTATGCAAGAGTACATAAGTGTATAGGCCAATTCAAAGAATGCTATGATACAAATTAATGCACAGGCTAAACCTAACCTGGTGTACAACTACTACTGAAGTCTCCTTTGTTAGATTAACACATAGGATTTCAGGGTGCTTGACTGTATAAATGCAAAAAGCTAAGCATATTGTTCAGTTGAGGAAACTTAGAAACGATATCAGTTTCTGCTGAGGCAAGTGGTAGGGTAATGTAGGCCTTTGAACCAAAAAAATCCCAGCAAGAAAAGTATGTTTTAGCCAGAACTAATGCCACTTGGGGATTTTGTCTTGAGAACCATAAATATCCATTGGAAGAATCAAGGGTACATTAAATACCACCTTAACTCTCCCAAAACTATGTATTAACCCCTTAACCCCTAGAAGTGATTAACAAGTAACTTCCCCCTACAATATCCATGTAGTATCCAGGAAACAAGTAATGAGAATACTCAAATGTGTCTGGTAGAAGTTGTTTTCTTGATCTAACACCAAATTCTCGTAACTAATTTACAAGGAAATATGCAGCAGCTAGAGGGGAGAATTAACAATCAGATCTTGGGAGTTAAAGGGTTAAAGTGTATTGTCCCACTACATGTACTCTTAACTGATGTGAAATGTGCTTTCCTTATCTAGGTGGTCCTGGTCGCCGTGGAAAAGTAACAGAAGTCCAAGATTGGAGTACGTCGAGCCCTCGCAGTGCTGCTTACATCTTATGGGACAATGGAGCAAAGAATTTGTACAGACTTGGATTTGAAGGCATGGTATGTAATTTGATGTAATTTAAATGTGCACTGGTTTGCTAATTCCTTAGTTGTAACAAAGTGCTACTACTTTATTTCATGTAAACTAGCTGTCAGCACCCTTTCAACAGTGATTTCATTTCTCCCTCTCCAGGCTGACCTCAAAGTAATAAGTGATGCCAAAGGAGGAACATTTTACAGGGATCACCTGCCATTATTAGGTATTTCTGTCTGAATTATGAACCCTTTACATCCTATCATCAGTATGCATATTCTCCATACTGCTCTCTATACATGTCTTAAGGTTCTGAACAGGAGAATTTGTTTAACAGTCAAGAGTTCTTTAGTAGTTGATCATTTCCTTTATTCTTATGACCTTAATGTTTGGTTCATGGGTGACATTATAAGGAGAAATTAGATGCCAATCACTCTTAGGAGTTAAAGGGTTAAGGGTTTTATTTTATATATTTTTAAAAAATCTAACATATGAGCTAGGCAGTTCATACAGTGAGTGTAAATCTTCTACCACTGAATGGGATTCTGGTCCAGACTGGGTCAAAACTCTCCCCTTATACCCCTCTCTTTTTTTTAAGTTTTTCCTTGCAGTTTGGTGGTAAAAGATATTTCTGGATAGTGAGCAAACACTGTGAATTGATATAGAGGGCCAAATGCCTGAGTTATTCTCAGTTGGTCCAAATCAAGGAAATCTGTTACTGCAAGGGTTTAGTATGAAGTCAGAAAAGAATCTTGAAGAAAATTTCTTGTCAATATCATGAACTGGCCTTTGGTGAGACATGATGTAGGTTCCAGTGAAAAATGAGGTCCACAAATCATATTGTGTGAGTCAGCCTGTTTATCGATCTCTATCATTGTACTCAGGTGATACCAGACCAGCAAGTCGTGCGACAGGTCAGGGATTACAGATTGGAGATCAAGTCACTGTTGACTTGGATCTTGAGATTGTGCAATCATTGCAGCATGGGCATGGAGGCTGGACAGATGGAATGTATGAGGTAATGGGAAAAGTTCAATCCTGAAAAATTTCTCTATTTTAGTCTACAGTCAGTTCAAGAATAGTTTTAATGGTAATCTACACTTTGCACACTTAAGCATGGATGTATGCTTTGCAGTTATATTTATTGGACTAGATGGACAGTGATGATTGATAAATAAATGAATGTCATGCCAGGGTATGATGTGTTGGTGTATTTCTCCTTAGTTCCCTTTCTTGCATTTTTTGGCAGACTCTCACAACTCCAGGAACAGTGGTTGGAATTGATGAGGATCATGATATTATGGTCTTATATCCTACAGGCAACAGGTAAAACACTTTTTTTATCACTGGATAAAAGATTGTGTGAACTACAGTGCAAAATGAAAAGCAACTGTTGTTGAATCAGTTTGAAATTTGATTGTTCAGCAATAGACCACAATTTCTATCAGTTTACCAGATGTTGTGGGGAACCTTTTAAATGTTCTCCCAACATCCCAAGTGGGTTATTATGCCAGGAAACCCATAGAAAGTGTGGCCAGAATTATTAACTGCTTATAGAAAGTAACCCTCAATTTCTATGGGTAAAATTAGCAATAGATTTTTGACTGATTAAGGTGTCTGTAGTTTTTCAGTTATTTTATACATTAAAGTTTTTATAATTGCCATCATGATGACTTTTAATCGGAGTGAAGGAAAAGGTGATTTATTTTACAAGGAGGTTTTTTGTCTCAGAAAGATAGCTTGTAATCACAATTTAGTGTAAGAAATGTGATTTACATGATTAGGAAGTAAAAGGACGGCAGAATTTTGGTGATGAATTTGGAAAATGCTGTAAACATAATATGAACCGTCCCTTGTTCCATTGTTTCTGTCATGCAATGACAGACTTTTTACAACTTATTTTGTAGATGGACATTTAACCCAGCAATTTTGACCAAAGTGATCAGTACCTCTGAGACTTTAGACAGTACAATATCTCTCTCTACCACTACACCTTCATCTCCCACTGCTTCTGGACCCAGTGCAGTGTTAGGGTCTGGTGCCACCACAACAGGAGCAGGGTCATCCTCTCAGTTTGTTGTTGGTGACTTGGTGCAGATAAGCAGTGATGTTGACAAGGTTAAGATGTTACAGAGAGGACATGGCGAGTGGGCAGAGGCAATGCTACCTGTGAGTTATTGTTACTCTCACAACTTTTTAATATATTAATAAATGGAATTAACATAGTTAACAACTTGGAGCAAATATCCATGGTCAATATTGTTTTCAGGTGTTTGGTTTGTGTCTTGGCCAGCTGTCAGCTTTCATGCTGTGTTTGTTGCATTCTGTAGCATTCGCAGCAGTACTGTGGTTGTTGGGGCACTGGGGCTGTCCTTGTTCAGCAGTATACCCCAGTGCATGTGTTGTTTTACCATGTGCTAGCACTGTGTTCGCTTTTCTATAGCGTGGCATTGTTGTCCTTGAGAATAGCTGATCTCTGCATCCCCCCAACCCCAGCTGCAGGCTTATGTCTATTTATTTGTTTCATTTTTTGATTCATTTATATACTTACATTTCCTCCACTGAGTCATTTGGCTCTAGTGTGATGGGTACTCATGGGGCTTGGTGCAGGCCAGTTGGGTGTTCTAGTACCTAGGGGTGCGACTGGAGTTGCAGCCCCCTAGACCCCTTGGGCACCTAACTTCCATTTGTGACTTGGTTCATTAATATTGGTAAAATTGTCATTTGTATTTTGATTGGTGAGGGGCATCTTGCATTGTTTGGTGATATTAGACAAACTCAAGCGACATTTAATTAATCATACTGAATCTCTCTTTTTCACATTCCAGACTCTTGGCAAGGTTGGCAGAGTGCAGCAGATTTACCATGACAATGACCTGAAGGTTAGTTACTGTTAGGCAGCAGAAAGGTTTTAGCTACCAGCATAAATATTTTTATTGAACTGTGTTTTTTGTTGTTTTGTAGGTAGAGATCTGTGGAACATCGTGGACCTATAATCCAATACTTGTCACGAAAGTGGCATCCACAACTGACTCTTCTTCCCTGGGGGCATCAGCTGGAGGTATTAACTCTTTCACCCCCAAGATCTCAGTAGTAATTCTCTGATTCTCCTAACTGTTTGCCATACATTGCTTATGATGTTAATTCAGAGAATTTGGTATTGGATCAACTTGTTAATCTCCCAATTGATATTTTTCTTTATTCTCATCACTTGTCTGCTTGATATTGTAATGAAATTGTGAGGAGAAATTCTGTCTTGGTTGCTCGTGGTAGTGAAAGGGCTCATTGCATGTGTTAGTGGTAACGTGTGTCTTTTCTTGTGATCTGCAAAAATGCCTTTTTATGGATAGGAACCCAAGCCTAATTTCCTAACACATAAATTTACACTTCTGTAACAAAAGTTATCTAAAGGAGAAAGAGAAACCAAAATTTTAATTCTAATTTTTGCTAAAAGGCAGAGTAAATTGCAATTGAGTGTCATCCGGGATTGCTTTGGCTTTGCATTACTCTGTGATTGGTCCAAAGAACTTGCACCATCCTCCAAACCAATCAGAGGCAAAACAAAAATTTAAACCAATCCCTTTGTCATTTCCTGGTCGCTTTGTCATTTCCTACCTCACTAGTAATTTGCATATTCTTACTTTGAGTGCTCATTGTCTAATGATGACGTAAACCGTTGTTATGATTGGTGTTTATGATTACTTTGGTTTTCATTTCAATTGAAAACTGCTCTATAGGGTATGATAAAGGATGTATAAGGTTGACTAGAATGTAAATCAACTCCAGAAATTGTTGGCTGTTATGCAAGTTTGGAGATAACTGTGCGTGATCAATGTTCATGGCACTTAGGGTTTAAAATGCTCTTCATCTTGTAGCTGAGAGGTTATCAGCCCTTTTGAAGAAGCTGTTTGAGACACATGTACCAGGCGATGCGGTAGAGGAACTAGTCAAGGCTGCCGCCAATGGGGACTCTCAAAGAGTTGAAGAGCTTCTGCTCAAAGAGGATGCCAATGTAAGAACCTTTTAAATTTTCCAATATCAAATGGTTGATCTTGGGTGACTGGAGGGCAGAGGGCTTCACGGGCTTATTTGGAACCAACAGTAATCAGCTCTCAGTTGGCTTTTTAGCTCAGTTGGTAGAGCACTGCACCGGTATCACTGTGGTCATAGGTTTAAATCCTGTATAGGCCTTATTTTTTTTTCAGGCCATATTTTCACTACTGCTATAGTAGTCTTCATTAATGCGAAGATCGCTTTCGTATTCACTTAAATTTCTTTGTTGATTAGATCTAAGGACTTTTAAATTTAAAAAGGGTACGGACATGAGAAGGTTAGCACGCAAAGGCAATATCTCATAGCTGTTTGTTTTCTAATTTCTCGGCCACTTGTCTGTTGGGTCTTGTTTTTCTTCTCTCATAAGATATTTGATGTTGATCTTGCCATTATTGTGTAATGCCCTCTTTGTGGCTTATGATCAGGTTAATGGCGTATTTGCTGGGCACACAGCACTCCAAGCTGCTAGTCAGAATGGTCACGAGGATACAGTCAGAGTTCTCATAAGATTTGATGTTGACCTGGAGGCCGAGGTAAATTCAATGTAAATGTATCTGAATTAATGTCAAGTTTCGTGTGAGTAGACAGAGTAAGAGAGATCATTAACACTGAGATGTTTTTCGTCAAGAGGAGAAAACGATTATCGAGCTTAAACTTCACCATCTCTTTCTTTTATTTATTCATGAGAAGAAGACGAGAAAAACAACTTTCTGTAACGTCAGCTCTGTTGTTGTCTAAAGAAGATTTGATATCTAAATTATTGCGATAACCATCCCTTTTATTACTTAATGGTGAACCCTTCGGCCCCTGAAAATGACTAGCATCTATTTTCTCCCAAAATTATCCTGCTGAATCAAGCATTAAGGTCATGAGAATAAAGGAAATGATCGCCGGCTTGAGGAGCTCTTGATTGGTAAACAAATTCTCCTTGTCAGTACCGTAGGAAATGTATAGAGAACAGTATGGAGAATATAAATGTGGATGCCTGGGAGTAAAGGGTTAAACCTTTTACTCCCAAGATCTCACTAGTAATTCTCCTTACTGTCTGCCGTTTGATTCTTATGATGATACCTGGGAGAATTGGTATTAGATCAATTACTTGTTCCATTATTGATATTTTTCTTCATTCTTTACACTTTTCTGTTTGATATTGTTTAGATATTGTAAGGGGAAATTCTGTCTTGGCTACTCATGGGAGTTAAAGGGTTAAATGATTTTTCTTGTCAATGTCAGGACAAAGATGGTGACCGTGCAATCCACCACGCGGCGTTTGGAGATGAGGCGGCAGTCGTGGAGCAGCTGGTCCGTGCCGGAAGTGACATGAACGCGCGAAATAAACGCCGTCAGTCACCCCTGCATGTGGCTGTCAATAAAGGACACACAGGGGTGGTGAAGAGTCTTCTTGCTTTAGAGTGTCACCCCAGCCTGCAGGTGAAGGAAGTTTTGATGTTCTCATGTTACATGAGCCATAGTATTCAAAGCCCTTGGTAAAACAATTAATTACTTAGCGTAGTTGTTGATAGAAGTAAAATGGAAGTAGATAGTGAAACGGAACTGTTAAATCTTTTTGTGGTGACAAATTGTGATCTTGATAAAGCGACTGTAACTTAATTCCAGTGTAAAACGCGTTTAGAACTCTGAAATTTGAAGCGTCTCTCAGGTAACGTGAATTACTCTTCTTTTTAAGTTAAAAAATATTTCTGTCAAACACTAATTGTTGGCATGGAGTTTCATTTTATTGTTCAATTTAAATTAAATTATCTATAGTATCTAATAAGCCAGCTTTTTCTGAAACTTTTAAATTTTCTTCAACGTTAGGATACCGAAGGAGACACGCCGTTACACGATGCCATCTCTAAAAAGCGTGACGATATGGTCACGATGCTTTTAGAAGCTAACGCTGACGTGACAGTGGCTAATAATAATGGCTTCAATGCTCTGCACCATGCTGCCCTACGTGGGAACCCAAGGTAAACTGAAATGGCTTTTTCTCGAGCCAATCGCTGCGTAGCAGCTAGTGCGATTAACCAATGAGAACGTGAAGTGGGGAGGCGGGGGGCAAGCACGGGAAAGTCGTGGCGTGCCCAAGGTAAATTCAACATGTCTCGGGCTTTCTCGACGTACAAAAACGAAAATTTTGACCACAAGGGAGAGTACCCCTACGATAAGACATGTGATGTTTATTTAACCGCGTAGCTCCCAGAAGTGTTTAACATGCTACTTCTCCCTATAATATGCATACCGTACATTACACAGCAAACAGAGAACACTCTGCTTGCTGTAAAATGCTAGCAATGAAAACACTCAAACTTGTAGGGTGGAAGTTGTCATCTTGATCTAACACCAAATTCTCGTAATTAATTTGTAAAGAAATGTGTAGGAGCTGGAGGGGAGAATTATCAAGCAGATGTTGGGGATTAAAGGATTAAATACCTGAGAAGTACAAAGACGATCGACATTAGACGACGAACTTTACAGTTTAAACCGCATTATCTCAGCTACAAACCTCTTCCTGCAGAAGATCCTGGGACAACTTAAAATGAATCTACTTGTTATGTGTTCCTCGTGTTTATTCTTAATTTTAAATGTTTGTAGTGCAATGCGTATCCTCCTTACCAAGCTCCCACGTCCTTGGATTGTCAATGAGAAGAAGGATGATGGGTACACGGCTCTTCATCTGGCCGCACTCAACAATCACGTGGAAGTCGCTGAGCTGCTTGTCAAACAGGTTCGTTCGGTTTATATTTTCTTGATTTAAAATAGTCCTCGATTTACTAACACTAAGCTATAGGAATTGCTGATCCCCGCAGTATACAGAATGCCTGTCATTGGTCACTGTAGCTCAGTAAGTGAGCATCTAAAGGCGTGGGATTCGATATCCTCGTGGGGAGTCAGATTTTTTCTCTCTTTGTTTAGATATACAACTGTTTACAATTACCTGTTGTGCTTAGTTTTTGACGAATTAGGTTGTTTAACGGTAACAGGCACCATAAGCAGGCCGATATTCCTAACCGCACTTTCCTCGACTAGGGTTCTTCAGCCCTGAGGGCTAGTGCTATATAACTTGCTACAGTGACCTGTGGTACGAAAATCTGTGAGAGAGAGGCGTACATTTCCTATGGTACTTACAAGTACAAGGAGAATTTGTTTAACAATCAAGAGGTTCTTGAGTTGGCGATAATTTATTTCTATTCTCGTGACTCTAATATGTGATTCAGGGGTGGTACTGTAAGGAGAAATTAAATGCTAATCACTCTCACGGGTCAACGGTTTAAGTAAGTATTACTCGGCGTTGGGTGTTTCCTGGCATTCACAAGTACCAAATATTTAGCAAAGGTTAAGTCTATTTTCCTTTCTTTATGTTTGTAGGCAAAAGCAAACAAAGATATTCAGAATACGAACCTTCAAACGCCGCTCCACTTGGCTGTGGAAAGGCAGCATACGCAGATTGTCAGAGTAAGTACGAAATAAAAGTAAACTTATCGCAGTTGAGTTAAGTATTGTCTTTTCTCTTTAAAACGGAAATCGAAGGAGAGAGAAAAAGGCCAGAACAAGTGGACGAAACTAACGTACAGTAGGCCATCTGTTTATATGTATTTGTTCTTTTTTATTTGGTTGTAGTCAGTGGTTTGAAAATAAGGTTATGTTAGTGTCACTCAACTAATAATGGGGATCATATCGACCAGTAGACTTTTGGTTTGCAATGAGAAGAGTCAGTGTTAATTCATTAACTTCGTCATGTTGCCGTATCATGTACAAATTTATGTATTTTACGATATAGACCAGTACAACTGCATTTTCCCTCAGTCTCCAATGACTTGTTGAAAATTTTTCATGCTTCTTTTCTGTAATTTCTCTCGTCGCATCTTACTCGCGAAGGTCTTTTGTTGATTGTTAGATCACCTGCGCGTCAAACTATTACTTATTTCGTTTATTGGCCAATCTTTGCTGTTCCATATTTGGTACTCTGACAGTTCATAACTCACCTTTTTGTGTGGATTTCCCTACAACTTCAACGTAACCGAGAAGCCAGGTTAATTTGTACGACGCCTTTTGTTTACGATAGCTTCTTGTACGTGAAAGTGCCAAGTTGGATGTCCAAGACAAGGACGGCGACACTCCCCTCCATGAGTCTCTCAGACACCACACGCTGTCACAACTACGACAGCTACAGGATATGCAAGATGTCGGCAAGGTAACACGTGTAATTTTTCCTGCTACATGGAGGACCTCAAAGAATGCTTGTTCAAAGCATCTGAACGCTCTTTCCAAAAGTTCTATCTTTTTTGAATTTCTTCAATTTATTTTTAGATAGGGTTCAACGTTGCATAGCAGTCTTGTCTCATCTTGCCCATGAAACAGGCTGTTAAAGCATCTTCAGCAATCACCACGGTGCTTTTTTAGTATGGGAAGGTCAAAAAGGCTGATTTGAATTACTAACACAGTGATACTGGAGGAATATTCCTAAATATGGGAAAGGAAATTTATATTTTTTTTTGAGGTCAAGTGATCTTTTCTTGATTCTTTTCGGCGAGCACGAAGTTTGTGCGAAAGTTAACGAGAGCAAATTATTTATTAGCTTCTCAGGTTTTGTATGGAATGATTAGATCCATCGGTGGTATTTGGAAAATTTGCCGATTCGGAGCTGACCATGTGGCCTTTCGGGGGAAGTAGACGAGGAGGCGTTACTTCTAATAAATAGATGTTCGACATGTACCACTGTATTTGTACATCGTGTGATGGAAGTAATTCTTTCTTTTCCATTTCTAGCTTCTTATGGGTTTGGGAACACAAGGTGCCGATAAAAAGAGCAGTGCATCAATCGCCCTCTTCCTGGCCGCTAATGGAGCCGATCTGAATGTAAAGAACAAAAAGGGACAAACTCCTTTGGATCTCTGTCCTGATCCTCATCTCTGCAAAGCTTTGGCTAAATGTCATAAAGAACGGTCCAGGTAAGAACGGAACCAAAATATGGAGCATGAGTGGTCTAATGAAACAAACACCTAAAGAATGGGAACTTGGTTTTTTGTTGGTTTTTTTTCAAGGGAACGAGTCATTTCTTAGACAAAGTCGTTTTTCATTCTTTTATCTATCATCATTTTTAACAGTAGCAATCAAAAGAACAATGCAAACGCTACCATACTGGCGGACGTCGATGAGAACGAAGGACTAGACGAATGTATGGTGTGTTCAGACATGAAGCGTGACATGCTGTTCGGGCCGTGTGGTCACGTGGCTACTTGTTCGCTGTGTTCTCCGCGTGTGAAGAAGTGTCTTATGTGTAAGGAGACTGTCCAGTCAAGAACTAAGGTATCTACAAACTTCGCTGTCTGGTTTGTCACACTAGCGTTGCACTGAGAGAATGCCGTCGATGTCACGCAATGACGTGGCGCTACTTGTACGTGACTGAGAGAAAAATGGTGGTAATCAGGAATTGAAGATTGGGTTTGTTTTATTGGCTATGTGAATGGTCTACAAATCACGAGTCATCCTCTCGACCAATCAGATCCAACAGTGATACCTACTGCGTCTGAGAAACCCGCGTTTTCCCACGCTTTAGGCAGTTTGCTTAGTTTTTTTCTACTTTAAGTTCTCATTTGCTATTCTTTGTGTATTCTGGTTGGCCGTGGTGATTACTTAGATTTGGTCTTACGATACTCAAGCGAAAAGCGTCCCAGGACTTTCCCGTGCTCTTGTAATACTTTGTTACTTGCCGTGTTATTTTAGATCGAAGAGTGTCTCGTCTGTTCAGAAAAGGTTGCAAGAGCACTGTTTAAACCCTGTGGACACATGGTGGCCTGTGAAAGTGAGTATTATTTTATTATTATTATTCATTATAATAATTTTTTTTTACATTGGAATGTTTGTCTCTTCTTGTCGTTAAGGCTTAAAATGGTTATATATCGTATTTCCTTCTCTGTAGGGGCAATATTGTCCCGAGTCCTGCGCAGAAAGACTCTAGAAAGCTTAATGTGCAACTAACCTTTCCGGTAACATTTTATAAAAGGTGTACCCCTAATGCTATTTTAGGGATCCTTTCATACGCCAAGTTTTTAACCGAGTGGACAAAAGACGTAGGTATTTGAAGCTGCTCGTTTTGATGCAGTGTAATTGTTTCTTTAGATTGTGCTGTATTGATGAAGAAATGTGTGCAATGCCGAAACCAAATCGAAGAGTCTATACCGTTTATTGTGTGCTGTGGTGGAAAAGGTTGGTACAGTTGTTCAGTTTGCTGTTCATCTTTGTAGGGTGTTGTGCAAAGTAAACCACTGTGTTCGATAATCCAGGGAGAACACGTTGGGTCAAACTGGTGATCTAAGCGTTGTGTTATCCATTGAAAATCGAAAGACAGAGACCCGTAAAACGTTAAATCAGAATTTACATGGGAGATGAATCTTGCTAAGGTCGTAATACTTGCGTGATTAGGATCACCTTCCAGGTAGCTGGAAAAGGCTGGTATGTCCGGTCAAAAGATGCTACAAAAATTTAAAACTTAAGTTCTGTTTAGTGTCGGTCTCTGGTTTTAGATTCCTCAATGTCTTATCATGAAAATATTTTCCTTTTTATGTGTCCCTCGATCCTCCCATTCTTTTGACCATTTTTTCCGCTTTCTCAATATTGACCATCTGCGCTTCTTCTCTATAGGATGATCTTACAAATGTTCTTTTTTCTTAACTGTGTTCTTTTTTGTTTTACTGTAGCCGCACCCGCGACACAAACAAAATCAAGTGGTAAACCTGAGATTAATCAACAAGAATTCACTCAATTGCAGCAACAACTCCAAGACATGAAAGAACAGGTGATTTGTAATTTTCTGCTTCGATTTTCAGCCAATCACATAGATGAATATAACTTCGATCAGGCGCGTGATCTGACCCACGTGACTTTTCCCGCGCTTGGTACGGGTTGCGAATCAATCTCTCCTAGAAGCGCGATCCTTTTGGTCAGCAGCATTGGTCTCAAGGTTCTGATTCAAACCGTTAAAAGTTTGCGCAGACGCTTGTTTTCTTTTGTATTTGCATGCTGTCTGTTCTGCCAGTCATTCAGTTGTTAGAAACATTTTGGTTTTTCCGGAGCTTCCGACATCTTTTGCGCAGAACATGGATAACGAAAGCTCCAGAAAAGAGATTGACTGCGTCTTGTTTGTTTCGCATATTTCTGGTAAATCTACGCATGTAAATTCTAATCGCTGCTTGTTTTTTAATTTATTTATCTATTTAATTATTTTTCTCCTAAGACGCTGTGTCCTGTTTGCATGGATCGAAAGAAAAACCTTATATTCTTATGTGGTCACGGCGCATGTCAACTGTGTGGAGACCGAATGCAAGAATGTCCAATGTGTCGAAAGACTGTGGAAAGAAGAATTCTTCTGTTTTGATAGCAAAACATTTTAAAGAAACTCGTAACGGATTTTTTTGGAAAAGCGAGTCTGACAATTTTCTGCGGGAGGAATACAGTATAGACGTGCTTGGACTTCAGAAAATTAGGAGCACCATGTTTATGCCATGGAAAAGGAAGTCACCGTCGTGAATCACGGCAACAAACAGGATCTTTATCTTTCGCTTTTTTCTTTGATTAGTCTCGCTTAAGCCTTAAGAATCTGAATATGTACGGAAATTAGAGATCATAAAAAAAATATTGTTACTATTTGCAACGTAATAGCAGACACGATCAGTTTGCTCAAATGGCTGTTAAATGCGCTCGATAGACTACGGAGAAGCTATCGAGGAAGAGCAGTCGCAGCCGACTCAAGCGGTGAAAAAGGACCCCGAGCGTATTAAAAGAGTACAAACAATCAATTCAAAACCTAGCTGTTGAAGAAGCAGTGGTTCCGAAACGCAGGGGTTGTGACAATTTCTGAAACTTCACAAACGCTACTCTTTTCTCCCACGCTGCTTCAAATATTGCGTGCGCATTTGGGAGGCGGTGCACGATACCTAGTTTGATTTGATTGGGCCATGGGTTGTTATTTTTTCGTTGTGAACGATTGGTTTACTTACTGTATTTATTTACTTGTTTGGGGAAGAGGTTCGTCAAATTTTATTGCTGACTTGCAACTTATTTTGTCTGCGTTGTGGAAGATCTGGGGAAAGGTTAACCAATTTTGGCACTGGGGTTAAAATTTGACAGCCCATCGACCTTGGCGCGAAAATGAAACCTAACCAAATAAATTCAAGGAAACGATATAGCGACGGGCTTACGTCTGGTTGCAAGCTCCTAAAGAAACGCGGCAATGACTTTTACAGCGGCAGAGGGGTAAGGAGAGGAAAACATTTTGAATCAAAGGAGGCGAACGACGGTCAAAAGAAGATTTATGGAAATAAAACTTACTCGCCTTTCCCAACCCTGAATCAAACTTTGGAACACTACCTCGCTCTAATAAGACGCTTTCACTGCATGCTAGGGGAGAGGGTATCCCCCCGAGCTCTGCTTTGGCATCTCGATATGCAGATTGATTTTCGAGCCAGAATCCCTTGCATCGAATCAGATCTACATCTAGAAGGAGTTGCTGGTTTCTTGACATATCGAAACCGGGTTAAGCTTCAGCGTAGAGTCACTTCCCCACCTGCGTTTTTAAGTCGTGAATGCAGCTACGCAATGAACAATTTATCGCTGTCTGATGAAGTGGAGGAAAAATTGGTGTAAACTCCCTTTAATCTAGCAATTTTATATTTAATCACGGTTAGAAAGCGCATTCACGGTTCTGCACATGCGTTGTTACAATAAAGGTCCCTGACGTCATCTGAAAGCCTTGATGACAATAGCATCAAAAATAGGCAGACCCAACAAAATCCTATAAATGTTTATTATTTACACGCTTAACGGTGAAGGTAAAAATAAAGATGTTCCACTCAATTGTAGAGCAAAATTAAGGTTCGCTTCAAATGACAAGGCGCCATATTTACACCAAGTAAAACCTTATCATCAGAACAAGTGGAATCAACAGTTCGAAGAAAGGATTTTGAGAAATATTTTCTGTCGAAGCGTTCCAATTGCCATCACATTTTGTTCCCAAAATAAAGTAAATCACTTGTAAAAGGACAGTTCAACCGCCCAAAAGTTATAAAGAACTACTCTCGAATTGAATGTATATCTCAAAAATATATATTATGTCACAAATGTAAAAGTACAAACGGAGCGGTCTTCCGATTGTCTGCCTTCTTGGATTGTTTGTCTTCCTGAAAAGTCTTTGCGACGGCTGCTTTTTTTCAAAAATTTAGAACACTTAGATCAGATAATTAATCTCAAAACTATTTTTGTAACTGTTCTAGTGCGAAAAAATTGCATCACAATCGGAAAATTACTTCCATGAGTGAAGTATCTCACTACGAGGTGATTCTGCTCGCATAAGTATCACAAATTTGGAAGAGTCCATTAATCTGGAAATGAAAAGGAAAATAATGTGAAGGTTACGGTGCTTACTAAAATCAGAACCAGCAGAATAAGCCATTAAATTTCTTTAGAAATCTACATTGTTGCACAGGAGTTACCGGTAAGACCAACCGCTCCAATGGAAAAATTTGGCAAACTTGATGCATAAATTAGACCTGTTTGGGCGAACCGGTCAAATCACAGTGAGGGACAGAAAAGAGGAAATCTGTTGGTCCGAAATAAATGTTTCGGTCTTTAATTTCCCACAAAAAAGCAGACAAACAGACAAACAGAAACTTATTGATATGAGACAACACGTACCTGATTCATTTGACTCTACAACTGGCGAGAAGGACATCAGGTTATCCACAGCCCCGGCCACAGAGGTCGACACGGAAGCAAAGAAGACGGAGTCTCGTCTCTTCTCACTCTTACCTGGAGAGTCAAGACTAAACACAGCCAACTGACCGCATGGCGTCACGGCGCGTGAGCCTTCTTTTCCAGCCCCTGCGGCCAGCGTAACGAGCGGCGAACCATCATTATTGGCAGGAAATCGTCGCACCACGTGTTCCGGTGACATCATCCCTAAGCTGTCTCCAAGTGCAGGAGTCTTGCTGTTCTTAGAGGGAGATACATATATCGTGGTCTTCGGCATGGGAGTAATTTGGCGGGAGTTTGGAGATGGTGTGTCCATGTCTGAGAGATACCTGAGGATGTGTATGGGTGTCCTGCCTGTCTTGGGTTCACTTTTAGTGATTGAAGGCTTGAGAAAGGTGCCGGGTTCGTCTGGCGGAGTGATGTTGACATCTGCGCCGACAGCGGTGCCTTCCAATTTGGGGTCCTTGTTATCAAACACGATCTCTAAAAAATAACATATACAAAATAAACCAAGTAGGAAGCTTATTTTGCAGACTGAGACTTAATTACAATACAGTTTTACTTTTAGCCTCAGAACATTGACAGTGACTGCTGCCCGTTCTTGCTTCCCTCCGATCGCGCTTTCGCTCCTTCTACAACTGGAAGTGTAATTTATCTTACAATCTTATTGGTCAACAATCAACCAATGGCCCCCAACTTACCATCCACAGGCACTGAGTCCACAGGTTTCTTCTGGCAGTCTTCTTCATCCGACGAGGAAGGGCATAGATATCTACAGAATGCATCTGGTTCTTGACCCTTTGGATCGAGATCACATTTTTTAGAATTTACCATAACCCTTCTCTAATAAGTGGCTAAAGCGAAGGTTCTTTACACAAAAAGAGAAAGAGGCGATATCTTTCCAACTCCATAATACTGTTTATTAGATTGCAGCAATATTGGTAGGTTGAAACTAAAAACTGCAAAGTCGACTTCTAAAACATACAACAATGCCAAGTAAACTGATTTGTAAAGTGATTATGCGCTAAAGAAACTGGCTTTAAATACAAGAGGACTGCGAAATAACATGCGATATGAGAAACGTGCGGGAAGGTGTAGCTGACGAAGAAAAACGCTAACAAACTTAACAAAAAACACAAACGAGGTATGAAAAAGAGAACAAAACGAAATAAATAAATACAAATCACACGAAAATAATTGGCAAGCACTTAGATCTTATAGGAGCAAAGAAATCATGAGTAAACCAGCGAAAACGTTTATTATAAGGAATGCGCTATTCTGCCGAAAGTTCAAAAACCTTCGTTACAGAATGGCCTCCGCACAGTGACAATATACTCTCCTGTTTCTAAGCAGTCTTGGTTTTTTTTTTTTTTTTTTTTTTTTTACCACGAAGATCTAAGTTCTCTATTTGAATAGTAATGAATCATAATTTCTGGCCAACTCACATTTTTGGGCAAGTCACATGTAGAAGGCTCCTCCGTTGCTTGGAACAGTTTCACGGAAATTTGTTCCGGAGTCTGCTCAGAAATAGGGAAAACATGAAACATGTAAGGATTCTAAAATATCACCACTTAAAAGGTAAGGAAATAAAAAGCAAATTCTGTTCGACGGAATTACGACTCTTTCTTCAGATTAATTAATCCTTGCGATAATTGACACAAATTAACCTTAGCATGAACTCACCATGAAGTCGCTCAATAGGAATACGCAGTGAAAGTAATCTAAATTTTTTTGTCGAATTATGTGAAGCTAGTGGATTCCTCCTGAAGGATATCCTGTTATACTTATGGTTCCAGTTGATTAACTGTTTACACCCTTGAGCAATGCTTGCTTTCTCCGCCACATACCCGTGTTACTGCTTTAAGAGCGCATTTTGGCTGCGTGTCGTTTAACAAAAGACAATTTCATCACACCACACACCTGCATACACCCACGTGACGATTGTAAGTAGTTCTGAATCTAATTGGTTGAGAGGATGGCGCCAGTTTTGTTGGACCAATCACATGACAAAGTAAAGCAAAAACAAAGCTATCCCAGATCAAATTTGATACCCGATCGAAAATTGCTGATATATAAAACTTAAAGCCTTACCTTTCCTACAGCTTCGGCCTCCAAAGGCACCGAATCTCGGTATTTAGAGGGTGTCCTTCGCAATGACCTTCTCAATCCCGACCCAGGGCACTGCTCTTTAGGTTTGGCTTCGGCGTCAGATTCTGATGAGCTACATTCTGCACTTTCTGTCCCGTGTGTAACATTCTCGTCGACAGTAGAAACTCTTCGTCGAGGCCTCTGCTGGTAATAGGGTGTTCCTGAGCGACTGCGGCATTTACGCGCCGAGAAACAGCGCGGAGTTGACCTCTTGGCTTTGCTCTCGATTAGGTCTGGATTATCTTCAACAGCGGTCTCTATCGAAGTACTACCTCCTTCGTGAGCTGCATATACAGGCGTGTTTTCTTGACCAGGCGATTGAAAGGTGACTTTTCCCAAAGCCTTTCGAGGTTTGTCCTCTGTAGTCTTACGAGCAGATTTCAAAACTTCTAGTTTCACTTGTTCGAGTTCGCAATGAATTTTACCTTCTTCTTGTTTGCTTTCCATTTCACACACGTCTTCCTGGTTTGGTTCTTCAAGTTTCATTCTACTTCCTGTAACAACCATTTCGCTGACTTGAATGCCATTGTCTGGAGTAAGTCTTAACCCTGGACTGTCTTCACTGATAATCATAGGTGTGGTCACTATCACGGGTGTGCTGTTACCAGCCATAACACGTAACTGTGGCGTCTTACGAATGGATCGGCGCACTGGTGTCAATACTACCTCCTCGCTTCCATCTGCAACACATTTGAATAGGGTCAAGACACAAAAAATTTAAAGTGCACGCCAAACAATAAGACATTTGTCAATTCAAATTGCCAGTGAAGTATTCTTTTGGTCATCAACTATCATGGTTGAAACTGGATAGTGGGCGCGCTTAACTCTGGCCGGTGCGTTGAGTACTTGGGTAAGACAATCATTCTCAACGGTGGCTCCCCTTCCCTCAAACACTCATTCTCAAGCTTGTCCCTAAGGGATTTCCAGTCAGGTGTCAGGGTAAGGACCAGGACCCTCTCTCTTTTCTTCTTGAAGGGCGAAAGAAGACCCTGGGAAAGAAGCTAACGTATGCTTAGAAGGAGGAGTGACTTAGAAAACGCAAGGGTTTTAAACCAATCGGAGACCAGTATGCCATCTGGCGTTCAGCGCTTTTCTGGGTTGTTCGCATGAAGCTGAAACCAGGATAAGTTTGGGCTAAGATCACCTGACGTGTGCAAGGTTGAATCCACTTGCAAAGTTATAAAACGTAAAAGAGAGATATTTGTCTACGTCAAGCAACTTACCGTTTTTCTTACACTTTTTCACAGGTGTTAGAATAGTAACGAAAGCCTCTTCCTGAGATTGGATGAAAATAAAAGCAAAGCTGACAATTTGACAAGCAGAATGAGACCGGAAAAAATGCGACTTCAAATACAGCCGTTTTGGATGGAATTGACTGAAATAAGGATTCATTATGTTGCTGTTTGCCATCAGACGCAACCTCAATCAATTTTCTCCCTCAGACTTTCCATCTCAGTCTGTAACAGGAGTTGGTTACTTTATTTGGCGCAGTTCCTCTGAGAAAATGCTTCTCGTCATTCGCTTTAGGCAAGTACGCACACGCGTGGGAATCCGTCGCGTTTCTCGCGCGAGGAACCTCTGTTTGTTGTTCCTTAATGATAGCCATATATATGCAGAAACACAAAGAAAACAAAACACTTACCTGATGATGTCTTTTTTCGGCTCTCAACTTCTCTTTTTCTTCAGCCATCTTTGCCTTCATTGCCAATCTCATTTCTTGAATTCTGTTTCTTGCAGCAGCCGCTTTGTTGTTAAGTTTAGCGTCAGCATTTTCGGATGGTTTCTAAGGTGCCAAATCAAAATTAATGTCACCCGAAAACATAATTCCAAAGAGCAAATACTTTATTAATCCCTAGAGATGATAAGCATCTTATTCCTCTAAACAGTATAACTATCATCCCTGAATCACACAATTAGGTCAAAAGAATAAAGGGAATGGTTACCAACCCAAGAAGCTCTTGATGGTAAGACAAATTCTCCTTGCAAATACCAAAGGAAAATAGAGAGAACAGAGTGGAGAACTTCCATACTGAATTCTGATGTTAGAGGTCACCCTAACTGGCCTGTAAGTGCAGTTAGTATGGGTAATGTAAATAAACACAAGGAAATTTTCGAAGACAACAAAATTGCATACCCATGGGGGAGTGCAATTTGTAGTCTTTGTAAAATTTACTTGCGCTTATTTACATCAAATTGTGCCTGAAATCATGCAATTACTTATGAATAATTTAACTGGAAAAACATCACAGGAAGTCAAGACAGACAGAATTTTGACACCTTACATGTTATTTTTGTGATTTGCACTCATGTTTACAACTTTGCCCTGGTGTTCCACAAAAAATGCACTATTTTTCATCCAATCAGGAGCACATATTTTTTTCATGTGCACAATTATGCACGTAAAGAGTGCCTACAACTAGGACATCAAATATCAAACATTGCACCACCTTTATACAACAATTCTTTACAAGTAAATGACCCTTATAGCACAAGAAAACTTAAATTTTCATACGTGCTACCTGGGTATAAAAATCTACCTTTGCTTTAGTCTTCTTCAAGGATTTCTTTGTCTTCTTTTCTTCTTCTTTCCAGTTGTTTTCCTTTAACTTCTCCAGTGCATCAAACTTAGCATTCACATCTTCAACCTGAAAGGTTAACAAGGAAGCAGAAAAACATCAAATATGTTCTCTCACAAACAGTATTTAGAAATGAAAAGTTAATTCAGATTCATTTCTCTACCTGAAAATAAATCATTTCCCAGAAACCTTGAAGGTCAGAGGCAGTGGCTTGCTTTTCGGCATTTTTGTCCTACACAAAAACAAAAGTTTGGCGTTTAAACTTAACTTTTTACAAGCTAGAAATTACATATAGTACCTACTTTGTACATACATAAGTTTAACATGTGTTGTGAATGATGAAGTGGGGTTTGTAAATCCAACCCTAACCCTAAATCACAATGATGGCATCTGCATTGAAGGCAGGCACATCCAGTGTGTATAAGGGGAACATATGCTGTCAAAATTTCCCTTGAACACTTCACTGTAGGAGACAAGTGTAAGATGTGTTTTAAAAATGAAAAAGTTTCTAAAGCACAACCCATGAGTTCAAATAAGGTTTAATTTAGAGAAAGATGTTTTTTATCTTATCACAAGCATGGGACAAAGAAAAAATTCTGAGTTTCCATGAGGAATCCAACCTCAGACCTTCGGATTCCATGCCTCGATGCTCTACCATTGAGCCACAAAGACAAAAAAATTAATTTGTGGCATGTCTTAACCCTTTAACTCCCAGAAAAGCTTAACATGTAAATTCTCCCTACAAAATCCACACATTATCCAGAAAACTGGCAATAAGAATACTCAAATTAATCAAGTCAAGTTTCTATCTTGATCTAGCTCCAAATTCTCATCACTAATTTACAAGGAAATGTGTAGCAGCTGGAGAGGAGAATAACAATCAGATCATGGGAGTTAAAGAGTAGAGGAACCTTGTTCTGATACGGTGTAAATGAGGGGGTATAAACTAATAAACTTACCTCACTCAGAACTATGAGGCCTGAAAACTGATGGAACCTCTGATCAATTAACAGCTGGGCTTGGCCAATTACTGTCCTTATTTGCCCAGTCACTGAAGAAAATGAAAAAGCTTGATCTAAAATGCAACTTTTTTCCTGATATTTAAGATATTTAAGTCATAACAGCCATTTTGTCACGTTCCCATGAAGCATGAACAAATGGTGTAGATATTTTCATCCCTTTTTCTAAGCATTAAGATACATTTTTTTTGTGACAGTTTTATTTACCAAACTTTTTATACCACCATTAAATACATACAAATGTAGGTAAACCAAGGAACATTCAGTGAACTTATTTTCAGAGAATCACCAACTGGTTTTGAAATAAACCTTAAAGAGACTGTAAAACATTCTAAGCCATACCTTCTTCACTGAGGCTTTGTTCATCAGCATTAATCCTCTCCCATTTTGCACAGATTTCATTCAACCTGTCAGTCTCCTTTGCTACAAGATTCCTAAAGTATGCTGCATCATGTTTTGTGTCAAGATCGCTGCCATCATCTGTTTCTTCAACTAATGAAGACTGTCCTCGGCTGGATGAAATTTTGGCATCTGTTGGACGAGATGCTGTGTCCTTTTTCTCATCTACATTACTACCTGTACCTTCTTGACTTCCAGATCCCTCACATTTCTCAGTTTCATAATCAGCCATCTGTTGTTCAGTATTCTCTTTTTCATCTAGTGTACTATTCATATGACAAAGTGCCACAGGGTCTTCCCAAGCTTTGCTCTCTGTCTGCATTTCTTCAGTAGATTTCTCCTTGTTGGGACTAAAAAAAGAAGACGCTGATGTTGGAAATATAAATTCTGCAGCACTCTTTGGGCTAAGTGGCTGAAACGTGAATGTTTTTGATAAGTATGTGAAGGTGTTGATGCCACTTGGAGCAGTGAACTGAAAATCTTTGGGAGCAAGAGATGGTGGCCCCAAATCTGGTCCTGGCTTTTTTGCATTCCTATCCACACCTTCCGAGCTACCTCTACCAAATGAAACAGTATTCTTTATGTTCTCCAGAGCTGGTAAATCAATTTTTGTAAACTCCTGAGTTGTTTCTTCAAGTGGAACTTGTTGGGTATCCTTAACACTTCTCGTTGATTTTTCTTGAAGTTTCTTGGCTTGAGATCTTGTTTTCACTTGGTTTTTTGGCTCTCCTGTGCCAGAAATGAAATAAAATAAATTTATATCATTTGTAAAAGAAAAATGGATCTTTTTTTCAGGTGATTCCAAGGGTAAGAAATTCAAAATCAATTCTACATTTACTTACCTTTCTTGCTGGACTGAGAGACTGCAACATTTTTGCCAGTTGAAGATGATTTCATTTGAACACTTTGCCTTGTGACCCTGCCAGTCTTGTCGGAGCTAAATTTAGCCTGATACAAGTACAACCACAGGAGGAATACAGTATATTACTAGTGAAAGCTTGATCACAAAAAAATGTTCAAATTTCACACACATACAAAGAGTGAAACAGTTAACATTGATGGTCTTCTGCCAACTGAATTGTCAGTCAGCAGAAGTTGATCTCACCCATTTTTTCAGACCCTATGAATATCACGCAACATGTAATCCTCTGTATACAAACAATCATGCACATGGAGTTCAAAACCAACTCTTGGAACAAATTTACCTAGACTACCACATATGAGTTTAGACAAGAATCTACTCACTCGGTACTTTTTTTTCTGTAACCCCTCATTAAGCCTGAAATCTCTAGTCTCAAAAAACAAGGGCGCTAAGGTCTTAAGTTTGTGGCCTGTGGCACCTACATCATGTAGCTTCTGTTAAATTCCAGCCCTGTGCCACATGAATATTCAAAACAAAACTATACCATGCGGTAGAATAGAGGGGTAAGTTTCTTAAGAAACTGTGGTGCTACGTCAGTGGGAGGGTATAGAAAGGTAATTTGGCATTATCAACTAAGTTGATAATGTAAATTGGCCATTACAAAGAAATTCAAAGCTGATGTTTTGGGTGTTAGCCCTTTGTCAGAGTGAATGGAGGAATGAGGATTGTGTGTGTGTGCTCTATTCAGTCTGACAAAGGGCTTGCACTCAAACTGTCAGCTTTGAAACTCTTTACGGTGACCAATTTACATTATCAACTCAGTTGATAAAGCCAAATTACCCTGTTACATCTTATGCAGTAACTAACCTTCTCCTTTAGCTTATCATTATTTGCATCTTTAGATTTGGGATCCACCTTCATATTACTTTTGTAATTAGCTGCTTTACTTGACTCCTTTTTGGCAATCCTAGCTGATGCCCTAGGGACCTGTTTGTCGGATTTGTTTGCAGCAGGCTTGGAGTCAGGTTTAACTGGTTGAGTAACCCCTCTGTTCACTTTCTTCCCAGAACTGATGGAATAAAGAGTAGCATCTTCTTGGTGTTTGACGTGACGCACAACAAAAGATTTCCTTTTCTGTGATTCAGAAGCTTTCTTTTGTTTTCGCTCCTCTTGCCACTTGATTAGCTGCTCTCTTCTGCTAAGCTGTGGTTTTGAAGTTTCATCTTGAAGCTCATCAACTTAAAGAGGAAAATTATATGTTGCAACTAATGCCTCAATTACAGAGGGTGACCTTAAACTCCCATGCGTGACTTGGGCAGAATTTCACGTTACAACATCTATACATCATCAAGAAGATGTGATGTGAATGAAGAAAAAAAGCAATAAGGGGATTATTAGTTGATCAAAAACCAAATTCTTCAAACTAACATCATAAGAATTGTATAGTAGACAGTAGGGAGAATCACTAATGTGGGTAAATTTGTAAGGGGTGGAGTTTAATTTCAGTTGGTTTCGTGTGTGTATTTTGATAGATGTAATCTATCACACATCCTTGAAATTTTCAATGGTCTCCTCGCATCATTTCCAACTGGACTGATTGAAAGATTGATAGGCAACAGGATTGCTATCATTAAATTTTAAAATATCAACTACTTTACCAGTTACTATGATGAACTTCAGCAAATATTTCTTCTGTGTGATATCAATAATCTCAGTTGTGAGCTCATTCAAATTCCACAACAATTATATGTTTACCGTTTTCTCCCGCTTTCGTACACTTGTCAACCACGTTTTCATCAGCCAGTGGAGATAGAGGCATTCTCCTTCGTTTGGAGATTGCATCCATCCTGGAGAGGTGACGTTTTTCACTTGCACGCTGAGCTCGAAAATTACGATCTGAAGCTCTGACTTTTCCGCGAGCCTTGTACGAAGATACATGATCGTATGTAAATTTCTTCCTGGCTATATCTTCCATAGTCCGACTAACTTAAAATAGAACTAGTTATTTTACAAATATGACAAGAGATCAATAGCTTTCTTGGCAAATAAACGATAATTTCTGCTTTAAACTCGTAAAAAATGACTAGACGGCATACGAATGATAGATCACCTAGTTCGAAATTCGTTCCAACGTTTCACTTCTTCAGTTTTGAACTCCCATTCGTCAATTTCACAAATATTGACCAATCACATTGACGATTTGATATCACGTGAAAGTACCATGTGCTAACAGCTCAAGCCCTCTCGAGGTTGAGGTTAATCTACCATGAGATCGAGGTTATAATTGAAATTAGAGACAAAGCATTCATGTTTGTGGACGAGAGTTTCAAATCTTCTCCATTCTTTACCACGATGGGAGCTGCTCGAATAAAGCTGTCTCCTATCGGAATAGTTGTTCTAGGACTTGTTTTCGTCGCAATAATCTATTACTTATCCACAGATGGCGGAAGTGGGGAGTTCTCTCAGAGGTACTTTGAGGGCGAAGACACAGTATCGATGGAGAGACTGATCAGAACTGCAATTTATCTTGCCGAGAAAGGGGGGAATATCGTTCGGAAAATCCGCAAAGGCGAAGATTTAGGGGTAAGCATAAGAGCAGACATATCCTTGATATCTTTGAGTCTCTTAAAGCAACAAACTCTATACCCATACAGCAATCAATTACCACTTACAGGTGTGAATATTTATAAAGATTATTTGTTTTAGATAAGGTAGCCGGAAGGCTCAATTTTAATGATCGTAAAAAAGCTGACTAACACATGCACGTGCACAGATATCCCTGTTCTCTTTTAGTGTCATTTCTGGATGTTAAGAATTATTAGTAACATCTAAAATTGTTTAAACAAATGTGAGTAGACCGAAATTTTAATAAAATATGCATAAATGTGATGTGGCATTTACAGTGAGTTTCTGACAACTGACAACGTGGAGGTATTGGTAATTTACATGTATACTTCGAGTTTGTGAGCTTACGAGCGTCACAGCAATTGCAATTCATTATACCGAAGTTAATTTAAAGTAGTTATTTTAGACTGTATTGAACATGAATTACTTCTACGAACTGATTTTCTCCACCGGCAATATCGGAAGGATAAAATTTTAACTACATTCGGTATAATTTTTAAAAATTATTATAAGCCTAGTTTAGTGGTAAAAATTTTCATGTGCTCAACCGTATTAAGCCTTAATCCTTTAGTTGAGCACATAAAAAGATCAGTTTTTGAATGAATTTGGTTGGACCTGCACTTAATTGCAATAACGTTGTAATAATATTATAAAAGCAAATTAAAAAGCCAAAAAGGAAATATTTAATTATACTTGCTTATGATTAAAACTGCCCTCTGGCCTTATGCCTGCTAGCGGAACAATTTTTCAGAGAATTTCTATGAAAAAAAAGTTGTTTCAAACTTCTTGAGAGAATCAGATGTTTGATAATTTCAAGCGATTCCAAAAATTAAAAAAATTAATAATAATTACATGTTAATTCTGTAAACTATATGCTAATAAATTCAAATTTGGCTCTATTTTTTCCTCTTTTGATGAGTTAGTGCAACTAGGTGTGTCTAATTTGGGTTTGTCTTAGCTATTTACACATGGGAAGTTTGACACTCAAACATCTACCATTCAAATATCAAACTTTTTTTTTTTGCCAGACACGAAACATGAAATTAGAGTAATTTGATTTTGCATTCCACAATTTTGTTCTCACTCTAAAGGACGAGTCGGACAAATTATGTTATTTGTCTGAAGTAGGCATCAAACTTAATTATTTTGGGTTGACTCAAGTAGATATCTGAGCTCAATACTTGGAAAGGTTAAGGTTGAGCTATCCCAGGTCTCAGAAAACTTTAAGGATCAGTTGTTTAAAGAAAGTTTAGCTGTTGTTTGACAAAACTGTGTCCTAAACAATCCTCAATTTAGCTGAATCTTTCATATGAACATTTATTTTTGTGAACAGTGTTAAAAGGGCCAAAGAATAAATTTTGGAAGGACATTAACTTAATTAAATTAACCCCTCATAAAGAAAGCCTGAGGCCCACTGATTCCATGAAGCCATGCTTTGGGTTAGAAATTGTGTAAATAACCAGCCTTAAAAGTTTCCTAATACAATCTATTGATTCAGAGCTGTCAACAGGAGCAGGAAGCCGGCCAAAACTGCTGGATAGTCTTGCCATCTTGAGCGCTGCTAAAAATTCAAACAATTATTGGTACCTCTCTTTTGAAATTTTTCTATTTGTGGTTGATCCTTTTCCCTTGATTTACAGGAAGAAAGCAAGGGAAAGACTCTTGAAGGAGCCAACAATCCAGTAACACAGGGAGACATGTTGTCTCATAGAGCCATGTATTATGGCTTTAAAAAAGAATTTCCTAGGTTAAATGTGGTGTCTGAAGAACATGACCACGGTGAAGTTGATTTAAAAGATGTTAAAGCTCCTGATATCTCTACAATTAAGCTTGACGGCAAACTCTATAACAAGGAGGATGAGGTTGTATCTGCTGGTAGCCTTCTTGTATGGATAGACCCGCTAGATGCCACACAAGAATATACAGAAAATCTTGTTCACTATGTAACTACGATGATTTGTATTGTTGTCAATGGAAAACCTGTGGCAGGAATAATTCATAAACCTTTTCTTCAGGAGACATATTGGGCTTGGGTTGGCCATGGATCCTCAGGTAATATAAATGTGCCACCTGAAAAAGATTCTGCATTGCAAATGCCAAAGGTCATTGTTTCAAGGTCTCACGCCGGTAAAGTCAATGCTACTGTTCGGTCAGCATTTGGTCCACAATCCATGGTGATACCAGCTGGAGGAGCAGGGTATAAGGTGTTGTCACTCTTTGAAGATAAAGCCAATTGTTATGTTCATGTTACGCTAATCAAAAAATGGGACATCTGCTCTGGGGATGCCTTGTTGAGAACACTTGGAGGAAAGATGACTACATTAGATAATGAAGAAATTAATTATGGTGATGGTTTTAAACCAGCTAATGAGAAAGGACTTGTCGCTGCATTACATAATCATGCTGAGTATCAAGAGAAGCTTGCACACAAGTTAAAGTCAAATGTCAAAACAATACATTAATTCAAAGTTGTTTATAATTTATTGCCTCCTATACCTGTGTGCAAAAAAAAAGAAAAAAGACATGTATTTTGAAATTCAATGCATGCATAATTCCAAGAGGCACCTAAATTAGTTGACAGCATCCTGTCAGGGAATCATTTGAAGAGGAAAATCTTCAATGCTTGGGGTTTTTACATGTATGTTGTGGAGCAACATAAAGAAAGGGAAAAAATGGTTTACATTAGATTCTTTAGCATCAATGTAAATTGTTTGAAATTTTTGGGAAAAAACCTGCATCATACTTTTTTATCTGCAGTACATTTAGTCATACTATGCAAATGTTATCTCTGCTGCGAGTGAAACAAATCTGTGGCAGGGATGTCACTTTTGTACACAAAGCATTTTCAAAATACAAGCTTTACTTGTTATTTAAGTGGTAATTAACATTGTATTCAAAGTACAATTATGAGACATAACTCATAAACGTCCAGAACATGTAACTTCTCCCTATAATTTTCACATATCATACAGCTAACAGGTAATGAGAAAACTCAAACTTGTCTGGTAGAAGTCATTATCTTGATCTAACACCAAAATTCTCATAACTAATTAACAAGGAGATGTGTCGCACCTAGAGGGGAGAAATAGCAATCAGATTTTGGGAGTTAAAGGGTTGATGCCTAAACTTTTATTACAATCACACTTTGGCTTTTGTAGTAGTAATATTTAAGTTGTATTTCTGGTGAGGGTCACATGACCTCTATGAAGCAATCATAACTCATTTTTTGAGAAAAAGGGAAATCACATAAATTACAAGTAACTCTATCCCAAATGCTTTTACTCATTCATGTTTTAATTAGGTATTTAATTAGTCTTGCAAAAACTGAGCAGACTGAAGTAATATATATTTGGGATAATAACAAATAAATTAAAATTTTATACATGGAATATACCAAAGATGCTGTGCCAGTTACTTTAAAACACTCCATCACAGGCCCTTCACCTCTAGCTCTCAAATAAATCACAGATACAATCAAACATGACACTCTTATTCTCACAGCGATGGTCTTCATATTTGCCAGAGGCCACAACATACAACTTACATTTATGGAAGTCCTCAGAATTATCATAAGTCCATAAATTGTGAACCCTTCACACATGCATGTGTAGTTACTACTATGAATATTTTCTTAACTGTGAAATATGACTTACTGTATTGTAATGGAGCATACCTGTCATGCATAGGGAAAAAAATGAGGCCCTGCTTGGGATTTCATGGGTTCAAATCCCATACAGGCCTGAATTTTTTTAAGCCCTTATTTTCACCACTGCATAATTAGTGTGTTCATTACTGTGAAAGATTGCTTTCAAATTCAATTCTTAATCTGCACTTCACCTATATGGTTTTATGTGTATTCAAAGTCGTCAATGGGGAAAATCTTTGCACTAGTGTATACAACTCTCTTGATCATCAAATTAGATTTTACTCATGGGTATATTTTGTTTTTAAAGATTATTCTTTCTGGTTTTTTTTTTAATTGAAAAGACCTTTGAGTTAATGACCCTTCATTACAGCATTTTGCAAACTTGTTTCAGGAATGAGTTAGATCCATATTTCCATAACTGTGAATTTTGTTTCTTTTTTGGGTATAATAACCCACGTTCATGCTTTATAGTGATGCATCTTTTTTTCTAAAGATGGTAGTGTTGTAAACTCTATGTGAAGTAACACAAAACATATTTTCACCATGTTGCTCTTGGGAAAGTTTAAGAAGGATTTTTTTCAAAAGACACTATTAGGAAAAAATGTTTATCAAAATCTATCTTCTGATCTTAACAATAAGTAACCTGAGCATACACCACTTTGTATATCTGACTGTCAAGTGAAGGTTTCCAAATTGGCAACTGATGTTGAATATTTAGTCAAATGAAGCTCAAACTGTGCACAAACAGCTCATTATCACAACAGCCCATGTAGTAAGAATGCTGGCTTTGTCATTGTGCAAAGATCTTTATATTTTTAATTGGGTACTTGACCTACCAGTAACCCTTCCTCAATGCTTTCAAATTCCCCACAATGACTGAGATCATGTCCTTCATTTAACACATTTTGCAATCTTCCATGAATGCACACAAAATTCTATGGTAGAAAGTCACCTATTTGGGAGTAAGCTGGCTTTTCCCAAATGAACAACTAACACTACAGGTTAGGCAAGTTATAATGGTAATACAACTGGGTGGAGTCAGATTCCGTTGGTAATCATACAAGTGATTAACAAAATTGGACAACCACAAACTAGGAATCTGATTTGTCAATCACTTTTATAATTACTGACTGAATTGGACAACACCAAGTCCTGTTACCAATTAATCAAAACAATGACAAAATTTAAGAAACTGCATGATGCACACTTACACAAGCATGACTTATTGATTGTCACTTTAACTGTCTTATTACAGTACAGTACACTGTCCAACTACAAGCATGATGCATGCACTGTCCTGTTAGTGCTCAAATCAGGTTGGTGATAACCACTCATGTTTGGAAATTTTGTTACAGTTTTGATCCATTGCTTTATCTTTCAGGTGTCTTCAAAAGTGTTGCTCCAAAAGATTGTACCAATATTAGTGACAGACAATTGACATTCTATGAATGTTTGATTTTTTTGCGAGGAAGAATGGGACCTGACCACATCCTCGTATACACTTAACTAAGAAATACCAACAGCAGGAACACAGCTATTGTTAGGGTAATTTGGTTTCATCAACTAGGCTGATGATGTATATTGGCTACAATTGAGAGCTTCTAAAGCTGACATATTGAGCATTAGACCTTCATCAGAGCAAAAAGCATCTGTAGAAACTCTCTGCCATGTTCAATTTGCATCAACAACCCAGTTGGTTAACCAAATTATGTTGTAACATGCCACCAACACAGCACCACAGTTCCTCTAGAAAGTTACCCCATTTATTAATTTGAGGTAGACACTTGTTTAAAGAGATATTGTTTGCCCAAGGTAAAATAATTTTAACAGATTTCACTTATTTTTCAAACCCTAAAAGGGGATTTGGACTTAAGATGCCTTGTATATGCACAGGATCCCCACTGTCCGCCGAAAATTGTTAGATGCACTACTATTGAAGATCTGACATGACCTTTGAAATTTTTTATTTTAAATCACAAGAAATTTTTATGAATTTGCAGCTTCTGTCCAGTTTGGCCAGTAAGCATCTTCCAAATAAGACTGACCGCCTTTGCCTTTAATGTCCTTTTCCCACTGAACCTCACACTTCCTATACAACAGCATAGCAGCTCTAGCATCTTCCACGGAACAATGTTCGTTCACCTGAATGTCCCACTTCAACAACTGTCTGGTAAGTCGTTTTAAAGATGGCGTAGAATTTCGCGGAAAACCGGCCAAGGCTCGTAACGGTATGTGCTTTGAAGTGTCTCTGACAAGATCCGAAGGATGTTTAAGCTTTAGAACTTTCAGATCGAACTGTAACGCATGTCCCACGAGTTTACGCTTCTTTATTAATCTTTTGACTCTTTTCCTTGCCAATCGGAAGGAGATCGCATTGTCCATGTCTATGGGTCGTATTCCGCTCCACTGTGTTCTATAGTCTGTAATAGGTTTATCAGGTTTGACATGAACGTCGTAAAGAACGTCACCGTCGTAGTTAACAACGCTACACCGAGCTAAAGCACTCGTCTTCTCGCCACCAACGCCAACCATCTCACAGTCTAAGGCAACAGGACTTAACATTTTCGACTTTTTCCAATCACTGTGTACTGTATCAGAACTAGCAAATTTTCGATTTTTCACGCAGTTTGAGTCGCTTGTATCTGACACTTCCATACCAAAATCTCCTCGTGCAATGATGAATGGTGAAACGGTAAGAAGTGGCAAATATGAGCCAACTGTTATGTCGCCACGTGGTGCAACACAGTCGCCATCTTTTTGATTGCGTAATCGGAGAGACTGGTTTTTAGTTTAGGACATTAAATGCATAAAGTCCGCAGTGCATGCTAGTTAATTTTCTCTTGGGGGGGGGGGGGGAAGGCTTTGGACAAAGCACTGAAAAGAGAGGAAAGAAAACCTTTGGAATCTTTCATAAAATATGTGTTTTAAGCATTGCAATGTTGAGGAAACTGCTCTATCTCACAGATTTATCAGTCTTTATGTCACAAGTCGTCCAGTTGCACAAGAGATTCAAAAAGCGCCCACGCTCTAATAAGCTTCCTCCCACCCCCTAAACCATAATATGCCAAACAAGCGCCCCTCTCGAGTAAGCACCTCCACTCCTCCCTCATTTTTTTAAATATTAGAGATTTAAGGACAGCATGTTTCCATTGTCACTTTATTCAAACATTTTTGTTTAAACTACAACGGAATCAGCGCATGAGAATAATAATCGCCCCCCTCCCTCCCCCCCCCCCGACTATTAAGCGCTCTGCTTCCAATAAGGGCCGCACCCTTCTCTCAACCGAAATTTTAAATAAGCATCTGGGCGCTTATTTGAAGAAACAAGGAATATGACCTTGAGGAATCGAACACAATGAAGCGGCAAATTCAAATGAAATGGATCTTTGTTTATACTGAACATGAATTAGGCATCGGCCACTAAGACAGTACTCCAATAAAAAAAAAAAAAGAGAGAAAAACGACATCAACAGTAACAATTAAAGCTTTGCTATCGCCCTGGCTGAAGACAATACGATACAGATCATTATATTTACATAACGATCTTTTTTTACCGCAATAATTCTTAGCTATTATAACCGGCATGCAAATGTGTCCCATGTACAGTAAATATTTATTTACAGGCGAAATTGATGGCAGTTTTTCATCTTGAATTTCTTCCGGGAAGAGATTTAAGTTGCTTAGCTAAGCTAAACCCTTCATAAGGAGAAAAGAAGAAAGTCACCCGAACTTGCTTCAGCAATGAGGATGTACCGTTTTGGGAGACTCCACCTGTGTCTCAGAATCAATCAAAACTGCGTCATCTGAGCTATGACATAATGTATTGATTAATATCAATAAGTTATTCCCTAGTTGAAACTTCTTAAGCTCTTTGTACAAATTTGAAGCATATATCTTGAATATGACAACGTTTCATATTTCATTCCCTGAGAAATAATCCATTATCAGTTTTCAAACTTTTTTTTAGAAGCCAAGTTCATCACTTACGCCCCCGTACAGGAGCTGTTTGCGGGATTTGTACGCCGGGATACGGGTTGGGGTAAGGAAAGGGCGGCCGATAGGGACTGACTGGCAAGGGTGGTTGCATCGGATAACCTAGTTGAGGAGGGCTGACTTGTGGATACAATGGTCTTTGTTCTAAAGGTCGAAGCCCTGGAGATGCGGGCTGTAGACCAGCGGGTGGTAGCCGATACTGCGGAGGGGGAACAGGGTATGACTGATAGGCTGGTTGCTGCATATTTGGAATCGGATATCCCGTGTTAATCAGGGGAAGAGGCGATGAACGGGGAATAGTTAAGGCAGGTCTGTAGATTCTTATCTTCCAAGGTGTCTGAGTTGATGGCATGGGAGTGGAATAGTAAGGGTAGGAAGACTGTGGAGGATATCCAAAATAAGGATAGGTTGGCTGTGGTATAGTGACTGGCGGAGGTTTCTCGTGAGACTTTTCTTTGCCGCTCTCAGATTCCTTCTCTGACTCCTTCCCCTTCTCTTTACTTTGTGAACGTGGCTTGGAAGCCGCAACTGTGGGTTGATAGTATTGCTGGAAGGTTGGCTGGTAGAAAGGCATCGGAGGATTTGGCACGGGCTGGTATGGCTGCTGGAAGGGGTACGAGGTGACCACCCCTTGTAGTTGTACCGGTGACTTCCCTTGACCAGCTTGTGGCTTCTGCTTCTCCTTTGTATTTTGGCCCATTTGCAAGAACTGTGGTGGAGGCTGCTGAATCATCTGCTGAGGCTGCGGAAAAACAGGCCAGGGCTGCGGATACGCTGGCCTTGGGATAGCCTGGTATGGCTGTGGTGCTTGGTGTTGGGGTTGTGGTTGACGCGGTAGAATTAAGAACTGTGGCGATGGAAGTGTGGCTGGTCTTTGCGGAACCTGGTAACGAATCTGTTGTGGTTGCACAGGGATTGGGAAAGGATACGTTTGCGGTCGTAGAGGGACTGGGTAAGGGGACCGGATGGGAGTTTGTGGTTGGTATTGGCGTTGTTGTGGCCGAGGTGGAACTGGATATTGGTACGGCTGCGGTTGAGGTGGTAATGGGTATTGAGGGGGTGAAATTGGGTACTGATATGGCTGTTGCCGCGGAAGGATCGGGTAAGCGGGCTGTGGTTGAGGTCGGTACTGAAACTGGGCTTGCTGAGGGGCTGAAAAGGGGTTTGGTGGGGGATAACCTTGTATTTGGCCTGCTGGAGAACCAACCATGTTGTAACCAGGTTGTTGTGGTGCTCCATAAGAGCTTTGGAAAAACTGCTGGCCAAATGAATCACAGCACCATGGGCTACAGGCGGCCGGCATGCATTGCGAACTCATGCAATAACTGGGACATGTCTCTGGAGTCTGGTCCACTGCAGGAAACAAATTCAATAGGAGCATTAGTTTTTAATTAAGACAGACATTCCACCCTCCGAAGAAACAAAGAACAAATATCTCTGTATACATTTAACTAGACAAGGGAACAGTTCGTAAACTTGATGATTTTCCATTTAATTTACCCAAGGTTTCTAAAAATAATAAATTGCTGATAACCTTTGCCACACTGGTGAAAGCGAAATGGGACTCAACTTGACGCGAGCGAGTAAAGCTCAACGGACTGTGGGGCTCAAAAGAGGGTGCGCGTCAAACACGCATTGGCAAATGGAACAGCTGATTGCGTGGCCTTTTGACCCTCGCCGCATTCTATTTATCCGGTAGATTCCGTGTTGCAGTTTCACTTGAAAAGTGGCGTAAATTCAAAATGTGGTAACAACGAAACGAGAAACGAACCGCATGGCATCATGCATCTGTATTCCAATAGATCATACAAAACGTCCAATCACAGTGCAAGAGGTATTCATTTCATTGTACACCTGCACTTGGTGTTTTTTTCCTTTTCTGAACACTCACCCACAATCAAAGTAGCGTTAACAAGCTGAACTTTTTCCCCATGAAGAGTTCCGGTGATGACACTTCTTTTTGAGGCGCCATTTCCCTGAATAGAGTCTCGGAGAAACTGGATCGGATCAGCTGGGGAGGTGTCATCAGGAGTGAAGCGTAGTTTGAAGTATGCCAGGATTTTGTCTTCATCCCCTTTGCTATATGAAAAAGTAGAATTGTGAGTGAGAATTGAAGGTTCCAGCTGATTGACAAAATGTAAAGAAGGAGTAGGAGCTATTGGAATTAACTAGAAATGGCATTGGGAATGGCGAATGGTACCTTAACGAATTGTATGTATCGCAAACTTTTTGACTGATTTTGAAACAGTTTCAGCTCTTGGGATGTGTTGCGAAGTCAGACTCAGGGATTTGTTCGTAAAGCCGATACTCTTCGTTCTAGGTTAGCCCAGCTTAGAGTTATCGTTGTGGATGACAGAAGTCTGTGTATGATCGCTGAAATTTGAAAACATTGCGATGTAGAAGCTGATACATCGCAAAATGAATTCGAGAAAGGGCTAACAACTGGTAGACAACATTTCCATGCAATTAAAAGTACCTTGCACTCATTTGAGTATAGCTACAGTGATAATAAGGAATTCTTGGGGTCTCGCCGATTTTCGAATTCGGCTATTTGCCACTCCTAGTTATGTTTGTGGGAACCAACTATTGATTTATTGCTAACCAAGATTCGTATTTTTCTGTTACTTCGGATTTAACAAAAATTGAGGTATTTCTATGTTGTGGCTTGTTATGCAAAAGATCTTCACAATGAAAGCATCACGTGGCTCCCACAACTTGTATCGTTCCAGTCTTACCTGAAGTGATCCACCGTGACTTGTTCAAACCAATCAAAGTCACCGTATACATCTAGAAGCTGTCGATCAAACGAAAATGTTTAGAAACAAGGTCGGCTCTATCACACCAAAGATATCCTACCTGGCCGGGCTACTAAGCCTGATCACTTATTGGATGGATTTTAATTTTTACATCTGCTTCTTTCATCAGTTCACGTGTGTTACATTATTACTGACATTTTAAGAGAATGGACGTTGATCGATTTAATGGGATAAAGACGAAGAGAAGGGAATAGTCGCCAGACACTGTGGCGTAATGGGTTATCCGGATAATGTTTTTAATGGTCACTTAAGGTAGCTCTATCGATTAAAAAAAAAAGCATTGCGAAATTATTCTGTCGCTTACCGCTTCTTGGATATGTCTGCTGAGAGCTTGGTACCTGGGAGTTCCCGGGACGTAAAGGTTGTCGGTCCACAACTTGTTTTGGTAACGAAGAATCACTAAGTATTCGGTTATGCCTGAAATAAAGGGTGTGGCTGGTAAGTAAGGAACAAGCTTATGACAAAACAAATTCCTGCTTATCTCTTCATCCGTGACTTTTTCTTTGGCGACGTTTAAGTTTATATCGATGTGGCCTGTCAAATCTACTGCAGGTATAATCCGTAAGGTACATATATGCGTCAGCTATATGAATTTCAAAATATGGCAATCATCTATTTACGACAACTCAACGTTGGAAGAAAGATAAATTAATTATTGCCCTGGTTGGCTGAAGAGATATTAATCTTGATGGAATGAATGATCGACCGCATTACTTATGGACTGAGCGAATGTCTGACTGACTGATGAAATGACTGACAGACTGACTGACGGGCAGATAAAAAGAATGATTGACTGACTGATTGACTGACCGACTTCTTGCAAGACTGACCCACTGGCCCGCAGTAGATGGTCTGCCCTGAGAACCTTTGCTACATCAAGGATCGATGTAGTACGATAATTTCGTTTTAATCATCGTCAATTACACCGTTTATTACCAATCAGTAAACGTCCATCTAAAATGTGAGCACACGCATAATGTAATCTAAGAAAATACGTCATTTGTTCTATCCTTATTTGCTCTTTCAATGCTACCTCCTCTTCCTCCCATCATGGAAGGGGAGGATGGAAGGGAAAGGGGAGGATGGAAGGGGAGGATGTGGTTTCACTGACCTCTCAGCGGTCGCTTGCAAACGAATCCTCGCGATCCATCGCAAGCCTTATACTTCCAGTTAAAGTTGGTAAATATGACCCCACACTTTTTTCCAGGAAAGTTCTTCTGGTAGAAATCCCAATTCATAAAGTGAGGTGGGCTTCCATCCAGCCATGACAGGACTCCATCGTTCGTCAAATCGCTCACCCCGATCCAGGCATCTGAGACACCAGCTGAAGTCTGTAAGAGAGATAAAAAAAAATGTTACGCTCATCCACTCATATCTTTTGTTTTGAACAGGAACTCGGGAAGTATCTTCAACCACGTTCCTCTATGACAGATTCACTGGTGTGTGGTGTAAGCGAAAACAGGGGAAAATAGGTCCATGGCATGTACGTGTGTCATGGGTGCTCTATTCCCATTTGTCACCTAATTTTGTGCGCAAGCACACACTATCACTATTGTCTTGGGATACCTCCTCACCGTTAAAGTTTTTTTTTTAGAATATTTTCTTCTTAATGCTGAAATGATCACCGTTTTAAAGGTGGCATCTGCACGGCCAGGCCTATCAGCGCGAGCAGAGGATCGTGATTTCAGGCAGTGAAAACGCTGCTAATATTCATCCCATATTTTCACTCAACCGAATGTTATAAAAAATGTTCGGAGAAACTCTGGGACATTTTAATTAATCTTCCTAGTTTTTCTAAGTGAAAGATATTGAACGAATATCGATTTAAAAATTAGCCATTTATTGAAATCTCTTATGCAGGCCTGTAAACCTCCATTATGCTGTGAAGGCTTGAAAAAAGGCTGGCGAGAAAAAAGTTTTTCCAGTGCAGTCAGACCCGATGACTATGAATGATAATTTCCCTGATTTTTAATGTTGTTTGCTTCTGTAGTCATCCTTACCAAAACAGTTCTCACGAAAATATCCTCAGCCTGACTCCCAATCGATGCAAGAGTGGCAAAGTCCGCAGCGCATTTCTCCGAGGCTTGAACCCAGTTCACTGGACCGGGGAAGTATTTGTAGCAAATGTTGTTGTACAGTTTATATCCATTGGGGCACTTTGCTGTAAAAATTCAAATCAGCTTGATAAATTGTAAGAACTCAGAGATTTGTCAGGTTATTGCACTGGGATGGTTATCATTACCAATTGTGGCAAGGAGTGTCAAAATAAAAACAATCTTACATAGTCCTTGCTTTCCAACACCACTTCCTGAAAAAGAAAAAAATTTGGAAAAGTATAGTTATCGTGCTATATCATGAAGAAAGATGTTATTCAGTGAACGACACAAGTATGCTCAGACAAAAGGAACTCCGAGTGCTCCCAACTCGGAGTAAAACCTTCGATCTTCCGATTAGTACTTGGGATGCTCTATCACTGAACTGTTGGAGACTCGTGGCAGGCTAGCTAGATCGTAATGCTAGGTCCTCGGTGACAAACTTCCTTCATACTATTTGGATAATAATGTTGATATGGTGGTTATGTGCCATGATGATGTAAATGATGATGGTAATATGTGCCTTTTTTTAACAGCTTTTTTTTGACAAACAAACCTGTCACTGGGAGCACATTATGCAGGAAGTTTCCTTTGTTACCAGGAGGGTTGAACAAGGCCACAATGTAGGTTTCACCGGTTGAACTTTTCGCCTTTCCAATGCCGACTTCCTGAGACCCAACCCAGACAAGCTGGGTAAAATAAGAGGATTTCAGAGATTCCTTTGCGCTGTGAAAATCATAGAATCTAATTTGATTATACCACGACTGCACGCTTTTAGTTGCGACGTCTTTCTCGTCTTTGGTCGAGAAAATGTTCTGACCATATTTGGAGTTGACGTCAATCTTTTCCTTGTCCTGATTGGCCAATTGAGTTGCCCATAACTCGGCCTTGTTAGTCAGGTCGAGTGAGAGCTGGAGAGGAGCGGCAGCGTGCATCAAACGATATTTGTTCATCAACTGTAATTCCTTTTCTAAGAATTCTTCAACCCCTGTGAAGGAAAATGAATAAATTTGATTTGTTGGTTTAACCGAAAAATTAACAATATCTTCCTTATGAACGACGATATTTTGCGGTCAGTTGGTTTAATCGAAATTTGGAGCGAGAAGGACATTGTGTCCAGTTAGATGTCTTGTCTCTTTCTAACAATACTGGTCGAAAAAAAAAATAGCAGACCTTCTTTTTCAGTACGTCCAATTCCTTTTTTTACAATTACAGTTACGTACTCAGATAAGGTAAAGCTGCATCTGCGAGAAGCGTCATGATACAATTTGACCCTCCGTTATTCCAAAATCCACTGATTTAATCCATTAATTGGTTTCGCTCCAAGAAGCCGATGGGTCAGACGTTGAAACAAAAGTGATTAAGTAACTAATTGGGTAAAACTCATCTATGGAATCAGTCATAATTCATCGACTGAGAATGGAGACTTTTGGGGGATCGCATTATTTTAGGGGTAATGGAGGGGTATCAATCGTTGTCTGTGTGGGGGTGAAAATTACACAGCCTTACCCCAAAGGTCTTTCGTCTATTAAAATTTCGAATTAGTAAAAATATCTTTCAGAAGCGGGTGTGGGTTGCTTTCTGAAATAATGACTATTGGAATAGTGGCTTGGAACTTCAAAAGACATCCTCACATTACCTGACGGCTTCTGAAGGTCTTCGGGGATGGGAGAGGGGGCAGCTTTGATGGTCACCACGAACAAAAACACAGTTCCAAAACACGTTCGGAGAAACATGGCTGACAATTCTCTATCGTTAAAAAGTGAAACGATTAGGAGTTAACGTTATGGTTTTCTCGTTATCAACCATAGTTTCAGGATTTTCATATGCAATGACATCTAAGCATAAAGTTTTGAACTGACTGTACGCGAGTAAGTTGACTCGAAATGAATATGGACAGAGCGTAGAGAATGCGGTTCTTAATCATTACTTTCTTAAAAGAAACGGTGAACAATGGAAGCAATTTCTATTAATATTATTGCTTTGAGTGGGTTTAAAGTGAGGTTTTGCACAAGATTTGAAGTTTGCCTCAGTGATTTTTCTCATCCGCTTTTCTGACAACTGATAATACTGCCACCAAAGCGGTGGTCTAATGGTTAGTGCGCTGAACGTAACTGCGAGAGGTATGGGTTCGGGCTCTGACCGGGTCTTGAATGAGAAGTGAGTGAAACAAGGCCTCAATAATTTATTTACGATTTTAAATGAGTCTCAGAAAATTTGCAAGGAATCTAAGGAAGCCTGAAGGGAAGGGAAGGTGGAGGAGAGCGTAGAGCGTGCCACCGTCGTGGAGGGGTGGCAAAATATTCCACGTTACTCCATGCTTGGGCAATCGTCGATGGATCCGGGAAAACGGGACACTTCACTTCACTCGTAAAACAGGAAGCTAACTCTAACCGATCAACCATGCAATACCCTCACGGGAAAGGGGAGGTACCAGATCAAATAAGTCATTAGGCAAACACCTTAGTTGCTGGTGCTTCAACGCTTGCAGTTATATAAATTTATCTTCATTATTTCCTTTTCGATGAAAAAACTAAAGCTGACAGTAATTCTGAAAACCTTATTGTGCATATGAATGTCACTTAACAATATTGTTCACTTAGTCATAACTGTAAGGGGAGCAGAATTAATCTTATCACAATCTTTCTATTAGGACCTTTCCTTATCTATTAATAGTATCAGCGGCTAGTTAGGCAGACTTCGACTACAGATCTCGTCGTCACATAACTTTTAATTTTGAACTGAACAATTAAAATGAGTTTTGAGATTTGATTTGAATACGTTTCCGTCCGCCTTCGCTTTTCCATTGACATCAAAATAATATGTCCCTGTCGGTTCTCATTTGTCCGTCACCAGTTACTCAAAACAGGTAAGTTTTTCTACTTTTATAATAAAAAAAACCACGAAGAAGAAGATAAAATGTCATGTTGGACTAAAGTTTCGAAGCATATACAATCTCGAAACAGAAACCAAAGATCCTAGCTGCATGAACCGCACCCAAAATGCACCAATTATAACCTCATAGTTAACTTGATTGCGAGTGGCAGCCTTGTCAATAAAAACATCTTCCCACAGAGGAACAATAAAGCGTTCAAGGTACGTAAATTTATTGCTATCTGTCAGACAATGTAAACAAAAAGTTGTCTATCAATATCTTCGTTTTGTCGAAAAGTGTTTTCTAAATAAGACTTACCTCCGCCAGTCAGCTCTCTGATATCCCGGCGTGAATCAAAACTTTTTGAAGACCTGTAGACGGAACTGAGAAACCTGTAGTCCTTAAGTGTTTGATAATTTATGAGCAAAAGCAACGGAAGTTCGACAAAAAAAAAACGGGACTCAATTGGTCAGCGTGATACCTGTTTATTGTCCCTCCACGATTCACTTGACAAGTATTGCTACATCAAATAGCACATTACATGTTTTGACACTTAGCTTTGATTGCGCCAATTTAGATCAAACCTCAGTCTTTTAGCCGAGAAAATAACTGGCTTTTATTTAATCAAATTGAAACCATTTTTAAAGTTTTGGTCATGAAAGGCTGGAAAGTGAACTAAAATTGACAGCTGACCAGTTGTCGTTCGTCTTAAAATTTTTGCTTCACCCCAATTTTTTTCTTCGCTATCATTTAGCCTCGGGTCTGCATGGTTAAGAAGCTTCCAGTGCACTGTTATTTCTTGTAAGGAGCTGGTATCCTTGGTGGTTTGTATCTGTAGACGGATTATAAGCGGGAAACGCACAACGTTACCGAACAAACTGCATTGAGAAGGTAACAAAACCATATTTCATTACCTGAAGAAGAAAAAACACAAAACTCAAACTCTAAGTCTAATTGTAGATGGAACTGAGGAGACAATAAGATCAGACTTCGATAACAGGGAGCACAAGCTCTCCATGAGAAGACAATATTATATAGCTTTTTATGGGAGTTTAGTCTCCACTCTGTAAATCCGTAAATAATGAAGCAAATAGACTATCTAACCAATTAACTGTCATATAGTGTCGTTAGTGTTATTTTTGTTCTCTGGTAGCAATTTCGGGCCATTTCGATGAGTTCTAGTCGAGCTTTCATCCCACTTCTGTCTGCACTAAGTACTACTGTCTTGGATCACAAAAGCCTCTGGTATAATGTACCACTTCCAAGCTGCTACAGCGTTTACTGCCATGAAATTGTAATCTCTTGGTTTGACCAAGAATACCATGACTACTTCAGGGCAGGCAGTAATGGGATGAGAGCTCAGCTTAAACAAATATTATGATGCTATATGAAGTTAGAGTTTATTTCTTTTATTATTAGCGGAGTTACAGAGCGGAACCTACACTCCCATACAAAGCTTTATAATATTATCCTCTTATGGAGAGCTTGGGCATCCTGTGCTTCAATCAGTTCTACCTCGCAGCCGGTTAGTTAATAGAGCACTTTCCACTTGCTAACGTATTTGACAAGACAACTAATAATCTTTCAGTACTGAGACATCCTCTCCTGGTTCTTCTCTGGGCACTGTCATCACTGAGTCTTATCAAGGCAATGATGAAAAGAATTCGAAGGGGCTCATTAGCGAGATGCAAATAGTGAACTTATAACCGGAAGGAATCATTTCAATGAAGTAGGGTTTTCGTTCGTGGGATGGGAGGGGTGGGTGGGGGGGAGAGGAGAAAATTTCACTGGGGAAAGTCACAAAACACAGATTTTTTTAGTACAGAAGCTGAAGCACTTGTCATGGTAGTCTCGTCAAACCTTGTTACTTTGTTGACGTTTTGACGGAAAAGCAGTGGTAAATCACACTAGAATCTTCTTGATCTAAGAGTCATAGCGCTTTCTTGAGGTTGCTTCAGCAGATCCTCCCTTTTACTGAATCATTATTCCAGTGTTACTTTCGGGACGCGGAACTCACTCACGAGACATCTCCTGCGTATACAGACATTCGGTCTAAGTCACTTAGGAGCCCATCTTTTGAAAGTTTTCAAAAACGGATTTAACTTCACTTCTGAGGTAGATACTCGCTCTGGTCCCGAGGGTTCTGGGAGGATATCCTTTTACAAAATATTCGATATGCTTATATCAAATAAGCTGTCCCTTGCGCTCCAGCCTGAATTTCATAATCCCGCATATCATTTTTAGCCTAAAATCATTTCAAAGTCATTATGCAGGCTACGAAGGAAGAGAAAATAAATTGAACCGTTTTGAGTTACGACAGGAGACTGTGCGTGCGACTTGTATGAGTCCTTCCGACGATTCTGCCCTCTTGATTTCGTGCATTTGCGACTGATCTCGGGATTTACTTCGGTTAATTTTCGGGTCAGTTTGTAAAAATGTCATTCTCATTTTCTAACGCCATACGTCATGTCTGTTATCTTGGCGATCTTTGGCTCCAAAATCCAAGGTCATTGTTGAGGAAACAATAGGCGAATGATCTGTATCAAAGTACCGGTCGGTGGATCGTGCAGCACAAGACAGGACATCCGCTTGCCATGTCAGCGTAAACAATCGAAGGATTTGTCATTTGAGAGGTAGGGCAGGAAAAACGCAGATGAAACGTGAAACGTAACTCGACCCTCAGAAAAACAGCATGCTTCACTGACACTTCCGATCAGTACACGTTAGTCTACTTTTGGGTTACAAATTTTCATGTTGTTGCAAGCGCCAGAGAAATGTCGACGTTGATTGTAGATTTCTCTCGTTCAATGTCCTCTTTCTGGCGCGTACTTTTCGTTGCTGCTCTTCTGCTTTGTTTGGCCAGGAGTGGCTTTACATGCCCAGAGAATTGTCTATGTTACCGGACGCATGCCGGACCAACTGTGCGCTGCAACCACCATTCTTTGTCAAGAATACCAAATGTTCCAGCTTCGACTGTTGTGTTGTAAGTAGCGCTGTAATTGTCTTTACAAACGCGTGCGAGCTGTTCGCATACACAATGAACTCACTGTTCGACTCGGTGTCATATTGGATATTTGTTTAGAAGGCTTTGGGAGGATTTAAGTACAACATGAATCTCTTGTATCGTGAGTGAGTTAAAATACCGACTAAACTTGGGTTCTTTCCAAATGCGATAGATGATCAACCATGCTTTACATTTGTTCCTTAAAACTCCAAATTATTGCCGAATTGTGGGCTTGCGATCGTATAATCCCGTTAAAATTTGCGGTCGCTATGATGACGGCGATTCAAAGTGGAAACAATCCATCGGTGTGCCATATCCCATTGTTTGAGTGAAATTGCGCCCGAACGGCGCCGGGATGTGTATCGCAATAAGGCACACGAGAAAAGTTTATTTTACAGATTTTTAATAACATAACGGCTTAGCATGAACACAAACATCTGCCCGCCATGGTCAATTCACTCTAGACAACCTTCTGACATTTGAGAGTGGCATCTCAAATAATTTTGACGCCATTAGAGACATTTTGGTTTGATCAAATCTTTCTAAATTGAAATGTTGACGATTTTATTACATGGCCACTTAGGCTTGACTTCAAACTAATTAATCTACACTTTTAACCATTAGATTTTTTCACGAGATTAAATTAGTTTTTTCATCAAAAGATCTACTACTGTTATCGCAAGGATTTCGTGACAGTTCTCTTACGTTCCACGTCGAATAATGCTGGAGATTTTTCCGCAAAAAACGCATTTTTGGACCCATCAGTTCACAAAATATGCGAGTTATTAAACGTTTTGTGAAAACTTGTTTGTTCCATCTTGAAATGAAAGAAAACAACACTTCCTATTTCGTGACATGTCACCCATTGAGTTCATTGCAAAGTATTTCAATGGCGTATGGTCAGACAGCCACTTTTCTATTTTCTCATTACGAGTTTTCGAAGACCTTAGAAACGAGTATTTTATGTTACAAATTGATATTTAAGTCAAGAGCTCCGATTACAGGCCCTTCAAAAATGAAGAAGCGATTTTTAGCATTCAACGCCCAATTTCTCATACCAGAACAATTTGTCACTACAGTGCTGCGACAATTTGCTCTTTTTGAAACGCATTTCAGTGGTGTGCTGTGTTGGATGTGAGACTTGAGAAGTTCAGAAGTTTTATCAAGCTGATGTTCAGATCGAAAGTTATTCAGTGTCACTACTGTAAAAGATGCTACCAGTAAGATTGCTGTTTTCAGCTGGGTGTACAAATTATGAGGAATTTTCACCGGAAAAGAAGATAATCGATTTTATCGAAGATAGAATTTTTTTAGTTCTCTCTATGCTTTAACTAAAAGACGCTGCTACTTGCTCTACTTAATTCGCTTGTTTTGCCGATTAAAGTAAAGTTCCACATAAATTACTAAATCTGCTTCGATTTCCTCTCTTCTATGAACAAAATTGTGTCAGAAGGTACAGGCGGAAAACACTTACAGGACTTAGTCAACAAATGAAAAATCATGAACTTAAAAGAACTTTTGGTCGCGTCAAAGAACATTTCTCGTCATCAATACAAGCAACTGGCTTTAGGTTTTATTTTCACGACTACTTAAGTAGTGTTCATGATTACTGCAAAGATAACTCGCGTATTCATCAATTAATCCGTAGTTCACATAGATGATTTTCATATATTCTCAGCCGGTCATTTAGAAGTAATTACAATGTCTAGTTCAACATTCATCAGTCGTTAACAACACGCGCTTTAATAAACGTTCCGACCATGTTTGACGTTTGTTGAATTTGAATCTTTTCCCGTTTTCTTATCAACTTCCTGCGATCGACAAAACTATGTTTTAAATTAATCACTTCTCTTTTTCTAAACATCAATTGGGATGGGCTGGTCAATTCCCGCCTTGAACCACAAAAATGTAAGGGATTTCGTGGCTTGTGATTGAATCCTATCATCATAGTTGAAGATAGGCTAAGATATATTGAATGTGACTCGGTTGGAATGGTCAAAGTGCTGTAAGAAAAAAAAACCGCACGCACACACGTATATTCTTAATGCGGTTTAAGGGATCAATGTCGAGATTGGTATACAACAGGAAAAATCATCTTGAAACCATCTTGCAATTTGGCCTCACTCCTTACCTACGTAATGGGCTATACTTTCCTGAATTATTTCTAAACTTGGCTTTTTTCTAAAGCCATGAGCTGGACATTCGAAAATTAAAATAACAAGTTTGGTCCTCTGTGTTTTGATTTCACTTACATGCCAGTGATTCTGTGAGTTCTTTTCTGGGTGAGTGTGATTCAACTTAAACAACCGGAAAAGTTATCACTATAATACAAAAACTAGATTATCATCGGGACCCACAACTTTCAAATTACGTGATTTTCAATTGCTTGATCTTGTAAACAATCAGAAGTGCTCGACGCAGCCGATCCTCAAAATAGCCGATTCCCAGCCTTTGTTGAGCTGGCTGGCAACTTTTTTTGAGGTAGTGGATCATTAACTATCCGACTTTTTCCTCCATATGTCATCTTCCTCACCTATTTTCTGATGGTAAATAACACTTATTATTTTAGTAAAGAAGATCACCATGACTTTTAAGAGAAGATGTTGTGAAACACGCTTACTCGCGGGCTTCAGCCACGATGTGCGTGCGTTACGCACTGGTGTAAATTATGCGTAGAAAGGATGTGTATTGAAAATAAAACAGTTACCATAATGATTCGATTTAGCGCCCTTGTTCCAATAAGCGCCCCCTCTCCGGTAAGTGCCCACCTCGATTCTGTTTTTTGTTAATAAGTACCCCTATTCTGATAAGCGCCCTTACTGAGTAAGCACCTAAATTCCAACAAGCACCCCTATACCGAAAAACGGATTGTTAGAGTGTTTAGACATTGAGATTAACTGTGGCCTCATTACAAAAACAGTGGTCTTCCTCATAGTCTCTCAACTATTATCTTTTATGTCCATGTGAGAGCACAGTTCCTTCAAACGAGTGATCTCATCGAAAAATTTTGAAATTTTGCGATGATTGCTTGATCGTCCTAGTCAGGAAGGATCCAAGGACAACAAATCCACTTTCCAGTCTTCTTGTTCCTTTACAAATAAACATCAAATACTTATTTATTACTTTTTGCTGTGTTTCAAAAAAAGGGAATAAGCGCCCTGTCCCTAATAAGCGCCCTGTTTCGAATAAACATCCTCCCTTGAGGTACCAAATGTGAATAAGCGCTAAATCGAATCATTACAGTAATTTAAAAGCTTTTGAACGTCCTGCTAACCCTTTCATTAGGTGACCATTCAATCGCTCGTAAAGGAGCACCAAGTTATTATTATTATTATTATTATTATTATTATTATTATTATTATTATTACTATTTCTCTCCATCCATATTATAACAAGTTTGTAGGATCTCTTTCAGGTTCTAGGGGTCTCGGCGGTTTTAGTATCACGGTATGCGTGAGTGAACATCTAACAGTTTCAGTTTTATTAGAATTTGCGGTCATTGTGGCAACCGTAACAGTATCAAATGCAGACAGTTGAAGTGAGCAGCCCGTGGTGGCTATTGTTTTTTAAAATACCCCAAGTTGGTTGAAAAAACGTTATTTTTCCTCTTGGTGTGAAACTTAAGTGCGACCAATTCTTAAGTATACTATGACCCTTTACTCACTTAAAATCAGCATACATATCCCCTATACTGTTCTCCAACCATTTCCTAATGTGTTGACATGGAGAATTTGTTTAACAATCAAGAGCTTTTTTAGTTGGTGATCATTTGCTGTACAATTCTCGTGAACTTCATGTGTGATTCAGCGGTGATATTGTAAGACATTGGATACCAGTCACTCTTAGGTGTCAAAAGGTTAATTAAACTCAACCTAGTTATTACATGAAGAGAATGCCCGCATTGGAGTAGCTGAATGATATAACATCGCAGCTTTATTTCATGCTCAGTTCATCTTGATTGTTGTCCAAACATGTCTTGGAATCTGAATTTTTAAATAGCTGTCGATGTTGTTTCGCTAAACAGCTTCCACGCTAGTTAGTATCTTTTACTGCTTATGGCACTGTAATTTCCTTGCAATTTAAGATGGATGGTGAATAAAGGTTGTTTAGTAGCAGTAGTAATCTTTATTGAAGATGCCAAAGATTACTACTCCTCTTTAATGAGGATGCCAAAGATTACTACTATTACTAAACAGCCTTTATTCACCAGCCATCTTAAATTGCAAGGAAATTACAGTGTAATGAGCAGTAAAAGGTTCTAACTAGCGTGGAAGCTAAAAACCAGTGAAAACTGACTCAGAATAAAACCAAAAACAAAAGAAGTATTTTAGGAGATTAAAAAAATCCCTCAAAATCTCTTCATGGGCGGTTTTTCGATGCGATAATATGAATTCAATGTTCTTCCGTGCAAGCCTGTGGTTTAACCTTTTAAGCTGTGAGGTTAACTAAGCAATTTCTCTAAGGGCATGTCGCACATTTCTCACGCCTGTTGTAGAGTGATTTAGTCAAATTTATTTTTAAAAATCCAAATTTCCAGACTTACGTACCCATGCAAATTTACTGCAGGAAAGGTCAACCAAAACGAGTAGTTGGTGAACTCACCACCCATGCAAATAATCGCTTAGGCTTCAGATTAAGAGAAAGAGGATTATACTACTTCAGAGACATTTCACTAAGCTATGGAATTAAGAAGATTAACAATGACTGTCTCAATACAACTTTTATCTCTTAAAGCTCGAAGATTTATTTTAAAAAATGGGGTTTATGTAACATGTAGACAACTTTTTGGCTTAGGGTGGTTTGGACGAATTTGGCGACGTCAGAGGGAAAAAATGAGTCCTAATTTGACCTAAATTTTCTCCTATACTTAAATATATTCGGAGGAAAGTGGAATATTTTTTTCTCTTCACAGTTACCCCAGTTATCTTTACTTAAGTATGCGTCAGCCGAAGCAGGCGGTAAGCGGTTCAAATTTTTGCCGTCTGCCTTGTTGCATAAGCTCTCTATTGTGTAATTAAAACATCTACAATATTCAGTGAGAAAAATTTTCCATTCAAGCTTTAACTTTAATTTATTTTACACATCGTTTTAATCTTAAACAATGAAAAGTCTGTTGTTTTCTGCCATAAATGAAAGCTTTAGACATTCTACATCCAAACTGAAACAAAATACACTGTATCTAACAGAGCGTGTTATTTGGAAGATTTCATTATCGATCGATCGATCATGCTAGGTTCTAAAATAAACCAAAGAGAACATTATTAGCTCATACAGATTTAAACGCGGATAAACTAAGAGCATTAAAAAGCTAATCTTTCGGATTACTTCCATTGATGTCTTATTTGGGCAAGGCGGACGAATTTAGCTTTGTGATACTTAGTGCTGTTTGTCATCAACTGTGTAAATGAGTTGCACCTTAAAATTATTCTGTCTTAGCTCTTCTTCTTTATAGAAATTTTTAACCTTGTAACTCCCAAGTTCAAATGGATAATTATCCATACTTACTACTTTACCTTTCCTCGTAAGTTAGACAGGAGAATCTGGTCTTATTCCAAAATAACACCCTCTGGATGATAAGCTTCTCTGTTCTCGTAACCTATTTACAAGATAAGTTATTGGAATTGCATGGAGAAGTTGCTTGCTAATCACTCTTGGAAGTTGAAGGGTTGAGCAGAAATTTAGCTGAACTGGTTTTTTTTTAGTGTTGAGACATTTCACAGGTTGGTGAAAAAATTGGAGACTGAAAACAACCAAACTCGCTTTTCACTTCAGGTACCTGTTTAGAAACACTCCTTTCTGGTTGCCATACAATTTCTCAGAAATTGCATGAGAGTATTGGGTGTTTGATCAGATCAAGAGAACATCTCCAAGCTCATAAACTTGTCTATTCACATTACCTGTTTCCTTCAAGATATTGCAAAAATGTTTAGAGAAGTCACTTGTTAATCTTTTCTTTAAGACAAAGCATGCTTAGGGCATCAAGCACGCAAGACTTGCCCAAGAAGACAAAATTTCAAATGGATCTGGCAGAATTTCAAGCTTCCGTTCGCTTAACGTAATCTCATTGCTGTTGTATTTCTTTCAAGCGGTACGTTTGATATGTGCAGGTTAAGGTATCAGAAATCAAAGTTCATATCATTTTTTTTTTTGTAACGAATTAAAATCACAGGCACGTGTCTATTGATGATATGTAGGCGGCACGCTTATAAAGTCCAAAAAGGTATTATTTTGCGTGGCTACCACTTGAAACTCTACTTGTCGCCTGTGTCTCATTTATTTTTCGAAAGGAGGAAAAACGAGTCTTCAAGTTCTTTTTCCAGTGGCTTTTCTTAACCTTGTGTATCAGTTGTTTTTGATAGACACCCACGATTGTTTCTTAAACCTTCTCGAATCACGTAGACCAAAACACGTTTTTTTTAATTTTTTTAGTTGTGTGTAGGATTTTAGGTTATATCTTCTGCCAGTTATCTGGTTGGGCCGAAGTCCAAAAGATTAAGTTTCTTAGACCCTTAATAATACTCAAACACCCAGGAGTGCCTGACACAAATATCCCTTTGCAATTAATCGTGGACGAAGTTCTAAGGTGGATGCATGAGTGCAAGTTTTTTACTTGAAGGCTTCTACTTGAAAGTATAAGTAATAACATAATTTCGAGTCCAATTTGGTGTTAATAAGCACGAGTAATTATTCAAAGAAAAGCAAAATTCGTTGTCTTTGAACATTTAAAAGTGCTTATTCACACCAAATTGCAAGAGAAATCATGTTATTTCTTGGTGATAATGTACAGGAAAAAGCATCGCAGAAAGTCAAAACAGACGAAATTTTGAAAGCGTGCGCGTGCTATTTGTGTTTTGCACTAGTGTAACAACTTTGCACTCGTTTTCAGCCAATAAGAAGCGCATAGTTTTTATTTATGTAAAACACTGTATGGAAGTGATACACTCTAAGGTGCCTTTCAATTTTTTTCTGCTTGCCTTTGGTATGGAAAATTTGTAATGCGTATGAAGTTTCAAATGCGAAAAGCGTTCGAAGACTGTGCCTAAATTTTACCCTTACGAGCGCGCGCAAGTAGATTTGGGTCACGTCTAAATATGACATCAGATTCTTTCAACTATAAGAGTAAAATATTCAGCTAGTGGCAGGGAGAATAATAAAATGGATCGTGAGATTTTTTTTTTGGTGGTTAAGCCACAGGTTTGTTTATTATAAGTGACATAATATTTCTTTAAAAATTGTCTTTAAAAGAAGTCACTGCTTTTGAATTTCTCCAAGCGAAACACCAGTCTCACGTGCCAGACATGCTTCAGTTAAAACGTGGGAGGGGTGGGGGGGGGGGGGAAGGTGTGGATAGGGCTTTTTTACTGAACCTGAGCAAAGTTTTGCGGTTGCCAGTGCTCTGTCGAAACAAAACTACTTTGCTCAATGCATTCTCTAAAAAACAACCCTTCTGTTTTCATAACTGTTTCTCATTTTATTGTTCTTTTATAAGTATGTATATATTTCTCTTTTTGTTAGGGATTTGAGATTTAACAATATATCAGTAATCAGTAATGGGGACCTGGCACAGCTGCGATACCTCACCACACTGTGAGTAATTTTATCGTTCAGTATTTTGATCATTTTAATTTGACTTGTTTTTGTTGTTGTTACATTTACAGTGCAGTGTGTAACGTACTTATAACGTCTGTTTTTAACTTCCGACAGATTCCTTAGCGGTAATAACATTCAAATTATTGAGCCAGAGGCCTTTACAGAACTAGTATCACTCAAATATCTGTAAGTAGCCAAAGTTTTTGATATCATCATCCAGTAAGCTTGAAATAATTCACGCATCACTATCTTACTGCAAGTATATCCACAACTGTATTTAATGATTTTTTGCAGATATTTGTTCAATAATAAGCTTAAACGGATACACGAGAATGCATTCAGTGGCCTCCGTTCTCTTGAGCAGTTGTAAGTAAAGGGAAAAACAAACCCAGAACTCTTCTTGTTTAGAGCATTTAGGTCTCTAGGGTTACAAATAACCTTTCCGTGACTGAAGATATCGAAATGCTGTTTCCTTAGGAGGGCTCATATTTAGATCAATTTTTTTTTTTTTTACATGCAAGGGTTTTAAATAGGGATGAATGCATTATCTTACAGTTGCAGGGTACCGAGCGCATTTTGTGAAACATTTGATTAAGTCAGTCTACATGCTTTTTAAAGATAATTTCAAACTGCCTCAGTAAAACTGCATCAGTTACACCCCCCCCCCTCCCTGAAATAAGGGGTCATTTTAAATAAGCCTTCTTAGATATTGAAAATTGCCAAAAAAGCTTTCAAAATTACCAAGTATGACTTCAAAACTACAAGTCCACGTTCATTAAAAGTAACGTTGAATGAAATGCTTGCTTGAAAGATACGCCTTCACTCTCTTTGAAAACGCCTCTTCGTTTCCTTAATGTTTTATCCAATTTTAATGAAATAAAAATGTTTACCTTTTGCAGATACCTACACCTGAACGAAATAGAAGACATTCCCGCATTCACATTCAATGACCTTACCGCTCTTGAACGATTGTAAGTTCAAGCTTCGAAAATCAGACGTTTAAAGTTTGTTTTCTTTTTGTTTAGTTCTCCTGGGTTGATCTCAATAATGCTTTCATGGCTGATGTAAAATAACTCATGTTGCTTTTCAGGTATCTTCATCACAACCGCCTAAGATCTGTTCCAAGGGGATTGTTTAAAAATCTGGAGTCATTAAGAAGACTGTAAGTTTGGATGTCTCGGTCACTTTCTGCTAAAAATCATAGAGTACTCTTCTCGTGATCATAAAACTTGGACTTGCCCAAGAATCAGGAAGTTCCCATGGATTTACATCGCTATCTGTAAGCCTTTGTTAGTTAGCAGTGTTAAGTGTTACAGGTCATTTCCTGCTTGATGCAGAGAGGTTGAAGTGAAGAACAGTTAGGCCTGATCTCATAAGCAGCTCACCGTGTTTCTCCCGTTTACTCAAATTAAGATCTCGGGCGACAAAATGCTGGGTTTCGGCCAACATGACTAAAAACCCTTGGTCGATATAACTCTAGTTTATAACTTCGGTCGTAGTGCCTTTCGGACAACTTGACCGGTCACCACTATGTTCATAAAACTTAGAGTTACCCACAAACCACGAGGTTCTCATGGATTTACGTTATGATCTTTGGAGTTGGTTCAACGCCATCCAATTCGATCTTGGGTAATTTTTTTTGGAATTACGAATTAGAATTCCAAACTAAAAATCCTCCGTTACCCGCATAGGCGCAAGACTTCTCGAAAAAGAGATGAAGTTGAAAGCACTAAATTCTTAAGCTAAGGTATAGTTGTTGTTAACCACAGCCGACTCGATTCTAACCCACTGAACTGTACCTGTGATGTCCTATGGCTTTCTCAGCTGCTGAAGAAGACACCAAATACGGAGACAGCGGCTACTTGTGGTGAACCACCCCACCTAAGAGGGACAGCTTTAGTGCGTCTTACTCCAGAAGACGTCAACTGCAGTGAGTTAGTCTGGTGTACTTCCCCCTACGATTTTGCAAGGGTTTTAAATTATTTTTTCCTCTAATGAATTACCTACAAGCCTAACTGGGCTCACGGAAGGCAATTGTCTATTTTGACTCCCCATCTTATAATCAATATTTTTTGTGGAGAAGGAGTGGAAGAAATTGTTGAGTTTCTCAGGAAAAAAAAACGAGTTTCTGAGTATGACGCCAAGCTTGCTTTCAAACAGTTTACTCGCCACGTTTTCACTACTCCTCACTACGCTGGCTTTTTCGCAGAATCAACGATCGTTTCGCAATTCTTGGATATGAGAGTTTCATAGAAACTTCAGGCTTCATTCGATAATACGGACGTTTCCCAGCAAACGCGGGACCAAATTTCTGGACAACTGGAACTTTAGCAAACAAGGGAAAAAGGAAACATTACTTTGATATCAACAAGAGTTATGTCTTTGAACGTTTTATGAATTATACTTCCTTAAAAAAAGGTATTCGTCCATACAGTGGGCAGTGGTATCAGCTATTAATGTTGATCTGTTGTTTCCATCCCCAGTACCACCATCGTTTGTAAAAACGCCAGCCAACATAGAAGTCTCAGTGCGAGATCGTCAGGTGCTGTTCAGATGCCTTGCCACAGGCAACCCAACACCGACTATATCATGGCGGAAAAACGGCAAGCCCCTAAAGCCGGACACACGTCATGTTATGAGCGAGAGCGGCGCGCTAAGTATTTTTGATCCTAAGTTTGACGATGAAGGAAATTATGAGTGCGTGGCAGAAAATTCTGCTGGGGAGATCGTCAGTAAGGCAGCACTAAATTATCATGGAGTTGAAGGTACAAAATGATACTCTGTGTCAGTATATTAATATGTAAGAGGTCGCATATGATTTATAAGGGTTGGTGTGAATACCATTTCACCCTCTTTCCGGCTAAAATTGACTTTCTGCTAATTCACCGTAGCAGAACATTCCCTTTTCGGTTTCCTTGTGAAAGACACCCCTTTATTTTTCATGGGGTATTCCTTTCGAAAACCTTCTCTAAGCCATTGATAAGTGGATTTTCTCCATATTAAATCTAAAAGCTTTGTATAATTATTCTGCAGCTGCTATCTGAGCTGACAACTTGTCGTGTTAAATCCTAGCTCCACCGTTTCTCGTCCAGTACCCCCGTTCCAAGGTAGAATCTATTGAAGGCAACCCAGTGACTTTCACTTGCCGCGCCCGCGGTAACCCTAAGCCTGTTATCGAATGGACTAAAGATGGAACACCGCTGGCCTTTATTCATCATTATAAAGTCTTGCCATCCGGGGATTTGTACATTCCGGAAGTGCGCGTCGTTGATCATGGGATGTACAGATGTCGCGCATCCAACAGGGCCGGAGCCGTGGCAGCGACGACCAGATTGACTGTGACGGGTAATAAGAGACATCTTAGAAAAAAAAACCCTCTTTCTATCGGCTTTGCAACTTTAAAAACCAGCACAGGATCTTAGAATAGAATGAGAACGATTTATAAATTAGGTGCCGAAGGCGATTGCTTGCTTTCCAAATAGCGAAAAAACAAAACGCAGTTGTGCGCACCTTTTTTGTTCCGTTCGTTTTTGCTGCTGGCTGTTAAGTGATCAGCTGAAGCAGCGTGTACGATACTTGAGAAAACAGATCCCGAAAATATTTTTACAACGCGTTTTTTCTTTAATTTTTACCATTCATTTAGCTCAACCAAAATTTACTACAAGACCCGAAAATACTGAAGTATTAGAGGGAAGTACGACGGAATTAAATTGCCGAGTCAGCGGTTACCCAGTACCAGCTATCGCCTGGACCAAAGATGGCGACCGACTTCCGTCACCAGACCGTCATGTTGTCCTGCCATCCGGGACTTTACGAATATTGTTTGCGTCACGTAGTGACCAGGGACAGTATGAATGCCAAGCAATTAATATCATCGGAGTGAGACTGGCGAGAGCATTTCTGACGGTGAAACCTCGAGGTTAGACGAATGACTTCAGTTACGATTAATTAGCGGGAGGCAGTGGAGCGGGGATATCCTTTATATATCCAAGGGAAATCCCTGGGAATTAACTCTAGAAGCTACTGAATTCCTCGTAGCCATTGTTGTTTTGAAGTTGGAGACCAGGCAGAAGTTGTTTAAGTTCAAGTGCACGCCAACAGCAAACATTCAGAGCCTGAGACTTGTTCGTCACTAATACATGTGATGTTAACCCTTTCACTCCCATAAGTGACCAAGACAGAATTTCTCCTTACAATATCAATATAATATCAAGCAGGCAGGTGATGAGAATAGAGAAGAATATGTTAATTAAGGGATTATTAGTTGATCCAATACCAAATTCTCTGAACTAACATCATAAGAATAGTATGGCAGACAGTAAGGAGAATTACTGATTAGATCTTGGGAGTGAAAGGGTTAATAGTAACTCTTTTCTTCTCTTTTTATTTTGTTTTTACATCACTTTCTTTTTAGTTCCTCCCTCCATTGTGGAATCCCCCACAGACATCATTGTGACCGCTGGTCGCACAGTTGAAATTCGCTGTTCAGCTTATGGCGCCCCTAAGCCAATAATAACATGGATCAAAAACAATGTACACATCACAGAAGCGAACAGGTACTCTGTGAGCAAATCCGGGACCTTAAGCATCCGGGATGTTGGAAAGACTGATGAAGGGCGCTACGAATGCGCAGCACGCAACAGCATTGGGGCCGCGTCTGCGCAGATGACGCTAACTGTACAGAGTAAGATTTATCTTGACTTTCACTCCCATTTAATCGTGCATTTATTATTTCTAGGAATTTTGCAGTGACAAAATTCTATTTTCTCTGTACAATCATCATGACAGGATATTATCTGACTAGATAACGTCGGTCAGTTTTGCCATTTTTACTTTCTATTTGGCATTTTTCCTCCCGGAAAGCATCAAGCACAATGGCCGTCTGTTTTTGTCAAAGTACAATGAAAGTGAAACAAAAATAAAAAAAATTTGCTGCGTTTTAAAAGGAGCGATTCCCCAGAAAGAGATGGTATAGCTCCTTCATGAATTGTTCAATTTACCGTAAACGAAACGTTAATACTTCCTGAATGTTTTTTGCTATTGCTGAAGACACAGATCTAATTTAAACTGAGGGAAAGGGGGGTGAGGGGGGCAGGCGTTACTGTATATGTTTACAAGATAGTAAAGATTTACCTCACTAGGATGCCTCCAGCCATCGAAAAATCCGCCGCTTCCTCGATATGCATGCCTTATTCCCGTGAATTTCACACATGGTTAAGGAAGCACGTTGTAGAACATGGTAGTCTTAAATTATGTTAGTGTTAGAAATAGCATTAAAACGAACGAGGAATCTTGCCTTTCAGTTCCCTCGGATGAAAACCGTATCGGCATTGATGTTATCAACCGAACAATTGGTATAGCCAGGGAAAACGTTAACAGAGCAATAAACGCCAGCATAAAAATGCTGTTTTCTTCTTCACAACCAAGGAAACCCAGTGATCTTCTCGCTTTGTTTCGCTTTCCGTCTCCTGCGGCACAACAGATCGCAAAATCTGCCGAAATCTTCGAACGCACGATCCAGCTTGTCCACGAGCACGTCAAAGAAATGGATAGGGTAAACATTAGCAACGAGAAGTACAATTTCTTTCATCTGTTGTCTCCGCAGCACGTCAGTGTTATCGCCAACTTGTCAGGATGTAGTGCTCATCGCCGAATCAACAACTGCTCCGACATGTGCTTCCACCTCAAGTACCGCACGATCGATGGTACATGCAACAATCTACAGCATTCCATGTGGGGAGCCTCACTGACACCTTTTAAACGTCTGCTAAGTCCCGTTTACGAAAATGGTTATAACACGCCGGTGGGTTGGCAGGACACGGAGGGGCGCCCGAGCGCGCGTCTTGTATCTACAGAACTGGTGTCATCTAAAGAAGTCAGCGAAGATGAAAAGTTCACTCACATGTTGATGCAGTGGGGGCAATTCCTCGATCACGATATCGATTTTATTGTGAGTAGCTTAAGCACGCTCAGGTTCAGCGATGGTCTCGACTGCACAAAAAATTACGGGTTTTGTGATAATCAGCCACCATGTTTTCCTATCGCAATCCCGGACAACGACAAACGCATCAATAATAATGGGCATAAATGTCTGCCTTTTACTCGTTCGAGTGCAGTTTGTGGCACGGGGATGACGTCCGTGTTTTTCAGTGCTGTCACTCCCCGGGAACAGATGAACCAAATCACCTCGTACATCGACGCATCAAATGTTTATGGCTCATCAAAAGAGGAGGTGATGAACTTACGAGATTTAGAGAGCAGAGGACTTCTTAAATCAAACTCCAGCATCGGCAGTGGAAAACCCTTGCTGCCCTTTAACCGTGACACTCCTATTGAATGTCTTCAATCCGATGACAGTCCTGTCCCGTGTTTCCTTGCGGGAGATTTCCGCGCCAACGAACAGCTCGGTCTGCTGTCGATGCACACAATATGGGTGCGCGAACACAACCGCATTGCGCAGGAGCTAGGAGACTTGAATCCCCACTGGGATGGGGATAAAGTGTACCACGAGGCACGCAAAATAGTAGGGGCCGAGATGCAACATATTTCCTACACCGAATGGCTCCCTAAGATTCTTGGCCCTCAAGGAATGGCTCTCATGGGGACCTACAATGGATACGAACCAAATATTGATGCAGGGATCGTTAACGCTTTTGCAACAGCAGCCTTTAGGTTTGGTCACGGACTAATCAATCCGATACTCTTCCGTCTCAACTCTTCTTTTCAACCAATCGAGCAAGGAAATATTCCTCTACACAAAGCGTTCTTCTCACCCTATCGGCTGGTCACCGAGGGTGGAGTAGACCCAATTTTGCGTGGGCTCTTTGGAAGGGCCGCCAAGAGTCGAGATGACAAACATCAGCTTATAAATTCGGAGCTCACAGAGAGGCTCTTTGAAATGGCTCATGAGGTGGCCCTCGATCTTGGTGCGCTCAACATACAGAGAGGACGGGATCATGCGTTACCAGGTATGCGAGATGAAATTATTTGTAAACCTGCCTCACCTTACCATCGTCAATTGAAATGTCGATTATTGTGATGCGGAGTATGCAGGGTACGTGTCAGATAAAGCTGGTACGTGGTCTCTTTAGCTTAGCAGTAAAGCATGCAACCAAGGTTGCTTGATAACTCGGTTTATGAATGCGCTGCTCAAGTTTCACAGGACGTTTATTGGTTCGTCTAAATATTTCGTCAAGCTTCACCCTCACAAACTCTTAAGATGTGTAAATAACTTTGATGAAATTTCTCATATAAAAAAGGCGACAAATGGACTGCTTAGTAAAGATTATTTCCCTGTATATAGTTTATCCTATATATATGCCGGAATAATCTGTAAAAAGAAAATATATTGTTTACGTGTTTCTTGCAGGATACAATAGTTGGCGTGGTCTTTGCAATCTTTCCGTGGTAGAAACGTTTGATGATCTTAAAAACGAGATTGTGGATAGCGATATTCGCGCCAAGTTGAAAGAACTGTATCAACATCCATCAAACATCGACTTGTGGGTGGGAGGACTCCTGGAGGAATTGGCACCTGGTGCCCTCGTTGGACCAACATTTACTTGTATCATTGCTGAACAGTTTAGACGAACGAGAGCTGGAGATAGGTAAGAACTGATTAGAATTACTTTCCGTTCTTCCTGTTGACGCGAATGTTCCAGGACAAAATGTCCGATGGCCGAATGATTATGGGTTGTTTTTGAGGTGCTCTGCGCAGACTCCTTTCCCGAACAGTTGCTTGTTACGAGGTTTATCCAAGATAGCGATAAACTGACTGAATGATTCGAACTGTAAAGATTCGTTGAGTAGCTGCTTGAGGGATCCAAGTTTGCGTGTCTGATATTGAAGTTTAGAATTGTCCAGCTGATTGTTAGACTGATGGAATACTTTGGATTGTTTTTTTAGATTGTTTGACTGCTAGCAGCTTAGTCTTAATGGAAGAGAACCTTTAAATAAGATCTCTAGGACACAGCAAAAATTCTTCAATGGTTTGACCCTTTCACTTCGAGGAGTGACCAAAAAGAACTTTTTGCTTAGGATTGAAAATTTAAAAAATATCAACGCATGGGTTTTGTATGATTAAACTCCAATTTCTCCAATCTTGTATTATAAGAAGTATTTGGGATTGATACCAAAGATCTTGGTAGTTAAACGTTGAATTCTTTTAAAATCAATTTGAAAGCGAATGGCCGGGAGAAAGCCATACTTAAACTTAATTTCTCTCTCGGTTTCTATCAAGCCAACAGGAATCTCACACTATGGAATCTAACTATAATTCATGCAGAAGAGACCTTTTGACTCCTTTTCTGTTTTTATTTCATGAGGAAAATCCCTTTATCCTCATACATTAGAAGGCGCTCTGTCACATTTTACCTGTCTAAATAAAATTGCCTGGATCTTTTGAGCTTGTCATTTGGAATCCGTGTCAACCCTCGCCATTCGTAGCCATCCTGCTCCTTCTTTCTACAATATCATCTCTTTGAAGTTTGTTATTTCAATTTTTCATGTCACTCAAAGACTTTTGTTTAGGACGCAGGATATTGCTACGTGGCTCCCTTCCACCGATATAGTGTAATCTAGAAAAAGACTCTGAACTCCCCTCAGAAAACTAAGAAGTGCTAACGTCTTCATTCCTCCTTTAGATTCTGGTATGAAAGCCCATCCACTTTTGATCATTCTCAGTTGATTCAAATCAAACAAACGTCGTTGGCCAGCGTGTTGTGTGACAACGGGGATGCGATTGACCGGGTTCAGAGGGACGTATTTCTCCGCGCCACCTACCCCGAGGGATATGTGTCGTGTTCTTCCATTCCCCGCATGGATCTCCGCATGTGGAAATATTGCGAGCATGGTTTGTATCAAGTCACTTAAGTAATGTAACTTCATATACGAGTCGTTGTTTTTCAATCCTATTTTTTTTCTTGGGGAACTTAACGTGATCTGATATACTACCTCTCTGCAATTGTTCCCATGCCACTACAAATCATCCCCTTGGTGTTGCAAAGAGTTCTGTATTTTTATCTTATTCATTTTTCAAGATCTACTACCACAAATTACACAATTCGCAGCACTAACATTATTATCTAACATACAAGCATGCCAGGGGCACTGGCTAACCTACATTACTTGCTTTCACGAAACTGCACTGTTCCTTAAAACAGTACTTTGTCAAATGCAATACTTTGTCAAATACAGAAATAATGTAAGTAGTGTGTGGTATTAGAACAGGGTTGTGTCTGGCAATATCGCCAACTTGATTCGAAGTCCTGCTAATTACGTATTCCTGTCTTCAGGTCACTGCTCCACCCCAGACAACACCCCTACGTTCAGTAATCATATTCAGGGACGTTTGTTTAAGCGATCAGTGGAGGAATATTTCTCAGAAACAGAAAATCAAGAACACGAGGAAGAGGAAGAAAATAATGATCCGAACTTGGAAGAAGGAGAGAAGCTTGTTACATCGCCAACCGAGGACGAAAAAGAAGGAGTAATTGAGTTTACCTCGGAAGAAAACATTTTGAGTTTGAATAAAAGAGTTCAACTTCTTGAAAATACAGTAGCAAAAATGGCTAACACTTTGACCACATTAGAAGACGCATTTAAAAGTCTACAAAAACAGGCGAGTGCCTATCCTGAGAAGTCGTGTTAAAGCTAGTTTCAAGCGCCATATTTGGAAAAGTATTATACGTATTATACGCTTGTAAAATGCATGAAAGACGCGTGCGCTCAGTCATAAATTGAACCAAGATTTCGTCTCTTGTTTGACCCGTAAACATGTGGAAACGCTGTGGCTATTGTCTTTGATTTAGTTCTAAACTTAATGATTCATCAAAATTATGTAACTTTTTAATCCAATTGGTCTAAGATATCGGAAGCATTGATTGAGATGTTTTATCCTGTTGTCACGAGCGTGGAACAAAGAAAAAATTTGGATTCCCATGAGGAATCGAACCTCAGACCTTTGGGTGAAGCATGAATATTGAATATTGTTTTCCTATTTTATACTTAATATACTGCTCATTTTACTTGTAATAGAATTTGTATGAAGGTAGCTTATGTAACCAACTCACCAGCTATGAATTTAAGAGAAGTTTAATTTTTTTGACGACTTGATCGAGCCCTTCTACTTATACGTCATTGCCAGTATACATAGTATTACGAACATAACGCATTAAAAACGGAACAACTAATTACAAGATTGGAAATGACATAGAACAAACGAATAACAGGAAACACGAATAACAAAGGAAATACGAATAACATAAATGCGACACTCGACGACAGGGCAATTTACGTGACGATTTTGGAATACGGCTGGCATAAGAACGTTCTCGGGATTGCATTTTAACTCGAGCTCTTACCTTTAATTTGCATGATCCGCTCGAAAGTCGAACTTAAATGAATGGCCGCGCAGACTGGGGCTAGGCAGGTGAATGCTTTCTACAGCTCACAATCAAACTGATATGCTAATTCTTTAAACAGGTTGGAGAAACAAAAGAAAAAGCAAAAACGAAAGAAACAAGAAGTTGTGGAGTTGTTCAAGGCAGTGCTCGTCAAGAGGGTGAAACGTGGCAGAAAGATATTTGTACCCATTGTTCATGCAAAGTAAGTGACTTTGTTTTCAAAATCCTAAAATCAAGTGTAACCACTTCTTTGTCTAATGCAGAAGACCTTTCTCCCCTTCTGTTCTGCTGGTATTGCTGTACATTTTGAAAATGTTCGCCTGATCGATGACTCCTATGTTGTGATTTGCAGTCCGTATTAAACCTTTCTACCATTGGTCATTTGTACTTCATTCATATTAGGTACTAATCTACCTTAATAACATGTTATTTAGAATGACATGTAGATGATATTGCATGGCCTCGCGTGGATCGATGCGAATGAAATCTTCGAGTGAAGTGTTATTAAAAATGTATCCATGATGGTAACCAGGAGGGATTAGATTTGGGAACAGGGGCTCTCCTTGTAAAAATTTGTGATGTACCACCTCCTCCCTGCCGCTCCCGCCTCTGCCAACTCCTCCCCCCTTTCGACCCTCCCCCTTCTACCCCTCCCCCCTTCCGCCTTCCCCTACCACCCCATTCCACCCCCTCCCTTTGGTTCATTAAGTACTGGGAGTAACTGTTGTCCCCACAGTGCCACTATGCTAAGGAATACTGCCTGCGGTGATCAAATGGGGATAACAAAAGAACCCTTTTTTTGCAGGACGGAGAAGTTCAGTGTAATGAAATAATATGCAAAGAGGTTTCATGTAAGGAATATTACCAGGATGATAATGAATGCTGCCCGCGTTGTTTAGGTAAGTTGGAAAAAAGAGGTTGAGTTTTCTTCTTTTAATCCCTTACACCATAACATCAGTATGCATATTCTCCATACTGCTCTTTATACATTTTCTAAGGTGCTGACACTGCTTTCACGCTGCGTTAGAGGAATTTAATATTTAAGAGTTTTTTCTGAGACTGAAAAAAAATGAACAAGTGACTGTGTGTTTAAAATAATTTGCGTCCGGACGAACTGTAGGCAAAAACGCAGATAGAGTGTGATCTATTTGTACAATCTTATTCCGAAATTACAGCATTAAATAATTCTTTATTTGCACAGAGTAAAATGGTGGCTTTGCTTGTCAAGTACCACGGTGCATCAGCTGTCACTTATGCGGTTACCATGGAAACTACCTGGTCTCTTATAGCAGTCAAGGAAAGATTCTAAGTGAGACTTATGTAACTTAAAGCGACCACGGAGACCTCAGGCGTGTATTTTAACATGAGATTCATTTCTTGCTTGCAATATGCTGCAGTGCCTCGGGCAGAGATTTTTCTTCTGTATGGATACTATATCTTAGGAGCTTTTATGGGATAGATAACATAAATTGCGATGCTGTTTGGTAAAAATGAGGATGATTTTTTTCTAGATCATGCGCTTTAAAAGTCAATTGCATTTTGTAAATTTTTGCCATAAGTTTTTTGTGAGGTGAATAGTTAAGAAATGATAATCATGTTTCCAAATTCTTTTTTCTGTTTTGTCATTTCTTTCTTGAATCAATGAGATTTCAGTCGAGATTTACGGCTTTTTCTCCCTTCGCTATATATGCAGCCCAGGGTAACAGTGCTTATTGCGTGCACTGATTGCCCAGCTGGGAAGTGATTGTCAAGTACTATCCATCTCCGAAAAGACAAAACCGCTCGTCAAGAGTTAAATTTGCAATCATGCTTCCTTATATTGACCGATAGAAATTACTTCTTTAGTTATCTTGTGGTATTTATCAAAACAATTATTTCTCTCTGTTCGGTTAAATGGTGGATATTCACCTCTCTGCTTTGTAGTTTAGTAGATTTCCTGCACGTTTCACATTTGCTTCGTTGAATAACTGTTGACTGTATTCTTATGGACTTACATCAAAGTCATCTGCGTCCGAGACGCATTGAAGAGAAAGATTATAAACACAGTCTTTCAAGTATACGACCAGGCAGTGATTAGCACGGCGGGAGGACCGCTCTATGAACACAGCCTTGCCGGCATAAAAGCAGGCTCTCATTAGCGCTGCAGGAAAAGCGGTAACCTCGAGTAGAGCGGGAGAGGTGCGCGTCTCGAGCCGTTCCTCGACAATTGTGCCGCAGCACCTATCGAGAGCCTGCCAGCAGGTTGTTGTTAAAAAACTGGATACCAATAATTTCAAGTTCCACCAGAGTTAACTTATCCTGCAACACAGTTGTCATTTCTTGTTTTTTTCAGGCCAGCGGAGGTTAGCGCGAGCGGGCTCCACAGGCGCGACGAGCAAAGTAGCACCTCCCCTCGCGCGTAACTCGCTTACCACTCACACTCGCCCCGCTCTTGTACCCGCTCGCGTGGCGCTGGTCTCCACTGACCCGCAGGCTACACTAAGGGATCATCTATTCTGTCATATTCGTCTTGCATTGCTCTTTCACCCGAGATACGTTACACATTTCTAGCTCGTCTTACCTCTTCTATATTTCGAGTGAAAGGAAAGCTTTCTATATGATTTTCCAAACTGAGGGGAAACTTAGAAAACAGATAGGTATGTTACAGGTCTGTACAGGGAAAAACCTTCTACTTGATACCATATCAAACACTTCGGGCACAGTTTTCTCCCAATACGGACCTCATGTCCACGCAGGGTTTACTACATCTCATGCCGAGTGTTTCAAACGTTTCACGCAGTGTTTGGTTGGAAAATTATTAACGTTTGTTTTCAACTGCTCCAAAACCTCTACTTCATGTTACGGGTTGTTTTTGTTCGCGTAAGCGCCAGACATCGGAGTCGACCGCTTCTTTTGCTCTTGACCCTTTCACTCCCAAAAGTGATTAACACGTCTCTTCTTTCTATACTCTCCATACTTTATCCATCAAATCGGTCATGAGAATACTCAAACTTATCAGGTATAAATTGTTATCTTAAGCTAACACCAAATTCTCGTAATCAATTTACAAGGAAAGGTATTAATAGCAGCTAGAGGGGAGAATTAGGAATCAGATCTTGGGAGTTAAAGGGTTTAGAGAAAGACAACGAACCATTGATTAAAAAAGTCCTATTTAAAAAGTTTGTCGATCAATAGTTCATTTTCCCTTTAATAGAACTTGGACTAAGTGCTCTGCTTCAGCTTGCGCCAGCTTTGCTATTCTTGTAGAGCTGTATTATTGTAGAAATTTGGATAATGTTTGAACATCAGTAAAATTTTTAATCTCATGACGAGGCGTGGTCTTTACTTTACACAGGGAAGCTTTTGGTTTAGAAATAATCTTTATTTTAAGGAATCAAACGAAGGGTTGGTGTAGAATACACAATAGGCTTTGTTTTCCTTTACTAGTTGTTAAGTTTGCAATTGATGGGTTCTGTATTATCCACGACCCTAAAGAAATAAAAAAAAACCCGTTTCAAAATAGGAGGGAACTTAGGGTCATTCGGTATTACCCACGATTCTAAAGAAGCAAAATAAATATTCTCAAGCAAGGGAGATGGGGGGGACCTCTGGTTTCTTTTGCCTGTTGCACCCAGATCCTTAGCAGTCCTATATTCAGAGTGTTATGCGTTATCTAAGAGGTTGGGAAGCCAGAGAGGAGTTGAACAAGGGGAGGTTGGGTAGTGGCCTAAAGCAGTTTTGAAAAGCAAAGTCCAGAAAAAATGACCAGATTTAATTCCTACATCATTCCATTCTTCATTATTATTAACCTTATCATTCAAAAATATGCTCAGTAGCATGACTACTGCAACCAAGGTGACCAGTCTGATCACAAGAAACATGCAATGAATTACTAGTCTACTAAGTTCTTTGGTATCATTGCTGGTCTTGCTCTCAAGATTAGAAGCAACTTCCTAATATCCTTTCTTCAGAGAGCTAAAAGGAATACTCTGGTCTAACAATTCGAAAACTTTATGTACTGAAATAACAGTAAATCATAATGCTATGCACTTTGAACTGGGTAAACCATAAATCCACAATAAATAGGCAAATCCATGTGCAAAATTTTACACCTTTAATTCAAAAGAGAGTTCTTTCTCACAGCAAGTAATACAATTGTATTTGTCAAATAAGAAAAGTTGCTTAAAAAAAATACCCATAATTGTAGTTAAAAATATTCAAGCAGTAGTTTAAATCATTGCCAGTGGGAAATTCATTGTTTCTTCAATAACCACAAAATATTTTTCTGAAATGAAAAAATTTTAGGATTATAATTTAGTTAGAGAGGAGGGTATTATCCAGCTTTTGGCTTGTTATTTGTAGTGGCCAGAAGTTTAGTGTTTTTAACAATGTCAGTTGGACTAAAAGATGATGGCAAAACATTACAGGCATGCATGAAAAAGCACAGATCCCAAATGAATGCTGCAATTGGGACAGAAAAGAGAATATGTGGTGTGGCCTGGATTGGGCATTAATTTAAAGAATTCCTTCAAAAGCTTCAATATTACATAAACTATTGGATATCTTGAGTGTTAGAGATTTGATATTTCATTATGCACACTAGGTGATATAATGTATCATTACATCAAAAGAGTTTTAACCCACCCCTCTCCCCCAACTTTTGAATAAGAGCTGCCAACAAAGCCATAGGGTCAATGAAATTAATGAAAAGAAGTCTCTCACTATTATCCTTGAATTAAAGTAGAACTTTGTTGTATCCAGTTTTTGAATAAGCACCACACTCAAATCAGTGCTGCCCTCAGAAAAAGTGCATTATTTGAGATGCCAACAAAATTGAATTAGCACCACAGCTCTTACTCCAGTAAGCACAGTACATGTGCCTTTGTGAGTTGCCAGTCAGGCTGCAAGTCAGGCTGCACGACTGTAATGAATGTGCTGTATGCTCACCAGATTTGTAGGTTACAAAAAGATTACAGAAGTTGGAAATAATTTTCTATCTACGGTTACAGAGTTACAAAGACAGATAATATTATGTAAAAATATGGAGTCCAAAGTTATTTTTAGAAAAGAGAGGTCTTTGGTTATGATGTAAAGGTTGGACTATTCAAGATGCAAGAGAAATTAAAAAGTTTTTACTCGATAATCACTCAAGTGATTTCTATAAATTGGTACAGAGGAGAATTTCTAAAGTTCAGGGATAAAATAAGATTTTATCACCTATCATGTCATATAATGCAAGCATGGTAACCTACCTACCAGATGGTTTGTCATGTAACCCCTAAACTCCTGAGATCTCATTAGTAATTCTCCTTACTGTCTGCCAAATGATTCTCATTAAGTTTGTATGGAGAATTTGGTATCGGATTAATCAGTAATCCCACAATTGATATTTTTCTTAATTCTCATCACTTGTCTGCCTAATAATTTATTGATATTATAAGGTGAAATTCTGTCTTGGTCAATCATGGGAGTTAAACGTTTAAGAAAGGTTTCAACAGAAGTAATACAATGTAATGATTTCACAAAAGGTCAAGGATCAATTCTGAGGAGACTGCATATATGGTTTTGAGTGTTTAAAGACTGATGCAATTTATGTGCAACAGTAAAAGAAATGTTGGAGCAAAGGGGGAATTTCATCATAAATCAGACATCTTTTGAGGTACTGAAAACATAACTTCTTATCATATTAACAGTAACTTTGAGTTGAAACCATCCTTTTGGCAGGAAAGATTGTAAAGTTCTGTCTGATATTCAAGATATTTGAACCATATTTCATGGATCATAAACTAAACATGCTTCAGTTCTTCTCATTTCAATCCATCTAACCAATAGCTTAAAATTCAAGTAGCAATGCTGAGCACTTACAATTGAGTCCCCAAAATGTTGTCACCGACAAGGATTTATTTAGGCACCAGGTCAAAAAGTGAGAAACATTTTCAGACTTATGTTATGTTCTGAACCAAAAGATAGTTGGACTCAGGATATTTACATGAACATCAACATTTATTTCATAATTTATCACACTAAGAATACATGTCCTCATGTTTTCATGATCTTACAAGTTATCATAATAACTACTACTGACACTACTTTAATTAAAGCAACATGATCTCATAAACAAGCTTATGATGTATTATATTGATTATATGTTCTCATGTTCTGGTGACATCCAAAGATAGATTTGTTCATTTAGTCTTCCTGTTTACCCCTCAAGGTTCTTATCCACTGGCTTTGGATCGATTCCACCAATGACATCATCAATATTTTGCCTGTTTATCTCCCTCCCATTATCAGGTATGTTTCCTTCAGCCCCATCAACAACACTAGCACCCTCCCTCAAATTCACATCATTTTCCTTCACTATTTCAGGAAAAATGCTCATGTGATTGCACTCACACTCATTACATTTCAAAGATGGCCTCATACCCCCTCGACCTCGTGAGAACCCGCCACGCCCACAAACTCCTCCCCTTCCCTGGAACCCTCGAGGGAAACGCGGGTGGCCCCGAACAGGAAAGGGACCAAAACTACAGTCATGCATTTCTGGGAAATCATCAACACCTCCTTGTTCTGAGACAGGTCGAAACGACGGTGGAAACGGGCAACTAGCAAGAAAACAAGCACGAAACCCGCCGAATCCTCGAGGACCGAATCCAAAGCCTCGATTTCCTCCAGGAAATGGACCTGTAGGGGGAAAATTTGGTCGAGCCATGAAACCTCGAGAAGAAAAACCACCTCTCGGAAAAGAAACATGTAATGCCTCACAGCTTCTTCCTCGGTTAGCGAAACTGCCCCTTGAACAAGGAAGATGATCCCACGGCCTTGAAGGTGGATCCTCATCTTCACGACAACCTCTTGGATTGCATTTTGGACATGAGACAATTTCTCCGCACTCTAAACATCGGAAGCAAATGGACTCCAATTGCTCGTTGCAGTTTCCGCAGTGCTGTGGTTTCTCTTTGCTGAAAACGACAACCATCGTTACTTCTTTCAAGTAATATCCAAATCCTCTTCGCAGCAGTCTTGATAACTTTAAAATCCGGTTGAATTCTCAAATGAAAATCTTGCAAAAAATCCTCAGTTTTATATCTTTCTTCTACGGCGCTTGCGCAATCATTTTACCGTGACGATGCAGTTCTAAATTTAGTTTGGATTAGTAAGCGCCGAAATAGACATTACTTAACCATTAGATTACATCATATTAGACACCCACAAATATTGATGAGCTAGCAATGGTTGGAGTATAAACATTCATTATAGAATAAGAAAGTCAATATCATTATTGTCTTGAAAATTTTAGCTGTTTTTGAGAGTTTGTATTGCTTCGGAATGCGAAAGTTATTTTGTTGCGTGCCTTACTGATGAGCTGATCGAGTCACGCAAGGGAGATTTTGATAATACAAAACGTGTAGTCTTCATATATTTAAAAAAAATTGTTTACATGTTCTGCCAATTTGTCAAAAGTGGCTGAGTGTGCCAGGTTCTCGGTGAATGAAGACAAACCAGAGATCTGGCCGGTTGAAAAATGCCCTTGATTATATTCCTTTTCCAACCCCATCCCCTACCCTAAACAAGGGCATATTTCGACATCCCGACACCTTACTGTCAGAAACTTTTTTTTTTTAATTCTGGTAGGTTCACAGCTTGTTAGCGCGCGCTAATTTGCGCTGTGACACAGGTAACGAGGCCAGCGAGACTCGGGCCGGTTAGCGAAGCGAGCGTGCAAGAGCTCGGCGAAGGGTCATTTTTGTTCCAGTACCCTTGCAGAGCTCTCGCGCTCTTATATTGTTCGCCTGCTCGCCACTGACGTGTGACAGCACCGACGAGAGCTTAGCTTATTGCCAGGCGAATACCTAAAAAATTTAGTCAAATTCTTTGGAAAAAAAAATTCTTTAGGCTCAATACCAAGATATGGCGGGCTCAGCGGCTAAGTTTGCCCTCTAAAGGGCAAGGCAGGGTGATAAAAATGGGATGTTCATGGTTTAGCTCGTCTCCTCTAACCAAGTGGCTTGAACAGGGTACCACGAGTCTCCCCGAGCGCAATAAAAGTTCCAAGTTTTATTTTTGACATTTCATACACCCATCCCATCATAGATATTGCTATCTTAAACCCTTAATGCATAAAAAAAAACCTCCTTAGGACAATTAGAAAATAAAAACAATTGAGCAAGACTATTGATGGAACCGTCGCACACAGACAGCTTTCTGTATGGAAAAATGACAATTTCTACACGTAGTGGCTCGATCTTGTAAATGATACATTTTTATTGAAACTGGATTTCCTTAGAATAAAGACATTAGGAATAAATTAGGTAGGTTACAAGAAAAAAAATGGTTATCAATAGAAAAAAGGCTGATTTACACAAATTTTATTACATCTAAAAACATGAAGCAACCTCAGCCGTGTGATCATTTTTTATTATACAGTCCCTGGTCTGCGAGAGAAACCTTTAATGTTCTATTTTTGATACAATCACAGGCGCATGAAGATTAACGATTGGCGAATCATAACTACTTAAATGTCTTAAAACGAGATCTCTCACTGCATGTGTTAGTTACGTTATTGAACACGTTCCGTGGAGAATGAAAGAGATCACCAGAAATATGATACCGAATCTAATCATGGGTTTCCCCGAATTCATATCTGAGAAATTAGCTCTTCAATTCCTCTCCATTCCCTCTCTTTCCCTGCCAGCCGTTTCTTGCGCGATTTATAGGTCGTAATTGTTTCATTGCACGCCTTGTCGAGGATATAAGCCACACGGAGCCATAAGCAACGAATACTGTCTGCACTTAAATCTGCATGGGTAAGTACCTTCTGCTAGCCATGTAATTGACATTGAAGAAATGTAAAATTGTTTCCGTGTTATCATAGCCTGATGTAAACACTTGGGAGGTTGGGAGAATCGAATTATTTTATAAAACTTATTAGTCAAGATCACTATTTCCTCTTAGTCCTCTTGTCCAACTTTTCCTTCGATTCATTTTAACGTGAAGGACTGGGAACTAGTCTTACAACCACGTTTTCAAAATGGCGGAACACGATCTCACTGCCCGAATGGGCTCTTTTTTAGATCGACATCTCGTTTTTCCCTTGTTAGAATTTCTCTCTGTCAAAGAGGTAAGTTTTAATTTATATCGTATTTTCATCGATTCGTTAACTTTTATGGTGAAGTTATTAGGAAATAGCTGTATATTTTTCAAAGTAAAAACTCGACGTATATGTATAAAACAAGTCTATTTCCTAGACGATTTTAAGCTAACAATCTGCTCATCTCATAACTTTTGTCTCGGATCTTAGATTTACGATGAAAAGGAATTACTCAAAGGGAAGTTAGATCTTCTTAGCAACACAAACATGGTAAGAAAATCCGAATAAAAAAACACTGAAATAATTAAATTATTTGACTAGAAGCTCTCCCTATTGAAGACATGCATACAATGTATGTCCCAAAACATTTGTATCTCTTGAAATCATTTTGATTTTTCAAACTTACTGATCCTACTGAAAGGCATGATAGTTCCAAAATATATGGTACGGACGCTTAAATAACATATGAGTACTTAGGAGGCTTACTGTAATGAAAAGAATAATTACATCTAAACATCTGTGTTCTTTAACAAACCGGGCTTCTGTTCCATCCAAAAGTGTTTCAAATAATTTTGAAGCCGATTCGTTTTTCATAAAGATGACTTAAGATATTTTGGGTGTATTTGGTTCAAAACCATCCTAAGTTTTATAGAAAACAGTCTGGTAAAGAATCGTGTTATACTGTTCAGAAATTGTGAAGTAGGTGCATTCTATTATGCCTGAAGTAGTCATAGCACTGTAACTTCCCTGTCATTCTCAAGAGAATTTTACAAGACTGAAGGGGAAAAATAAAGATCATACTAGCCTTAAATGGTTTTAAACTACAACATACCGAAACTCATTGTCTTTCTGAAAAATGTTTCCAGCCATTTAAATTGTAAGTACATATATATATGTCCATATTTAATGATATTCATTATCTTGATTGTCAGGTTGATTTTGCCATGGATGTGTTCAAAAATCTCTACCCAGACCAAGACGTTCCAGAAGGTTTGTTGATATTGTTTGATAGCATGTGACTGTTAACAATGGCGTTTAAAATAATCCTTATTTAATATGAAATGTATGTTGTTGAACTCTGTAATCTTTGCATACATGTGTATATTTTCTGTACTAAAAAAATTACTGTCATGCTGTGGGTGATTTTCAAAACATTTTTAGCTCGAAGCATAAGGTTTAGCTTTATGGGGAACTGGTTAATTGGTTTTTGATTGAAATTTTAGGATTAGAGTGTATTAAATAGTTTGAATTAGTTTTATGATGGAGTTTGGATTTGCATGCTCTTGTGGAATAGATTGATAGATGATTGCAACACACTTGTAAAAAGGGACAAAAAGAAAAAGAATTTATGCTTTTAAATTGAAATTCTAGAAATTCATTCACCAGCTAACAATCTCTTTGAGTTTTCAGGCTCTTAAAATTCATTTGTGCATCTTGAATAACACACATTTCCAAAAAAAGTATCTAATATGTTTATTGTTGTACTTTTCACCTTAGAGCTTGTTCAAAAGAGAACAGAAGTTGTCACACAACTGAAATATCTTCAGGCTCAGACAGAACCTATTGTGAAATGTTTTGAGGATCCAGAGTTTAACAATCAGATGCAAACAACAAGGTAAAATGAAATGAGACTTATATAAATGTTGTTTTCTTTTAAAATGTTGAAATCTTGTCTGTTAAATTTCAAGGTTAGCCTTGGTGTAATGCTCATACAGAATAGTGGCTGAATGAGTGATATAAACTATTGAATTTCATTATCAATTTGACTGTTTACAGGAATTTTCTGTCAACGTTGATAAACCAAAAGTTGGAAATTTTCAAATAGTATTGGTAGTACTAGTTTACTTTAAGCTGGTTTGCAAGAATAGGAAAATAAGCTCATTGGCCATAAAACATTGGTTGAAAAAAAAAAATTTATAATCATATGTATACTTCACTTCAAAGGGTCTAAGTCGTCATGTATTGGTGAGGTAGTGTTAGTTTGATAATATATCAAATAATGAAATTAGCAGAACACTCTTCAAATTTGATCAGAAAATCTGCATTGGCCACCACAATTTTAATTTATTCTTGCATTCCATGAGTAGTCCTTATAATTTTATGAGCAACTTTTAATTTGTTGATTTATTTATTCATTCAACTTTGACAGAGATGGGCGACAGCTATTTGAATACCTGGAAAAGAACCACGGGGTTTGTATATTTTTGAATGATTAATATATAGTTAAAAGAATTACTCTCATGAGACTGACTAAACTCCAGAGCATAGTCTATGCCTCTTTCTTCCCAGAGTTCTATATGACATACATTCTATACAATGACTTTGATTAAGTCAGTTATCTTTGTGCTTTGTACAAATTCTGTTGCATCGGTACAATGCTTTAAAAAACTTATTAAGGTGAAAACTTCAGGTTTTCTAGATGCAAGTTGCATTGTTCTAAGAGGTTAGGGCTACTTTCCGACACAAGTCAGATTTTTTTCCTTTTACCCCAGATACAAGACTAGAATGAGCTGTTCCATAACTTACAAAAGCTTTTGTTTTATTCGTTTTCAGATTGAGCCAGAAATGTTGGACACATTGTACAAATATGCAAAATTTCAATACGAGTGTGGAAACTACTCTGGTGCAGCAGAATACTTGTACTTTTATCGTGTGCTGGTGAGTAATCTCAGAATTTATCGTGGAAACCTTATTAGATATTTCCCTGACAGAGCAAAACACCTGAGATCAAATTTAACAAGGCAATACAGTAGCTCTAACAAGCTGATTTTGAGGTTTGGGCTCCAATTTGCAGGTGCAGTTTTTCCTCGAAAATGTGCCTATGCACTTCGTGATTGGTTATGAATTAAGGGGGGAATGATAAAGATCCTTACCATACAGTTTGGAGCATGAAACTAAGGCTAAAAGGATTTTACTATCTTTATGGATTGATTATGTCTCTGCTGTGTGTTTGATGGGTTTGTCTGAAGAACAAAAGCAAAAGAAGGAAATTGGAAATATTCATTAATCATTAATACATTTAAAGATACTATTCAAACTAAGGAGAAAATATATTTAAACTTTGTCTGCCCTTGGAAATTAAGAACAATTTGTGTTAGTTAAGGAGAGATTTTTATTGATAACAAAAACAGCTTTATATCCAAGGTAATTAAGTATTATCAACTGAGTTAATAACATTAATTGGCCACCGCAAAGAGTTTCAAAGCTGATGTTTCGAGTGTAAACCCCATTATCAACCCAGTTGATAATACTAAATTACCTTGTTATTATCTCCTACTGACACAGCACCACAGCTTCTTTAGAAACTTACCCCCTTTAGCTCATTGTATTTAGTTTGGCCTGGTAAATTGACCAATCACAGCACTTGTGGTCATGGAGGGATAAAATACTATTTATTTTCATCACAGGTTCCAGGCAATGATGATAGAAATACTCTGAATGCTCTTTGGGGTAAACTAGGTTCTGAAATCCTCATGCAGAACTGGGAAACTGCATTAGAGGATTTGAACAGGTTAAAAGATGTCATTGAGAGCAATGTGAGTATTTCAGTTCTCTAAATTGGCTGATAAAGAGCTCTTAAGTTGAGTCATAAGATCACTGAAATAAGTGGTATAACATAACATTATGGTTCATATTCCTCTGCATCAAGATCAATGTGCTTCAATTCTCTTACTCTTGAGATCTCTGGCTCTCAATCTCTCACATCCTTTTAGAAAATTAGCTTAAAATATCTATTATCAATAACCACTTAATATTCTGCTTTGGAGTACGGACTATTATATAGCTGTCAACATGTTATTTTTGTATATCTGTCATCTATATTAATTTTTTTTTATTGTGCTACTTCTGATGGAACCTAAGCTTACAAGCCTTAATGGTAATATTATATATTATGACAAATGGCTTACACCTGATTCATTTGTTTATTTTGCTCTTTTGTTAAATTTACTGTCTACTGAAAAGCTGCAGCAAGCTAAGAGAATTTCAAAATGTCAAGCAAACTATTTCTGTTCCTGTGTCCCTTTAAATTTTGTTCCAAAATTTGCATTTAATAACATTTTTTACAAGACATGTTATGACATTCTCATGTCATCTTCAATTGCAAATGTCTGGGTTACAATTTGAATTTCACTTTCTAAAAGTGTTGTGGAATTAAAATATAATACAGATTTGTGAAATGACATTGTTTAAAATTATATTGAAATCTCCTATCACAAAATCAATAGTTAATCTTGAAAGCTCTTTGTCTTCAATATAATTTCATACAGTCTATCTTACAAGGTGACATGTCTTGCATTGCTTCTTCAGAATCAGGCAGGAACACTCCAACTGCTGCAAGAAAGAACATGGTTGATTCACTGGAGCTTGTTTGTGTTCTTTAACCATCCTAAAGGAAGAGATCTAATCATTGATTTGTTTCTCTACCAACCTCAGTAAGTATGAGAGACATCAGATCTTTGCTGTGATCTCAAACGAAACTGTTTCAAGCTAGCAAAGTTGTTGTATTCCTTCTCAGAAAAGCCCTCAGCTCTCTTATCATAGTGAAGTTAGCCTTTTCAGTCACTAAACCAATCAAATTTAACCTTGAGAGTATGTGTTGTAGAGAATATAGGTTGTCACAAAGACAGAAACATTTTTGAAGTGTTGTCTATGGAACAATATGGAGAATGTGCTTATTACAGTGTACACAATAATAACTATAAATTTTAGGATGAAAAGGCTTAAATCTTGGACATGCTGTTCTTAGTAATTTGATGTTTTCCAAGAAATTCCTCAAATTTTTCTCCTATTTATTTTTTGTATTTAGATACCTCAATGCAATCCAAACCACATGCCCCCACATTTTAAGATACCTCACAACTGCTGTCATCACTAACAAGCGCAGACGAACAGTACTCAAAGACCTGGTGAAAGTCATTCAACAAGAGTCTTACACATACAAGGATCCAATTACTGAGTTTTTGGAATGTCTCTATGTCAATTTTGACTTTGATGGGGCTCAGCAGAAGCTAAGAGAATGTGAAACAGTGAGTGTTCCTATTGTTACTGTTGTAAAAGATCTGTCTTTTTGTATGCCTTTTGTGGTGTAGAAGAGGGTAGTTCATTACCTTTGGTATGGAAATAGAAAGCATATCTTGGAAATGATTTTTGTTTTCTGTCAGGGTTCCATGCTGAACTTTTTTCAAAGTGCTGTCTGGTTCCTTAAATTACAAAGATTTCATTAAGATATAGTTTTGAATGCCAGAGGAAAAAAAAGGATAGGAATGCATTTTTTTCAAAATTGCCTTACCATATACTTGTATTATGATCAGTAGCACGATCCAGGGTGGCAAAGCATGTTTACGAAAACCATATTGAGCAAAAAAATATATATTTCAAACAAAACACTTTAAAACTTATATATCCTGTTAGATATAGTTAACCTCTTTGTATTAAACCAAAAATCGTGGTAATAGAGGAAGAATTTATTTTTTTATGGATTTTAGTATTCAGAAAAGTGAGGCGAATTCTTATGTAACGCGTAACATAATCTGACAAAGCATCAAACATATTCAAAAATTTCTTACTTAAAAATTTAAAATTTCAAAATAATTTTGACTTAGAAATACACTAGAAACATAGACTTTTCAATAAAATAGTTAAAATTGGAACACTGAATTGTAATATTCGCGCTACGAAACAATTTTCTCGGCGACCGAACATGTAACGCTGTTTATACAATATTGTACTATACTTCATAGTCACCAAGATTTTGTCGCAAAAAAAGCTCAAATCAGTTTAAAAAAATACATACAATAATTCTCAGATGATTTATTTTCTGTATACAAATTTTTATTCCATTTAATTCAAAGACAGCGTAAAAAATCCAAAAAGTCTGAATCGCGAACACATAAAATGCATAGAAAATTTACCTTAAAATTATTTATCCTCATCTCCAAAAAGGTCTGTGATAGCCGCGCTTAAAATGAAATTGCTCTTCAACTAGCAGATCTGTCATTCTCAAATTCTAAACTTTCTATCGGTACCAAATGTTCACGAATCTAACTCAATTTAACATCTAAATTTATGTCTTTTTTGAATCGCGAACATATTCGATCTTGGAACAGTATTGTTTGCATTGGTGTATCAGTTTACACGCGCAAAATAGTGGCAGTTTTAGAAATCTTCGCATCTAAACTTCGCTTCTTCCTCGCTTACAACAACCTTGTACATTACATCTAGAGGGGGTATACAACAATTAATTGATATACACCCATGAACAAACGATCGTTTGAGACTGGAAATTACTAGAGAACGTGACTTCCCTAGCGTGACTTCTTCCGTCGAGAATTTACACGCTTCGCTTGCGAAATATTCAATGGAAAACAAAAAATATTCTGCTGATCAATGGAGAAAAGAAAAAGAAGAAAAAAAGCTTAAACAACAAAGGGAATACTATGAAAGAAACAAAGAAGTTCTTGCACAAAAAGCAAGAGAAAGAATGCGCTTGCTTCGAAGCAAGAAAAAAAACGCGACAGTCGCCGCAGTGAAAACACGCACATCTGCACAAAAGGCTGATGACAAAAGAGCCAACCGTGAGCGGAATGCTGCATCAGCTACCAAGAAGAAGGTTTTGAAGCAAAGAGAAAAAGAGAGGGAAGAGAAAAAGCGACAGCAAACTCGAGAAAGGGTTCGAAAACTTCGTCAGAATAGAAAAGAGTCATCATTTGCGCAACCGAAACCGGAAGTCAACATCACCACACCAGCTTTTAGTTCAAGGATGGCAAAAAAACGTGCAAAGGACAAGGTGTCCCCTGCCTTACCTCAAACCCCCGCAGATAACATCAAATATTTTCTCAAAAAGTAGTTCTTACAATAAAAGTTTATGAATAATCTATGTTTTGATGATTTTTTGGTAATTTTATGAAGTTGCTAGTTTTTCCCTAATGTTACGCATTTGTACCCCTGGATCTTGCAACTGATCTATAGCATTGATCATGATGTTTGTCTTGGAAATGAGCAGTATGACTTGCAATTTGTTTTTGGAGTTGTGTACAATGTACCGTATTTCTTCACCCATAAGCTGAGTGATCTTTTCAGTATTTGACACAAAATTTTGGGAGATTTTTTCAGGAGAAACATGGTTTGGCTTATAGCCGATGGTTTGGGTAGTTCGAAACAGTGTTAAGGTTCAATACATGTACTTGGACAACCAAGGATAAGGTGGCAAATATTTATTATAAAAATCTAGAAGTTACTATGTGTTTCCTCAACCCAGGACCACACAAGACAATACAAAGTAATTAATATTGCTTAGCTTGTTACAAACTACTAATTGCCAAATGGGTGATTTTTGCTGCAAGTGAGCCACCAAAATGTTTTCAATTTGTCATGGCAACTAAAATGGTTACAGCACAGAGTACTGTGTTCAACAGCTGTATTATAATGCTACTGTAATGGAGAAGTTTGCCTGGTGCCAGTTCTCAGGTGTTAACATTCTTTTTCATAAGTAACTGCCAACAGTGAAATACACAGCCGTGCCCAAAAGGGGCCTTAGGGCAAAACCAAACATAAGAGTATGTTTGCAGGCTAAACAGATGGTAGTGAGAGGTCAGAAGATGGCCAGTAACTGGCCATTATTAAATCCCTGCTTAAACAAGGTTTGCCTGTTCTGATTGCTCTGCAGGTACTGCTAAATGACTTCTTCCTTGTGGCCTGTTTAGATGACTTCATTGAGAATGCCAGACTGTTTATATTTGAGACATTTTGCAGAATACACCAGTGCATCAGTATAAGGTTTGGAGCAAAGAAAAACTTGATTATCTTCTTGATCTGTTATGGTTTGACCAAATTTAGTAGTGAATGGAACTGTTAAAGCAGGTTAGGTGTGAATCAAGTTTCATATAACCCTATCAGACTGATCTATGTGAACCTAATTGCAATATTGCTGTCACAGAAGAATCCAAAAAGCAAAAGTTGAAAAATGCAAAAGGCAAGGTTGGAATTAATTTGCCGATGAGTTGCAAGTTGTACTTTCAAACTTCTCAAATTAACTTTTGATTTCCAACTTTCGTGCACCACCCTAATAGGGCTAAAAAAAAGATGTGCAATAAAACCATTTGAAGTTTAATTTTTGGAATATCTTGTTTCCAGTTTTCCTATTTGGAAATGAAGAGTCACATCAGTGATGGGGGGGTTAGCATTGTCCCCAAGATAGTTAAATTTTCCTTGCAATCAGAATTTTTTTTTCCTTTTTTTCGTGATTACTATATTCCAATTAGGAGCATCTTTCTGCATCATATTAACCACTCCATGAGATGATCGTGAAGCACCCTTTGAAGCAGTGATTTTAAAGCAGCAAAATGGATTGCATTGCTGTAATATTCTTCAAGTGATTGCGCTAAAGCAATTTTTTCAAATAGTACAATTTCATGTTGCTTTCCTCTCCTAACAGCATGCTTGCTGAAAAGTTGAATATGACTCCAGAAGAAGCAGAAAGGTGGATAGTTAATCTGATCAGAAATGCAAGATTGGATGCTAAAATTGATTCCAAGTTGGTATGTCTAAGGCCTGTTAACATACATAGTACATTTGCAATGGAGTTTATGCATACTGATGTTGGGGTGTGAAGGAATGACAGGCCAGTATGCAATGTTTTCAGTTGTAATTATATTTCACAAGACAGATGTGATGACCAATTAATTGGTAGCACCGTGGACTGTAGGTTGAAAGAGTCAGAGCCTTTGGAGAAGTAGTTTGTTACCCAGACGAAGAAAATATTGCCTTAATTGCTTCATGGGAGATAAAGTCTGATAATGTGGGCTACAGAGCTTGTGTGCCAGATGAAAAATATTGGGTAAAAAGCTGTTTTAAACTGGGCTGTATAGCGTGTGGGTAGGCACTTGTTATAAGCGCTTCAGGATGCACGTTTCTCTGCTCGTGGAAAATTTGAGATGCATCAGGGAGAGGTTTCTAGGGGTCTGGCATCAATTATCAATGCTAGACCCTTTGCAGACCTCTTGCTGGTTTATGTTGAGTAAGGCCTCGTACTTTCCCACAGGCGAAGAAACACTTGCGCAGGCTGTAGGCTGTATTTGGTGTGAAATGTAACTCTTTAATGCCATCTTCATGATCTGGAGTTCCCCTCGTGGATTGGGACTCCAATTTAACAAGCTTCTTCTCTATTTCAGGGTCATGTGGTTATGGGTACCCAGGCTCCCTCTGTTTACCAGCAAGTAATAGAGAAAACTAAAGGCATTATGTCCCGCACTCAAGAACTGGCTCGTAACATTGAAAAGAAACTCAATGTAGACAAGACGGGATATGATGGGGTAAGAACCACGTACAAAAAATATTTATATTTTCTGTTTGACTGTGCGTGTATTACAAGCTTTGTTTGTTTGGGGCTTCTTTTTCATCATGGGTTGAACGCTTGTCAACATTCAAATGATTGTCCAGTTCTTTTTTTTGTTCAGTTTTCCTTACTTTTCTGTGCAACCTGACGAATTTTATGTGAACAAGGAAAGCTCCACTGCTCCCATTCTGTTTTAAATGTACTCTGTCTGCAATATAAACAGCTGCGCATCCAATTTACTCCGTCGATACAATCATTAGATAATGTCTTTGATATCACTCCTTGTCTTCTTAATCTCTTCCTTATTTTTGTCTCTTCAGGGTCCATGGGATGCATACGATCCTTCTGGATTCTTCAAGCCCTAAACAATCTAACACTTACACTTTTTAGTGCCAAGTTTACGTGTACATCACATGCAAACTGTAATCTCTTAATACAGTGTATTACAAAGCATTATTTACTGATCTCAATCAGGCACAAAAAACTTAACTTGCTCTTCTGAACTGAAAAGTATATCTTGGGAAGGGGCAGGGGAAACGGGGGGGGTTAAGGGAAAGGAAAGGGTTGGGGAGGGGAAGGAAGAGGGCAGGGAAGATAGAGGGACAGGGATGCCCAAGGGCTATTTTTGAGCAGACCCTTAAAAAAGAGCAGTCTGGGCCTAGCACTTACTTGACACAACACCCCCTCCCCATCGGGAGGTAATATCCTAAAGAACAACTGTGAAAAATGGCTGTGAGGAAGGGGATGGGAGGGGTTGCTCTCTTACTCGACAGAAAAAGATCATCCCCTTCCTTTTACAATGAGATTTTCCCTTCCCCTTTTCCAAGGTGTACATGTATCAGAAGATACCCAGTTCTAAGTAGTAACAGGTTAGCCTGCTTGAACTAAACGTAAATCTTGGTTTGCACTTTCAAGGTGCACAACGAAATAATAGCGAAAAATAGAGAAATAAACGTAAAGACTCCGCTCCAAAATGCAGTAACTTTTATTTCAAGTGCTCCGATTATAATAACGCGAAAAGATACCGACGGCCTGAAGTATGAGCCCGCGAGCAGGCCTTCTTTACCAGGGCAGCGGCACTAGCATTTCTTTTGTAAAGTATAGGACATAATATGTATTTAGGACATAATATGCGCCCATACATGACGTACCTACCTTTCTTTTTGCCCGTGAGTAAGGTTAAACCTTTAACTCCCGAGATCTGATCGTAAATTCTCCCCTCTTGCTACTAAACATTACCTGATTAATTTGTGTATTCTTATTAATTGTTTGTTGGATAAATGTATGGATATTTTAGGGAGAAGTTACATGTTAATCATTTCTGGGGGTTAAAGGGTTTAGGCCTCGAGAAAAGCGAGCCAACGAGAGATCTGCAAGGGATCTGGCACCGTTAACCCTTTAACTCCCTGATCAAATTTGTAATTCTCCTTACTGTCAACCATACAATTTTTATAATTTTAGTTCAGAGAATTTAGTATTGGATCAACTAATTATCCCTAAATTGACATTTTTCTTTATTCTCATCACTTATCTGATTGATATGGTATTGATATTTTAAGGAGAAATTCTGTCTTGGTCACTCATGGGAGTTGAAGGGTTCTGTGATGCGGTGCTTTACTCCGTTTTGTGATTGATGCAGAAAGCACGCGCCACTCTCTCAACCAATCAGATGCAAAAGTAAAACCCAAGCACGACTTGGTGTCCAGCGCTTTCCCGCGCTTTCGGCAGTTTCCTTGCTTTTACTTAGAGTTCTTGTGTATGGGGTATTTTTCTTTTTATTGGCTTTTATGATTACTTTCTTTGTGGTTTTGCCGCACTCGCTTGAAAAGCGCTCCATTGTTTATGATTTAAATACTGGAGGCATCAAATAATCCGACAAAATGCTTCTTGTTTCATCGCATAAAATATATTGACTTTGTAAACAACCCGCAAATAGTGGTCTGTGAATTTAACTGTTCCCCAAACTTCCATGAACGACTCGTAGCTTCTGTTTATTTTCATTCTCGCGCCATTCAGAATTTAGTCTTCGTTCCTCCTTCACTCATTATTAGAACGGAGACTTCTTGTCGAACTTCCCCAATGTCCGCTCAGCAAGGCAAAATTCTTGGTTTCCAGACTATCAAGGTTTTAAGCTCTGTAGACAAGTTATGAACCAAATTTTTGGCAGCGCAAGGTTGTGGCGTTGCCTGGGTTTCGACGAGTATTGTAATTTATGAAAAAGTTGCGGCGTTTATTTATTTATTTATTAATTTTTGGTATCATTCCATTAGTTTTTCATGTCTTTTTTTTTTCCATAAGCATCAGCCAGTGATTCCATCTTTATTTTTGGGTGGAAAATGCTGTCAGTTTGTGACGCGAGTGTCAGAACAGTACTCAAAGAATCGTTGCATGGTTAACATGACGCTCGCGGCTGTCAAAGTCAGTTTTTAGGAAAGGTGCCATATTTTGGACGTTGAAAGCGAGATAAACCTGTTTTCTTCTGGTAAATATTTCATGATCAGTAGGTCTTGAGAGCCGAAGATTTTTCACCTTTAACAAACTGTTTACCCTCAAGTAACGCGCATCAGTCTAAAGATCCTGAAAACTGTTTGCGAAGAAGAGTTAAACTCACTCATGTAGCGAAAAATATACAGCCATTTGCTTCCCTCCGATTAGACATGCATTCCTGCTCGAATAATAAAAGCCTTCAGCTTTCAGTCTGCTAATAAAAGTCTTATCAATTTTTTCTCTTCATAAAACCTGCTGGAATTAAGCCCTCCTCAATACAGTCAAATGTTCATCTGTAAGGATGTACTTTGTAAACTCCATCCCATCTAATCTTGCCAAAGTACGACTCTCATGATTTCATGGGTTTCCCATACATTCAGTTTAACTGAACTGCAAGCAAGTAAAAGGTAGGACGGCAAGCAATGATGTTGGTCGCAAACTTGCACGTAGAGGCCGGCGAATCTCTGCCATTATGAAGCAAACGTTGTGATGAAGGGACAACAGCACATCCATAAAAAATACATACAGACCATGAAGGCAGTTTGAAGAAGAAAAAACAATTCTTGAACCATGATGCGAACCGAGTAAAAGTGGAGAGAGATGATTGCTATCTATTTATGAAAAACTATTATAATGTCAAATCTTTCTTGTTTATGAATTAGCATCAGTTTTGTAATTTTATTGGCTCGAATGCATGAAACGAACGTGTAACTCTTTTTTAATTAGTTGTTTGGGGGCATGTGATGTTAAAGGTGATATTTCCATCAGTTTTGTGGAAAATCTTTCATGCCTCATCTGCTATACGTGATGGTAGATTCAACTTGGAGCATTTAGGCTACATCTCTCAACTTCGTCATAATATTGTGATCAGTGTTAATCTTTCGCATCCTTCGCTGTGGCGGATCCAGACCTTGAGCTAAGGAAGGGGGGGGGCGGTTTTTTGCCGCTTACCCTGCCGGCTTTTCTACCTTTTGCGATTCTTTTTATTTTACCTAAAAAGGAGGGGGGGGGGGCGGGGCGGGGTTAGATCTGCCACTGCTTCTCTATTCCTTTTCATTTCCAGTTTATTCCTGCCTCCTTAGAGTCTTTTTGCACTTTTAGTTGAAGTGAACCAAGCGTGCCCGTCTTTGGTTGAATGAAATGAATTAACCGTTATGATTTTTAAGGAAAGGAAAACAAACGGGAAATTATATTCAGTTGTTCGTTTGGTTTCGAGTCAATACTACCCTCGATCGGCCATTAAATTGTGCACCGGTAATTTCATAATCGCCGCGTTTTATTCTTTAGAAATTTTTATAATGTCCGTGTTCTCCTAGGCCATCTGCTTAAATTTTAACTTTGTGTTCAACTTATTTGAATTTTTTCACATTGAATTTCACGAAGGAAGCGAGCCAAATCTTATCAATTAAAAACCAAGCTTATTAATTTTTAATAATGTATTTTGAGAAGTTTTCTTGGCACTTACGATGATTACCATACAGCCCGACGTATATCCATCTCTGCATTTATTTTCAGTATTCAGGACTATCTTCAACGGCAAACTTTAGAGCAGACAATGATCCCGTGGTTCGTGGCTAGAAATGAAGTGATGTAAAGTTCTGGAATCTTTGATCATCTGGAATACGTGAAACTGGAGTCCATGTTAGAACAAGCCTCCCTCGCTGTCATAGTGCTCATCATTTATCTCGTGGCTGGAATGTGGAATATTCCTCGGCAAGGTTATTTTTGATCAATGTTTTGCAACTGCTTAAAACTCGAGCCATCATTCAGGAATACTGTTCAAGAAATCAGATGAGATGTCCTTACTTTAAAATACAAAGCAGCCAGTCACGCTGAAAGTTCTCAAAGCCAGCCGGTGATATAAGGTTTAATTCATTTGAATTCGCTCTGAGTTGCATTCGCACATGTCAATCAACCTGGTTCCTCAAACTCACGAATTTTTAAACGTGTAAAGTAAAGCAACTCTGTATTTCATGTTTGTGCTAAAAGAATGAAACGAAATACAAGATTGTACAACTCAATGTTACATGGTATTACGAAAAATATCCTCAATTTCAAAGACCGTTTAATAGTAGCTAAAAGTAACGGTAAAAACCACGATAAAATGAACAACGACTTGAATTTTGATGTTCTGTTTGCAATAGCTTGGCTGTTTGTTGCTCTTATGACTTTATGACTTACCGATAGACTGACTGACAGTGTGTCAAACTGACCGATTGATTAGCATGCTGAATAAAGGGGGTAAGTTTCTAAAGAAACTGTGACGCTGCGTCAGCGGGGAGTAATAACAAGATAATTTTGGTTTTGCAACCTGAGTTGAAAATGGAAATTGGCTATCGTAAAGAGTTTCAAAGCTGTTTTGAGCGTTAGTCCTTTGTCAGAGCGATTAGACGATTTTTGGGTTGTGTGTGTGTGTGCATATCAACACACTCACAAGCCATAATTCCTCCATTCGCTCTGACAAAGACTAATTTACTGACTAGCTGACTGACCGACCGATTGACTGATTGATTGATTGACCAACTGACGGACTGACTGACTGATTGATTGACCAACTGACCGACAGACTGACTGGCGTACTGACTAACTGACTGACTGGCGTACTGACTAACTGACTGAGTATTGACTTATTGACTGACAGACTTACAGACTGACTGACTGACTGATTGACTGCCTGAATGATTTGCTAAATGACTGGCTGACAGAATTACTAACCTACCTAATTACCGGTGCACAATTTAATGGCCGATCGAGGGTAGTATTGACTCGAAACCAAACGAACAACTGAATATAATTTCCCGTTTGTTTTCCTTTCCTTAAAAATCATAACGGTTAATTCATTTCATTCAACCAAAGACGGGCACGCTTGGTTTACTTCAACTAAAAGTGCAAAAAGACTCTAAGGAGGCAGGAATTGACCAACTGACCGACAGACTGACTGGCGTACTGACTAACTGACTGAGTATTGACTTATTGACTGACAGACTGACTGATTAACTGACTGATCGACTGGCTGATCGATTGACTGCCTGACTGCCTGACTGACTGACAAACAGACTGATTGATTGACTGACCGACTGGCTGACTGACAGACTGACTGGCTAATTTACTGACTGACAGACAGACAGGCGGACAGATAGACAGACAGATTGAGAGACTAAGTGACTAACTGATTTACTGAGTGACAGACTGACAGACAGACAGATAGACGGACTGACTGACTGATTGACTGACCAATTGACTGTCTGATAGACTGACTGACTGACTGACTGACTGAATGATTGATTGACTTCCTGATTGACTGCCTGACTGACTGACTGACTGACTGACAGACTGATTGATTGACTTCCTGACTGACTGCCTGACTGACTGACTGACTGACTGACTGACTGACTAACAGACTGATTGATTGACTTCCTGATTGACTGACTGACTAACAGACTGATTGATTGACTTCCTGACTGATTGACCGACCGATTGACTGCATGACTGACTGATCGACTGATTGATTGACTTCCTGATTGACTGACTGACTGACTAACAGACTGATTGATTGACTTATTGGCTGACTGATTGGCTGACTGATTGACTGACTGATTGGCTGACTGATTGGCTGACTGATTGGCTGACTGATTGGCTGACTGATTGGCTGACTGATTGACTCACTGATTGGCTGACTGATTGGCTGACTGATTGGCTGACTGATTGGCTGACTGATTGGCTGACCGATTGGCTGACTGATTGTTTGACTGATTGACTCACTGATTGGCTGACTGATTGGCTGACTGATTGGCTGACTGATTGTTTGACTGATTGGCTGACTGATTGACTCACTGATTGGCTGACTGATTGGCTGACTGATTGGCTGACTGATTGGCTGACCGATTGGCTGACTGATTGTTTGACTGATTGGCTGACTGATTGGCTGACTGATTGGCTGACTGATTGGCTGACTGATTGGCTGACTGATTGGCTGACTGATTGGCTGACTGATTGGCTGACTGATTGGCTGACTGATTGGCTGACTGATTGACTGACTGATTGGCTGACTGATTGGCTGACTGATTGGCTGACTGATTGGCTGACTGATTGGCTGACTGATTGACTCACTGATTGGCTGACTGATTGGCTGACTGATTGGCTGACTGATTGGCTGACTGATTGGCTGACCGATTGGCTGACTGATTGTTTGACTGATTGACTCACTGATTGGCTGACTGATTGGCTGACTGATTGTTTGACTGATTGGCTGACTGATTGACTCACTGATTGGCTGACCGATTGGCTGACTGATTGGCTGACTGATTGTTTGACTGATTGACTCACTGATTGGCTGACTGATTGGCTGACTGATTGTTTGACTGATTGGCTGACTGATTGACTCACTGATTGGCTGACTGATTGACTCACTGATTGGCTGACTGATTGGCTGACTGATTGGCTGACTGATTGACTCACTGATTGACTGACTGATTGGCTGACTGATTGGCTGACTGATTGACTCACTGATTGGCTGACTGATTGGCTGACTGATTGACTCACTGATTGGCTGACTGATTGTTTGACTGATTAACTCACTGATTGGCTGACTGATTGGCTGACTGATTGGCTGACTGATTGGCTGACTGATTGACTTTTTGACAGACTGACTTATTGACTACCTGAATGATTTACTAAATGACTGGCTAACTGAATTACTAGCCTACCTAGTTACCTATCAATAACTAAATGACAGACTGATTACATGACCAATAGACTGTCCGACTTATGGATGAAAATGATGAATTGATTGAGTACTCGTTAATTGATTTAACCTATAGACGGGCCACAGAGAGGTAATCCAGAAACTTTCCAATCCGAAAAACGATGAGACTCATTTATTTCTGAATTTGTTATTAGCCAGCTGACAAGATTTCCGGTATAGTACTGAAATAGCAGAGAAAATATGAAAAAAATGAACTTATTTGTCACAAGATCATGTTTGTTTTCTTTAATATGGAGAATATACTGCAGTTTCCCAGTTGTTGACCGGTATCATTCGGGGTCAGATCCTTGAAGATAAGGCTAGCAATAATGCTGCAAGGAAGCGAATTAAGGGATTTTTCATTCAGTCGATTGCAAGAGTAATCTATCATCTCAAGTCCACGATGAGCATGCTAATAATGAAACCAGAAACAGACGGCAAAGCGCCGGAACAGGCAGCGTTAATAGCAAAGTGTTCCGTAACAGGCATTCGACGCGAAGAATTAATTAGCAATTTTTACTCGCCGATCAAAGGTTACATAGCTTTTTAACTGATGCTACAAATACTAATCCTTGTATGATAAAATACATTACAAAGCGTCTTAATAAAAGCCAAAAGTTGAAAGTAGAAAATAAAATAATTCAGAAGAAAACTGATCGAGAAAAGAAAGTTGCATTCTACGTGTTTCTATAGACCGAGAGAGATATTTCCCGTAGAAAATGTGTCAGTACGAAGAACAACAAAATATTAAGATTCTTGGCTTGGTTTCTGTTCCTTTGTTGGAATTGCCCTAAATCTGACGAATTCTAACTTCGTATACTTGTTTCTGCCTTGTCTTTAATATCAAATGAACCAATAGTTTAATGAACTGCGAGTCCCCTGTTCATCTCAGAGCCGTTGAAATAAAGTATAAACGGCGATTTTCTTCCTAATGTGATAGTTTGAAGATCCAAAATTTTCTTGCACAACATAGAGCACCTTGCAACTTCTGAAGGCTGAGTCCAAATAGGTTGAAAACGAGGTGGCAAAATCGTCAGATTTTCGTCTAAAGGCAATCGTTTATATATCCATTCTCCTGCGGCTGTCCAGCTAGAAAACACTGCCCGATGAAATAAGCTTGCAAAAGTGCCAATGCTCCAATTAAACCAACTGCTACTGCAGCGAGAAAGATCGTCAATGTTCCGGTCATCACTTAACTTTGCTCTGTCCCACTCATACTAAGCGATATTGTTCTGTTTTCCAATGTTTATTTTCAAGGCTGGTTGTCATCTTCCTAGCCCTTTCATTCCGCGTCAATTCTGGTGTCAATTGTGCGTCGCACTCGACAAATCATCAATAATTGATTTCTGAAGTGGCTAAAAGCTTTCTTTACGGCTCACAAAGGACTCGACTCGATCGAGAATTTAGCGGCATAGAATTATTCAGCTTGCTGATTTTATTGTGGTGTCGATCCAACATGTATATCAACTCAGGTCGCATCGAGATAAATAAAACGAATTGACGAGCGCAGTTCTATTTCTATAACAATTTATCACTTCAAATTGCGACATGCATGTATAATGATGAGGGATTTTCGGGAATTCTAATTTTCAGGATTTTCTGAAACGATACAAAGATGTCGATGGTTTCTTGAGAGAGAAAAAAAAGGCCCTAAGACTTAGGATAGACCTTATTTTAATTTCAATTGTTGCCAAAGAGAGAGAAAAAAAATTTTGTTGATTAACAGGTGGCAAAGGGTGTGTTCAGCGTAAAACTGTCAATAACTATCTAACATTCATGCAAGTAAATCTCAAAACACTTGAAATTCCTTCAGAAATAACAAAAAATGAAAAAATGACCTTGCCAGTCGGACGGTTCTTTATCTCTAATTAATTCAATCGTTCTTACTTCCAAAAAGATAAAGAAATCTCTTTTTTGTGCAAGTAAATGTAATTCAATTTTTTAAAATTTGCAAGATGTAAATGCTGTGACAATTTTAATAAACAACATATTCGTGACATGGTGTTATCATTTTCTTCTTATTAAATGGTGTGCAGTACAAGTAAATAAGGAAAATCCAATTTTACAAACAGAATTTGGAAGCAAAAATTATGATTAATTCCGTATAATACAGCAGATAAATTACGTCTCTCCGACTTCAATTATGCAATATGTTTATTTTAAACAACCAGCACCTCTTCAAACTCTAAACATACCGTGCAATAATATTGTTACTGATAGAGGGGCTTATTTACATTAGATACTGCCCTTGGGTACGAACCAAGATTATGTAAAACACTTCAGTCCCGTTTCTAGAAAAAAACATGTTTCTTAAAGACGATTTTGGCAAATCACTCCAGTTTGGCTACAACCCATCTCTATGCTAAGTGTCTCATGCGAAAGGTTCCCTTTCTTAAAACCCAGCGAAATATACTCTATATCTAAAACACACCATAGTAAAATTTACAATTGTTCAGTTTCGAGTTCCTGAGATTCAGAGGAAGCAACAGGTTCAGTTCCTTTCAGTTTCATGCAAACACAAGCACTCGACGTTTTTCTTCTCTAATACATCTTTTGCTCCGGATAAAATTTCACCAAGTAGTATCCTCCAGGAACACGGTATGTGGTCTCGCTGTTCCCGAGAGTACGGTCAGATCCAACGCAAAATTTCTTGTATAGATAGACCTGAAGTAACGTGAAGGCCGCCAAGGTTCCTACGAAAAATATCTCGCATAAAACCATGCTGTTGTCGTCAAATTACCTCTGCTAAATTCAGCCTTGCGCCAAAGTACGAGGTACTATTTTCTCCCGCAAACTTTGTTGAAAACGTTCACTCAGTTGGAGTAATTATATAACTTTGATACTAGCCTCTGGTACTCACAAGTAGAGTTACATGTAGCTCAATCCAGGGGTGGCTTCCACTAAATTTCACTCTTAGATGCCAATTTATGCGGAAACTGAGGTTCAAGTGCCAAGAGCAATGTGTACCTTAACAATAGACCACCAGAGAAAAGTTTAAATAGGGCAAAAGATTGTAATAAATTTTCATAAATTGGATGAACGGGCATTTAAAGGAAACTCGAATGTTTTTATGACAGAATGAAGGTGTTATCATACAATGAGAAAGAAAAAGAAATTAATTCAATGAAAAAAGGATTGGAAAAGGGATGCTAGGAATAAGGTAATTGAAATAGTATAGTTTGATCGATTGAAGTTATCTCCCTACCTACCCATCCCTTCAGTTTTTTTGTTCTCCGCGCACTAATTGACAAGAATTTGCGGAGGATCATAGAGAAAAATCAAGAGAGCGGTGTGGGGTGGGGATACCCGAAGACCGCTGTGTCAAGTCTTCAAGTCAGTAAGTTAGCAACTACGAAGCTAATTATCTTACCACCTACTCGTCCCTTCATTTTTCGCTCTCTGCGGACCACTTGATAAGAATTTGTCGAATAGAGAAAAGTGAAATCAATAGGTTGGGGTGGAGGTACTAGAAGGCCACTGATTCAAGTATTCACGTCAGTAACCCCGCAACCTACCCATCCCTTCAGTTCTTTTGCTATCCGCGCCACTGAGTCAAGTATTCACTTAAGTAAGTCAGTGATGATGCAGATGCTATTATTTCCCCACCTTCCCGTCCCTTTGGTATTTTTACTATCAACAAACCATTTGACATAGATTTGAGGAGTGGAAAAAGCAAAATCAAGAGGGTGGGGGATAAGTCAAGTGTTTGCATGAGTTATTCCATAAATGCAGTCACCCCTCCACCTACCCATCCCTTCAGTTTTTCTGCAGTTGGCACATAAATTGAAAAAACTTTGTGGATTAAAAAGTGAAATAAAAAGGGGGTGGGACACATAAGGTATTCATGCGAGTAATTCTGTAAATGCAAATATTACTCCACCTACCCATCCCTTCAGTTTTTCAGCTGTCAGTGCACTAATTGACGAAAATTTGTGAAGGACAAAAAGTGAAATAAAAAGCCCGGGTGGGATAAATACTATAACTGCTAAATCAAGTATTCACATTATAAAAATATGCAACAAAATTCAAATCACATGATTATTGTGGTTCACCTTTATTTACATTCTATAGGAATGAGACCACCGACTTGCAAAATTACTATTGGACGGTAACTGTTATAAAGACATAACAAATACTTTTAATTAAAATACTTCTGGCAACATCAAGAGCTCAAGCTATCTTGAATTACCAACCAGAGGAACATAATCAAAACTTCTTTTCTTATTATTTCTGTTGTACAAAAAGAGTTCCAAGGAGCTTACATGTTTAAGTAAATTTGTAAGATCCTTTGATATGCAACTCTGCTATCTACTTTAAAAAAAAAAAAACCCAAAAAAAAACAAAAAAAAAAACACTAAGTTTGTGCAAGACATACTGACAGTGGAGAAAAATAAATGAACTTTTCAATCCCCCCCTTTTTTTTCCCATCTTGCTTGCCACTGTTTTTCATCAATTTCCACAAACTGATTGGCAGGGAAGAGAAAATATTATGTAAACAATTATGAAAACAAAGATCTTCAAGTGTATCAACACATGACACTAGCACTTGAGATATGGTAACTGCTGCACTAAGAATCTTGCTCTTTTCTAACCAGTTTTACTTTTAATAGTAACAATCAAATGAAAGAATATCTATCATTACAAGATTTCTCTCTCTTTTTTTTTTTTTAATTTTTAAAAATTTTTAATCTGTAGCTAACTTAAAACTAATGCCCATATATCCACTCTATATACTTTGTAGATGCTTTAAGGCCTTCATGGAATGTGGTGCAAGTTTCTTACAAGTCAGGAATACTGTGGTCCATGGTTTTCTTCATCAGTCCTTCGCCCATACTGTGGAAATGAAAATAAATGATTTGTAAGTGTTACTATCTTGTCCATGCAGTGGAGCCTGTGGAACACTTATTTTGACCCTTTTACTCCCACAATCCAATAGTAATTCAATAGTAATTCTCCATACTGTCTGCCATACATTGCTTATAATTTCAGTTTGGAGAATTTGGTATTGAGTCAAATGATAATCTCTAATTGATATTTTTCTATATTCTCATTGCTTGTCTACTTGAGATTGTATTGATATTGTAAGGAGAAACTCTGTTTTGGTCTTTACTGGGGGTGAAAGGGTTAAATTTCATCATACAAAGATCAACACTGCATTGGGCAATTTCCCTGGAGCACAGGAAAAACACCACTCGAGGATTTCAATTGCTCAACCAAAATGAGAGCAAATTGAAAGAATTCTATTAACAACATGACTGAGAGTATATTTTGTCAAGGAAAATCAGATGTAGGGGAAGGGAGAAGACAAAATTCAATAATAAATGTTGGAACAATGTTAAGTTTCACAAGGATCACATGCAACATCTGTTGATTGCAAATGTAACACTCTCCAGCCTCAAACAATTGTTTTCATTGTACATTCTTTGTTGTTTTGGAATACAGCACATGCAGCATTCAAAACTATTGATGTGGGCCTTTACATATTGTTTATTGGATTTACAGCAATAATCTTTTTCTCAAGGCTTGTGTGCTTGTGTCTGTGGAACATTTACTTTAAGAATTGCCCTACAAAAGTCAAATTTTGAAAAAATAAAATCTTACCATTTCACCATATGCTCAAAAATGAAAGTTGGTATGATTGTCAGTGTGATAGTCTGGCCTGCCTTCTCAAGGATTGCTTTGATGTCACTATCCTGTAAAATAAAGAAAAGAGAATAATTTTAACTTACAATTTTAGGGATGTGCACTACCACAGAATTATTAAACACATAATGGGCATTTTGTGAAACTTGTTGTAGTTGTTAGCTATATGCATAGCAAGTGTTGTACTAGGTCTAACTTACACTTTTTTTTTCAAAGCTTGACAACAATAAAAGTGCAGATGATTCAAACAAATTCATGCTTTCATTGTACAATGTAGATAGAAATGAGGTTGTTTGTTTCCATTTTTTAAACATCTACCCAACATATATCCTTGTCTGTGGTCGGTCATACATGTAAGTTAAAATTTCTAACTAAGCAAAAACTTTCTTTAAAAAATAAGACAAAAGTGTTAGAAACAATATTTGAGTTTCTTGCAAAGTTACTACAGTTCAGACAAAGGAACAAGCATTACTCTGAACAAGTTTGAAATTGCTCCTGCCAGATTTCAGTCCCTGCTAGGGTAGATATCTCAACAAAAGCACCAACAATCTACCTGCATTAAACTACTGCAGTTGCAATGCCACTACCCTTGTGCCCTCACTTTTAGCAGAGGAAAGCATCTTTAGAAGACAAAATTTTCCTACCTTAAGTCCAACCACATTTTGTCCATTTACTTCAACAAGGTTGTGTTCTGTCAACAGTCCATTCCTACACAACAATAAGGGTTTCCATTAAAGAAATACAGCAGCAAAGAATATTACAAATACATGAAAATATTTTCAACTTCTGAATGAAAGAAGGTCTTGCATCCCAATACAAAATGCCAGTAACCAAACATTTTCTCCAGAATATGATCAGTTCAAAGAATAACCCTTAATACATTTTGAGCAAATTTTTTTGTTGTGAATAGTTATAGACAAGCCTCTGTTTTCAAAAATACACCTTTTTCCTAATACTGAAATATTTTAAATGTCCTTGTGATAACAGGCCAAAGCAGGAAGAAATTTGTGAAAGTCAATATTTGAGAATGAAAGACTACTGCAGTACATGAAAGTAGCAAACTACTGCTCCATAATTTTAATTTCAAGTTGTTTACCTTGCTGCAGATGTATCCTTGGCAATCTGAGTGATTTTACCATTTTTAAACACAAATCCAACATGGCCACTACTATCCTTCTGCATAACAATTGTTCGCTCAAATGGCCTGAGGAAAAACGATATCAAGCAATTTTATTACATTGTTTTTTTCTATTTCACAAGAGGATAAAGAAGAGTGTAAAATGGAGGCTTTAAAATCATAGAGAACTTCTCACCTGTCTCTAAGAGCAAACACAATTCTCTGTGCAGATGCATTCTTCAAAATCTTCATCACCTTGTCACCACTATAGCCTGCCAAAGTTTCACCATCAATCTGTAAAATCTGATCGCCAAATCTTAACCCTCCCAGGGAAGCAGGAGAGTTTGCATGTACATACTGTACAAACACACCCTTGTTGATAGCCCGCACACGAAGGCCAACCTTTCCACTTCCATCCTTGCAGAGAATCACCTCACGGATGCCTTGCTTGATTTCTGCACGCCGGATGCCCAGATTGTTGTCTCCACTTACTGGGGCAACCATCCCACTGGTCTGCGGAATGGCAACAGCTGCTTGTGGTCTAGGAACTAGTGGACCAGCTGTGCTCTGTATACAAAAACAAAACAAAATTAATGCTGCAATAACTCCCCTTTCAACTTGTACTGTGAGAAACTATGGGTAACTCCTCTTTACTTATTACACAAATGTAATCTTGTTTCTTCTCTTTATGTCAGTAATAAATTTATGGGGGGAGAGGGGCGTCTTATCTCTCAGCTTTGAGTGGGGTCACTATTTTACTGTGGTCAAGTAATTTGGTGTACTCATATTCTCCATACTAATCTCTCTACATTTCTCAAGGTAATAACAGGGAGAATTTGTTGGACAATCAGGATCTTCTAAAATTGGTGATCATTTCCTTTATTCTTATCATCTTTGTACTTGACTCAAGTGTGATGATGTAAAGAGGAATTAGAAGCCAGTCACTTTAAGGGGTTTAAGGCCACATCAGCTTAACTCCTGAAGTCCTGACAGGGTTACCCATCACAAAAATGTTGAAAGACAGAGATTAAAAAATGGGTGAAACCTTTGCCTTCAAGGAATGGGTCAGGTGGTGGGCTTCTCCTCCAGGCCCTGAGCTATCTGTAATTGAAACCTTTGTCAACCAGCATACAGTATGATTTCACTCTACTTACATATCCTGGCACATGTTGCCTGACAGCATCCTCAGAAACAGCAAGACCCATGTAGTCATTAAGAGAGGGATAGAGACTACTGGTTGGGGCAACCGGCCTGGCCCCTGGGACAGAAGCAGGAACCTGTAAATTGAAAAAAAAAACACCTAAGAACAGTGGTATTTATGAACTGTTATAATTTTAATTATAAATAACTAAGGGGTTCTTTCTTGTGGTAATTTTCCATGTATTTTGTCCTACCCCCCTCCTACCCTCAAAAAGTAATCAATTGCTCAGAGAGAGCTTGAGAAATCAGGAAGAAAATGTAAAGGTGTTAATTTTTTCACAATGATGTCACTGAATCAAGTATCGAGTGTCGCGACCTCAATGTAGAATAGCTTCAAAATACAAACAAGTATGGCTGAGTTTTTACACCTATAGAATTTAATAAGCACTTTAAATATACTAATGGGTGAAAAAATTTGTGGATGATGTCAAGAAAATCGGTTATCACTTACTTGGTAACCAAGCGCAGGCTGTTGTGGGCGAGCTTGCTGAGCCTGTGCGAGAACAAGACGGAAAAAAAAAAGATTACATGGTTTCTTAGGTATATTACTTGCCTGATCGTTCATTTAAAGCTAGCACGAGAAAATACATCAGATCTCCTGAAATACTGGAGCTGACTACCCTGCAGTCTTTTACGTGACAAATTATTTTGCAATGAGCTAGGGAAGAAACCTTCTGAAGTCGAAATTCAGAAAGGAAAACTGATTCTAAAAGTTACAAAGCAATTGCCAGTTTTGATAGGATTGATGGACTGTTGAAGTAATATAACATCTAAGAAGGCTGAGGTTTATCGTTCATTCGTATAAATGTCAAAATAAAGCTTCCACACATCAAGGAAACCAACGACTGTCGATCGCTTTAAAATACCTTCGAGAGCCTTGCAAATTTCAGAAATCATACCGGTACAATTTTGTCGGGAATTTACGTCTAAAACTAAAATTACCTGTGCTTGAGCCATCTGATCAACCTTCATATCTTCTAGAGACGGATACAGAGACATCTTGAAAGATTCTTATTTGTAATAGGGAATTTACGATGATAAAAAGAAGTTCGCTCCACGCTCCAGCTGAAATGTGGCGGCTTTCGGACTTAGCTACATATAAGACGAGCCAAGACTATGTTTGGAACCCTGACGTCATCCTTAATCACATGACATTTACGTTCGTATTTCTCAATAAGGCATTTTTCGCTACGTCACTAAATTATCGACTTCTTTCGTCATCTCCGAAGATGTTTCGACTCGATAGCGTCATTTGGCGGGAAAAGGAAGCCATTTTTGATTTGATGTGCGATGTGAACTAACATGGCCGTCGCAATCGGAAATGGAAGATATTACAAACTTTTTCGTGGCAATTCCGCGCCAAAACGCTTGCTCATTGGAGAACTGAACGAGCCAGGATTGCTGTCAAGTTCATTTATCCAAGGTTTGTGCAAGTTTTCGATGTCGAGTTTTATTATCATATGTTAATTTGCTACTTTTTCTTCCTCGATGGGTTTTCTTTGAAAACGACCGTCTTTAAACTTAAAGGAAACAACTATTATCAGTGCAGTAGCCTTTGGAAAACAGTACACTACAATCATATCCCATGAAATGCATATCGCGCAACTGCAATTTTCGAGATTCTCTTTATGAAAAATACCAACTCGAAATTAAAAGGCAAAACAATTTGAATACGGAAGCGATCCTCGTAGTTATGAACACTACTTACTTGGTAAAAAATTCAGGTCCGTACGGGATTTGAACCCATGACCTCTACGATACTGGTACAGCGCTTTACCAACTGAGCTAGCAAGCCGGATAGGAAGTGGGAGAAACATGAGACGTAGTCGAGTGTTTCTCCCTACACTTCTTTCGTGCACCAGCTGCTTCCTGCGTGCTTTACAACCGTCGAGAACACAGTCAAGATTTCTCTATTTGATAAATAGATTCCTTGTTGCTGCGTGTCTGTTCAGTTATAAGCCAAAGACGCCATCAAAATTTGGTAAGAACAAAAAAGTGGCACATAAGCACACTGAGCTGAGTGTGTCACTGATGATCTTATCATTTGTAATCTATTTCTATCCTGACTCGTGGAAATATGGAATTTATTTCGTGTATACTAAATAAAAAAAATTAATGTTTTTAATGGAAACATCTTCTATGTAGCTGTCTTCCCATAGATCATTAACCTTTTAACTCCCATGAGTTACCAAGACAGAATTTCTCCTTACAATATCAATACAATATCAACCAGAAAAGTGATGAGAATAAAGAAAGTATCTACTTGTGGATAATTGATTGATCCATTACTAAATTCTCTGAACTAAAGTTATGAGAATTGTATGGTTGACAGTAAAGAGAGTTACAAATTTGATCTGGAAGTTAAAAGGTTAATAAGAACCTATCAAAATGTGTGTATACTATGCAATTCAGCTTATCATACAATCATTTCTTTTTCTTGCAGGAATTGTAGGACAAGTTTTCCCTATAAAAAATTCAGAGAGGTATGGCAAGCTGTGTAAGATTGTTTTGCGGGAAGATTTGGAAAAGCGAACTCTAAGGTCAACTTGTGCCACAATTAATGCTTTCCTGTTAGGAGATCTGGCTGATGAAGGTGATAGAATTAAAGAGGGTGATCGCGTGGTCTTGTCAGAGGTTGTTGTAGAATGTTCTCCCACCGATGAACACCTATATCAGCTCATTGCCTGGCGAGAAAAATCTCAGGCATCAATTTGGGTGATAAATAACAAGGGAAATGTGAGAGTTAATAATGCAAGTGGTAATGAAAAAACTCAAGTGAACAATGCAGGAGATGGAAAAAATCTTACATGTAGTGCTGACACTGATGAAGAAGAAACTGTTGTGCAGGAAACATCAGAGCCAGGGTTTTACATTGTAAAGAAGACATCCACTGGTGAAGAGGGTAGAAGGAGAAGCAAACCAAAGATATTTGAAAAGAGGAAAGGGAAATTTCATCTTGGCCCCAAGGGAGTCACACCTTCAAAATCACATGTAATGGGGAAAGTTAGTGATGCTGTCGTTGTAATAGACAAATCTGAAGTGACAAAACGTTTAAGTCAGAAAGATGAGATGGGTGGTGTTGAATATTTAAGCCTCAGCATACAAAATGGCAGTCCAAATCAACCATCCAATGTGCAGTGTACTCACACTGAGTTGTCACCAGCAGGAGTATCAACAAGAATTTGTGAGGGTGATATGAAGGCTGGGCAAATGAGAGATCAGTCTCAAACAAGCACAGTGCCAAGTGATTTGCTGCAACTGAAGGCTCCAGAAGCTAGTGCTCTATCAATTGTTGAGAGCGATGTCACTGCTGAAGGGAACTACCAGATTAATGATAAGGTTAATGCACAGCAGAAAACAGGTAACAGCTCTGAGCATCTCTGCTTTTGTAAGCTGTACAGTGTAGCTTGGTATCCTGCACAATGCAAGGCATTTATCTGGTGGTCAATAGATCAGTGGGGGTATATAGATGAGAAAAAGGTCACAGAAGATAGAAAAATGAATGAAATTGATATTTTGAGAAAGATGCAAAAAATTTCATTCCACTGATCATTTTCACATTACACCTGAAGCATCTTTTTCATGGAAAACTTCAAGTAGGTCCTTGCAGAGGTCAGGGAATTTTCTTTGTGCTTTTTAAAGAGTACTAACCCTTTAACTTCCACGAGTGACCAAGACAGAATTTCTCCTTACAATATCAATACAATATCAACCAGATAAGCGATGAGAATAAAGAAAAATATCAATTTGGGGATAATTAGTTGATTCAATACTGAATTCTCAGAACTAACGTTATAATAATTGTATGGTTGATGGTAAGTAGAATAACAAATTTGATATGGGAGTTAAAGGGTTAACCTTGTGTACAAATGCTCTGATAGCAGTGTGTGTGATAATTATTACATAATGATTCTCAAATGCACAGAAGGGATAAATGAAAACAAGGCCTTTAATATGAGACTGCTAAGAAAGAACAATGCAAATGACATTGTTTCACCTACTTTGTCACCATAGTTTTAATCGTTCAAGAGGTAACCAACCTAGCATTGCTCTTTAAAATGTAGTGAACAGTTTCTCTTTGGATCTGACATATAGTTTAATTGTTATATATTTACATGTGTATGAAGATTTGATCAGCAAACTTCTACAGTTGTAGTTACAATTGGTCATTACAAATACTGTAGCTGCCCACTCCCCCCTCCCCCCCCCCATTTAGCCAAACTTTTGACCAAGTACCTCCTCTATTACTTATTCATGGAAAGATCATTATTTGTTCCACTTAGACAAAAGAAGTAACTCTTGTTTTATAGATGAGGCACAGCAAATGTCCAACGAAGATATGCTTATGCCTGACTTTGAACAAGAGGATCAGGTTTTTTTATCAGCCCGTAGAAGATCATCTTCAACTTATTCTGTTGCCAACCAAAGAAGTCCTGCAAAAGGGTTAGATGTTTGATTTTTTAGTTAAAATTGGATTTCAAAGTTTCTTAAAAAGAAAAATTTTTTGATGTTAGATTCCACAGATTGATTTTGCTGCGACATGCACCATGATTTGTTTAGAAAATGTCCCTCTCTAAACTGGTGGTAATGGTCTGCCTCCAACTTTTCCCCAAATTGAGGCTCACTGCGCATTGTGTTTTGTTAAGTTCTCATTAACAGTCTTATTGATTTTGTTTCAGTTGAGTCAGATAATTGTCTTGAGAGGGCTGGACCTTGGTTAATTCTTGAAGAGTCAATACTTGCCATGTGTTAAATGAAATTTAGGGAAGTTTTGTTAACCTTCTCTCTCATATGGGAGATGTCACAGGTGTTTGGCTAGTGTGCAGGACTCTGATTGAAGGAGTCATGATTGAAGCTTTGGTCATCTTGGTCTTTGGAAAGATACTTAAATCCCATGATCTCTTAGCAGAGAAAAGTGGCTACCACAAATGGTTTAGACTACAAATGAGTACCAGCAAATTGTCTATGTGTTTATTTATATATCTATTCAGTGTGAAAAAAATTTCAACAGGCAGGACCAGTTCAGCTTAAAGTTGGTTTAAATGAGGGCTTGTATAAACATTCTGAATATGTCAATGTACATGGATCTATATGAAAGTAAAATACACAAACAGAATGCCCCAACAAAAATGACTATAGAGCTGTACATATAAAGAAAATGAACAGTGCTATCTGCATTAGAGTGATGAGACAAATTTATGATTAGCAACAGAGGGGGAGGGGGGGGTCACTTGTTTCTTCTATGGACTTGTGTTTTGTTTAGGAAAAAAAGTAATACTCCTGTTTCACCTTTTTGCAATGATGGCTCACAAAGCAAACCAATAATCTTGTACATCCCCTAAATGATCTTTTTAATTGTTTGCTTTATTTTTCTGATTCAAATTCCATGCTGACCATGTAAACTTCTTTGGATGACTGCCTTAATCTACAATGACCATTAATGCCAGCTTTTATCTATAGGCTGAACAGAAGACCTGGCATTCCTGGTGAGATTCTGCACCATGTTGCTGCAATCAATGAAGATGAGACATTCTCTACCAGTACAAGGAGTTTGATTCCTGAAGACTACACCCCAGTGGCAAGTCTGTTGGCTGACCAGGGATCTAATGATCAAGGTTAGTGGCTCACACCTACTGAAGTGGCTTTTACTCCCTAAGATCAGTATGCATATTCTCCATACTCTTCTCTGTACATTTCCTAAGGTGCTGACAAGGAGAATTTGTTTGATGATCAAGAGCTTCTTCAGTTGGTGATCATTTCCTTCATTCTCATGCCCTCAATGTGTGATTCAGGGGTGATATTGTAAGGAGAAATTAGATGCTGGTCACTCTTAGGGGTCAAAAGAAACTTCTCTGATGAATCAAGACTCATTCCAAGTTCATAAGCAGAATGATTAAACCATTTCACTTTTTTCTAGAAGTTTCCCTCTTTGCCTTTTGTGGCATACAGCTGTGATGGAACACAGCCCTAAAAATGAAAAATAAGAGCTAATGTAGCTAATGTTGACTACAAAGTTACTCAATCATAATAACTATGAAGAGAAGCAAAGGTTTTAACCCTTTCACTCTCAAGATCTCATTTGTCATTCCCCTTACTTTCTGCCGTACAATTCTTATGCTGTTAGTCTGGAGAATTTGGTGGTGGACCAACTAGTAATCCCCTAATTGATACTTTTCTTTATTTCATCACTTGTCTGTTTGATACTGTATTGGTATTGTTAGGAGAGATTCTGTTGTGGTCACCCTTTGGAGTTGAAGGGTTTTAAATTGAGTTCTTTCCTTACCCAAAGGTGGAGTGAAGAGATCTTCTCCTAACCCAGTCCTTGATGTCAAGCGACTGAGAGCTTCTCCTGGACCTTCCAGCCAGTTGTCTTCCCGTGACCAACTTGGCAGTCCACGTGAGGGCGAGCGTGCCAAGGAGAAGTCCTCTAGAGAGGCCGCTGACTACACTGTTCCTCAAGGTTATACTACCTTGGCTAATCTAAAGCCTGAAACTGTTGTGAACATCTATGGAGTGGTGAAATCTTTCAAACCGGCCTGGAAGTGCCGAGGCACCGACATGTGCTCTGTTCTTATGATAACGGATCCTACGGTAGTTGATTCCACCTTTGGCCTCGAATGTGTCTTCTTCCAGCAGACCATCAGTCGCCTGCCTGCCGTTCACAAGGTGGGAGATATCGTGCGATTGCACCGCATCAAGATCTCGCAGTACCAGGAAAAGCTTCAAGCGATGTCATCCCGTGGATTTGCGGCGATTGTCTTTGACCGGGATAGCGAGGTACCAGTGACAGCAGAAATGGCGAGGGTCTCAAGCTCTACCTTCTCGCTATCAAAAGAGGATACGGACACCATCCAGTGCCTAATAGAATGGTGTGACTGCAATCCGGCCATCTTTCCGCTAACTAACTTCATTCCTGTTGCGGAAATTAACCCAGACTGTTACTTCGACTTGGTCGGCCAGGTCCTTGGTGTTGCATTACATCGTACCCTGGACTGTGTGGTACTCTTTGTCACTGACGGTACCCATCCTAATTGTGACATCCGAGAGTGCACTGGCGATGAGTACAACGCGGTAGAGCCTCCTGATAACCACCGCTCGGCGAAGGACGGCGATGTCATCTCTGTGTTCCTTTACGGCGCTTACGCCGAAGTTGCCCGGCTTCTTGCAAGAAAGGGGAACTATGTCATCCTTCATAACTTGCATTCCCAGATCCTGAAGCAAGGCGGGTCTGTTTGCAGTGTGGTGGACGTTGTGAGGCCCTATGTCGAATTGTGCATCCATAGGGGCACCTGTTATGGGCGTGGTCTTACTCTTCTGTCCGCTGATTCGCCAGAAGTCATAGGAATTAAGAAACGACTAGGTGTCTAATTTGACACGACTTTTCAACAATTCAACAGTGTTTCTTTTCTTCCTATGGCTTTTATCGCTGAAAGTTTTTTTTTTGCTGTTTCTCCTTGTGTAAATACTCCCTTTTTACTCTCTTTGAGTTCAAACGTCGTCTCGTGTACCTAACAAACAATAATGGCAACCCGTAAAATGGTAACTTAAAACTATTGATGTATGTTACACGTAACATGAAAGAGTATTTTCTTGTATTAGGCTTCGTCAAATTTAACGACATTAAGGGCATTGAAATTATCCACTTTAGTCTTTGTTTGGAACGTCATCCTTCGGACAGGGTGGAGGGGGAGGGGGCAATATCCGGTAGCGATTTTCAGTTGAACCAGCACAATCATGTTGAACCCCTCCAGACCCGCATAATGTTCGAGTGGAAAGGGTGGGCGGGTGGGGGGAAGAGGTGTCTTGTGCTCCTCTCAGGCGTTAAGTAAAACTAATTGAATGTTCTAGCAAAATTTCTCCCAAACTCATATAATTTTCGCTCCTGTTGCTTTTTTCTCAACACTCAACTGTATAAATAACTATTTTTTCTGTTGTCGCTACATCTCCCCTTGGTGTGTCTACATAGATATGCTAGCTTGAGGTCAACTTAGCTTCTTAGATAACTGCATGCATACGAGTGACCCATTGCGGGAGCAAAGCGTGGAATTACCCGTTGCCCAGAAAGTGTGCGAGTCATTTCTTTTCACCTATTGCAAAGACTGTTGGTTGATCGAACGGGTGGTTTCCTATGTCTCTCCCCCCCATATTCTCGTTCTTGGGGCTCTCCTTTCCCCACCCTCCCTACCTCTCTTTCTCTCTCGCTCTCGTTCAACGGGGGCTGGAAACGGAAGGGGTCCCCAAGAACCAAGTCGACTGTTCCCGCCTCTCTTTTCTTCGTAAAACTTCCATGTGTTGAAAGGAGAAGGTTTTCTGCCCTCGTTGCCGACATAAACTCGGTTATGAGCCTAAGATCATGGCTCCCGAATGTTTTTTGGTGAGTTTGTACTTTTCAAGCGAAAGGTTGCAAGGGTGAGGCGAGCGGGTGTCCTGCTTCTCATGCCTTTCTCGCCTTTGCATTTCACGGTCCCCTGAAAACAAACAAAAGAAAAAAATGGGAAAGCTTGTTCTGCAGGCAAGGATTTTAATGAGAATATCTGCTTTGTCCACCTCGGTGACCAAGTTGAATTATCTCGGTAGTATGAGCATGAATTACGCCACTGACCATATGAGCAGAAGGCAGAATTTATGGCACGAACGAAAACGTATCTCATAAATGATGTTTGTCAAGAGGTTATAAAATTTCAGTTGCATTTGTTTTTCAACTATATATTGCAGTACTTATCTTGCAAGGCATCAAATTTGAAAAACAATAAAGGAAAGTTAAGAATTTTTGCGAGATCAACATTTCTGCATCTTAAAAATCAAGGTGGCCTCTCGCTTTGCCCACCTTCGTTCCCAGCTGGGGACCTCTGAGGCTTATCTTCGGTCTCGTGACCTTCCCTGGTTTCAGGTGTCACGCAGTAATCTACATTTGTATATTTGCACATTCAGGCGGTTGTGTTTGTGCCTTCCTTTGGACTTGCGGAGTTGATTAACCTTGGCCTCTGCGCTCCGTGGTATTATTCTCGCAGTTCACGTCTTGAAAGAGAATCACTGGGGAGATTTTGTCTCAAAATCAGATTATTTCTACAGTTAATCACCCGCAACATCAACAGTTCACTGTTACGCTCGATTGGGAGCAGTATTATTTAAATCTTGGAACATCTGTGTTGACGAAAAAGGATCGCGTTGGATTTATTTTGGATTTTACCCTTGCTTTATTTTAACAATTCCTTTTATGAGGGCATTTTAGAAATTCTTCCGGTGGTGAAGTGGACTCCCTCCAATCTCGGATGCCGCGCGTTTTAACTCAAGAACCATGAGGATCAATTACACCAGCGTTTTGGTATTATTTTTCGCGGTTACCTACGAACTACCTTTGCTTGTTGTCGGAGAACGTCTAAATAATGATATTGTGAAGAACTGGTCTGCGCTAGTGGAGAGCTATCTCCTAAAACTTGCCGAGGAAGGCCTAAAAACGCGTGAGCTACAGAAGTTGTACGACAACGCAAATTACACAGTGGAAGAAAAAAGTGGATTCGATACTGTGAACTCTGTGAAATCACGGCTAGGAAACTACTTCGTTAAAAAGGAAAATGCGGCCAGGGTATGTAAGAATAATTTTTTATTGCGGCATTGAGGCCGCGATTAAAATTTAAACTTGATCAGTGAATTGCTCATATGAAGCTCTCTCCCAAAACCAACTGTTATGATTATGAAATATTCAGCAAAAAATGCTGAAATCTGTCACAATTGTTGTTTTTGTTCTTCACATTTGTTTGGACTACCGTTGCGTTGATGTTAGGTTCGTTATTTTTTCGTACTGTTGTTATTTTTTCGTCGCTAATTCTCTTCTGTTCCATTTTTAGCTGAATTTAATTAATTTAAATTATGCAAAGGTCACCTATCTTATCTGGCTATTTTGAGTACATTGATAGAAATCTCCGGACAGCTGCCTGAGGCAATTTTGGGATTCTTTTTTTCTTAAAAAAAAAAATATGGCTGATGTCTAGGAGTTTTAACATACAAATACTGCTTTTAAAAAAATGTTGTCCCACAAGGAAATTATTCATCTTGAGATCATAACATACAGACAGAGTACAGCAAGGTCCATGCTCCATGAGTGAGAACCAAATATTTATTCTCCCAGCTGGACCAATTTAGTCACTAAGCATTTTATTATTCATGTAGGACCCTCTTTTCTATTTTAGCTTTCAGCTTGTGGGGCTGTACAGTGAGTAAAGCCACTGAGTACAGCCCATGTATGGGTCTCTTTGTTTTTTGTTTTTGAATCAAAGCGCAAACAGGGCAGCATTTGTCATATGAAAGTAGATTCCCTGCATAACCCTGCTTGGAAAATCTATATTTTTTGGTTTGGAGGATCATCCTTCAGATGATGGATCAAGATCAAAAAATCCAAATTGTCAGCAAAACAAATTACTAGTAACAAATGTATTTCAACATGCACATTCATTATGTTGGAACAAAATTGATGAGTAAAGGCTAGTTGTGGGAAGAATGCAAATTGAGGAAAAAAAAAGCAAAATTGTTTTTAATGGACCAACATGTACTTAACAGAAAGTTGTAAACCTTAACAATTTATAAATGTAACAATTTCCCTTTGCAATTATTTTCAACTATGGTAGAAAGTTGCAGAAGAAGTTGCTAGACTTCATGATGAATTTTACACCAATGAAACTCTACAAAAAATGGCAAAGGTGTCAACTCTACAAGAGCTTGGTGACAAATTCTACTCTGACTCAGATCTTGTAGATACTCTGCCTAAAGATCTGGAATTCAATACGTAAGTAACTACTGCAATCTGACCAGTGTGTCCTCAATAGTGGCAAAGCCCTTAATATTTGGGAAGCGAAGCACATCAAGTGTTAGGTACTCCCTCTCAAAAGCTCATTCTAAGCTTTAGATGCATTGTTCAACACAATTTATTTTGGGATGGTCTAATATTTCTTGAAATTTACTTATTGTTAGTTAGCCAGTATTGAAATGAAGTTAATTTTATGGTAAACAAAGGTTGTGAGGAATATAGCTTCTGGGTACTTATGCTGATATTGAAGGATTCAAATTATGATAGAGGCTGCAAAGTACACTCCTCAATTCCATTGCTTCCTTGTCCCAAATTTATGAACAGTGAAACCTGTATTGACCCTGTCAATCCCAAGATGTACATATGAATTTTCCATATCATAAGCTGTCAATTAAAAATTGTGATTCAGCCTGGAGAGTTTGGTGTTAAATCAAACCATAATTTCTATTTGACATTTTTCTTTTTTCTTATCACCCAATTAATTTTAAAATTTGTTGATATTGTAAGGAAAAATTCCTATTTGATCAACCTTGGGAGGGAAAGTGGTAGATAGTTTTTCAAAGGCACTGCCAATTCCATTTCTTTACAAACATTTACCCCTTAAGTTTCTTCACTCCAAATGGAAGAAAGTCCTCTGCTTCTTTGTGGCTTAAACTTCCCTAAAAATGATGCCTCTTTTTACCAAGAATCTGGAGAACTGGCAAGGGTTAATAGGATATAAATTTGTCACCTATCCTTTTCAAACATTGAATCTCAAGTATAGATTACTACTGGTAACTAAATCTTAAACCAACCATTTAACTCGTAGGTTATTTAAGCAGAAAGTGAGTAAAAGCAGGAGCTCTGTGAAGATATCTGATCAGGTTGCCAGAAGGAACCCCAAGCTGATTGAAGCTGTGTTTTGGTCATCACTTCTGGATAATGTGTTTAAGGAAAATTCAAAAAGTGATCCAGAATTAAGGTGTGTTTGTTGTGTGGTTTTATACTATTAGCTATACAGCTATTTAAGTCAGTAAAAGGCTATCTTAACCCTTTAACTACCAGAAGAGATAGACATGTACCTCCATGCAAATAAATTATTCAGCAAACAGGTAATAAGAATACTTAAACCTATTAGGAAGAACTTGTTGTCTTGATCTACACCAAATTCCCATGACTAATTCACTAGGAAAGGAGAAGCAGCTAGAGGGGAGAATTTACAATCAGATCTTGGGAGTTAAAGGGTTAAAGGTCCAATACATCCAAATCTGTGAGAGTTTTATTTTTTTTGTAAAGGGAAAGATGCTTTGTTTATGTTTATTTATAATGTTTGTTTCCAATTTGTTTGAAATTGAGGGCCACAAGTTTAGTGTTACCCTCAGTGATAAATATCTTATCATATCATTTGTCTAAGAAAGATGTTTGGGTTCTTCCCTCAAATCTGTGCAGAGCTGCCAGCAACTTATTTTATTAAATATCTACTTCTTTGTTAAAATTATTTTATTGTTATTTTTACTTTTACTGCAACCCACATGTAAATTTGAAAATATCCTGGCATTGTGTTTGGCAGGTGGCAGAATTTTGGTTCAATAGAGGGCTTCGTCAGAACGTACCCAACTCGAGAATGGTCCTTAAACTTTGCTGGGTTCCACATAGATTATGACCCCAGATTGAGGCCGTGGTATATTGGTGCCACGTCAGGCCCTAAGGACATCGTCATTATCCTGGATTGCAGCTTGTCCATGGCAGGAAAGAAATTTCACATGGCCAAACAAGTAGCAAAGACAGTATTGAACACCCTGACTAAACAAGATTATGTCAATGTTATCTGTGGACACGAGAGTCACTGGGATGAAGTAGGAAAGTGAGTAGATTTTTCAAACAACTCTCTGAACTGATAAATGTGGAAAATTAGGTGGCAGAGGTAGGTGAGATGGAGGAAGTATTGATTGCATCTCTTTTATGCATGAGACCCTTTACAAATTTTTGCATATCTTAAAGTAGCATTCTGCATATCTTGGTCCTGGCTGGTTTGAGGAAAATTCATAGCAACCAGAAGAGAGATGAAGTAAACTAATATAAGATACTGAAAGAGGAAGGAGTAATACCTACATGCCTGTAGAAGCATAGGCACTCAAGGTCAATGTCTTTTCAGGTGGTTTGAGTACAAGACAGAAGTACTTAGCTGCCAACAAAATCGACTGGTACCGGCGTCCACTTCTCACCGGAAGGACTTAATTGAAAAGATTGATAACCTGAGGGCTGGTGGAACAAGTGAACTCAAGTAAGATAGCCGGCGCTTCAGATCTTCAGAACTAATGAAGCAGTCAAAGTATTTACTTTCCAAATGACCCATGCACAAGTCCATAGAAAACCGTAGTGAAAGCTAACCTGTTTAGTTTCGAATAAAAGGGGTAAGTTTCTAAAGAAACTGTGGCGCTTCGTGGGTGGGAGAGTATAGCAGGGTAATTTAGTGTTATCAACTGAGTTGATAACGGAAATTGGCCACCGTAAAGAGTTTAACATGGAACAGAAAATGGAGCTACGCTATTGGTTGGAATATGGTGACGGGAAAACAAGAATAAATAAGTTGGATGAGAAGCGCTTGTTGATACCGTGTCGATTAAGAGTGCCAATTTGGAAGATAAATTTTTGCTCTAGAGTTTTGCGGCTTTCCGAACTGCCTAGATGCAGGGAAAGGCTGCAAACTGCCATATGCCATAGAGAGATTAATGTGTCTAGCGACTGGTTTGGATGCGTCCTTGTCATTTCTTTCCACGTCGCTAAGGTGCTCTCGGAATCGGTCTCGGAATATTTAGTTTCGAACATGTTGGCGTAAGCGTGTCCCGCGAAGAAAGCCGTTCGGTCCTTAACCTTTTAACTCCTAAAAGTGACTAGCGTCTAATTTCTCCTTACAATGTCACCCCTGAATCAAATATGAAGGTCATGAGAATAAATGAACTGATCACCAACTAAAGAAGCTCTACATTGCTAACCAAATTCTCCTTGTCAGCACCAGAGGAAACATATAGAGAACAGTATGGAGAATGTGCATGTTGATGTTAGGGTATAAAGGGTTAAGACCTCGTGCACAGGTTTTTCCTGTACGGAGCTCCTGCCTGGTAAATAATATGTGTATTATTTGTTTTTTTTTTTATTTGCTTTTTGAGACAAATACGGATATTCGTAGGCCTTCCGCGCCATGATTTTCAAGCGACTGTCATGTTAGCGACGGTCAGTGTTTAATTTAACACAGCTCCATGGACACTTTTGCATGGCATGTGATTTTACGTTGCGCGCAGATTTGGAACGATGGGTAGTTTGCCAGACGCATAGTTGAAACGCACGTTGCTTTGCGCTGTGTGCTGTTGCTTCTCAGATGTGAACATATGAGATATCATATCAGAGGGAAGGCTCAAGTTAATCCTAAAACACCCAAGATCTGATTTTCAATTCTCCCCTCTAGCTGCTACACTTTTCCGTGTAAATTGGTTACGAGAATTGGTGTTGGATCAAGATGACAACCTCTACCTGATAAGTTTGAATATTCTCATTACCTGTTTGCTCGATGATTTATGGATATTATAGGGAGATGCTACATGTTAATCACTACTTGAGGTTTAATACATCGTTATTTCCATTTTTTGATGCAAAGGAAAATCATTGAGGGAAAAGCGCCTTTTATATGGTTTATTCTCAAGAGAGGTCATATTCTATGGCTGTTTTGGAAACTTTTCGGTCACAACAAAGTATCTCACAATAGTTTCACGCGTTCCTTCAACAGAAAATCTTTCAAGTTGGCATTCGAATTGCTGCAAGGAGCAGCCAGAACCGGCTGCCAGAGCATCATTGTTTTCGCTACAGATGGAGTGGATAATGATGGGGACCCTGTACGCTGTGGCCCAGGTTACTACACCAGGAGCGGTTACGTTCCAGGGCAGATATGCAAATATGACTGGAATGATGTGTGGGATGAAGTACTGGCTAAGAATAGATATATGATTCCCAGGGTAAGAAATTTGTTGGACGGGTTTGGTACTAAGTTTTGAATCTAATTTTAAAATTCTTTAGTTGGCATCAAAAATGGTTGTGAGCTTACACTTTTTTAAGGCATGTCACGCAATTTTCCTTGATGCAGTCTGTTTTAATCGTCTCTGTTTGCTTATGTAGCATTTCCCTATGGCATTTCTGTTCCTTCTGAATTTCTTGATTTCATATGAGATTTGAATTAACTTTGTCACCTGATGGTCTTTTCTTTTGTTTTGTTCAAGACTCGGATCTTTTCGTATTTGACCGCAGACGATGGCGAAGAATTCCCAGGAAAGCTTGCTTGCGATAATGAGGGCTTCATGAAGAAGCTAACAGACGAAGAGAACATCATATCACAAATGCAGGATTACTACAGCTTCTTGGCGTCAAATACAATAAGCATTAGTAATGTCACGTGGACGTCTCCTTATCTGGACGCGTCGGGCCTGGGACTCATGGTCACGGTGGCAATACCGGTCATCAGCAAAGTCACGAATAAGTGAGTTACGCTTGGTTTGCGCTTGTGCAGTTACGAGCGGTTACGAACAAAGTTTTCTATGAATAGAACTGTACTTTATTAATTTTTTTTTTATTATTTTTATTAGAATTTCCTACTTTTCTCAACAATTTCAATGACGCATCGCTGAGTTATTTTTGGCTTGGTCACGGCCTATTGGGTCACGCAAAGCCAGTCACTTTTGGCTTTGTCACGCCCGGTTAGGTCATACTTGGCAAGTCTTGCTAGCCTACTGTAGGCTTCAAACTAGCAAAAGTTCAAATTTGTTCTCTATGTCTTTTCAAAGTTCTATCTCAAACGAGCAAGCAAGCAGATAATCAAACAAGCAACTGCAAACAAGATCTTTGTTAAGTTTTCGAAATTTCGAAATAGCACAAGCCGAAGCCGGGCGTACCGAAGTACGCTCCATTACTTCCGAAGTCAGTTTCAATTTCTGAACGCGTACCACGTTGGAATAGGAAGAAATCATGGTTTCAGCTCTCCAAACGGATTGTCTCTGATTTTATCTGGGACTCATCTCGCTGCCTTTTTTTGAATCAAGGATTTAAGTCGAGTTATTATTGTCTCATCCTAGGACTATAGGTGTGGTTGGAATTGATGCCACACTGGAAGAGATTGAGAACATCCTGTTGAACGACCAGTGGGGATCGGTGTACGCTTTTCTGGTGAATGAGGGAGGAGAGACAATTTTTCACCCGCTTTTGCGACCAAGCACTGAGGTAAGGGAACAACCACGCTAGAAGCATTCGGTTTGTTGAGGAAGGTTTCCTGTATTTCCTAGCGGCTGAGTGGATTCAAGACAACTGGTCTTGTCTTTCTGTTTATCTCTGTCTTCCATTCTGGATGGATGTGGTGAGGCACTCTTCAATATCTCCCGTAGTTGTTTCAGCTGCTGTTCATTCGCTGAGAAACAAAGGGCTTGCAGACTCGCTGATGATATGCTGGGATTTTTACTGAAATAAGAGGGCAAATATTGAAACATATCACCTTTAGCAGTTGAACGTATACAAATACCCCGAAAGAGTCGGGGAAAGATTCGTATGATGCAAAGAGAATGTCTACAACTTTTCATCGCAAAAAAGAAAAAGAAGCGAGACCTATCTAGGTTCTCTTCTCTCAATTCTAGAATGTTTGTTAAGTCTGCTCCGAATTTTTTTGTGAGCGAAACTTGGATAAGTGTGAGGGAAAACCTTTACCTGAATGGCATAACGTCTGGGGTAGGGTTAGTTTGCTTTTGTACAAATTGAAGTGAGGTTCGTCATAATTCGATCAAGCGGTTCTGAGACTAGCCTCTCAACTTGAATCTTTTTGCTCGGCGTTATAAACCGATGATTTCGGGCTATGTTAGCGCATGATTCGGACAAATCGTGGAATTTTTCGAATAGCACACACTCTGGGGCAGAAATATTATATTACCATCAACTTTTATCTGTTGTTAGTAGTTAACCGCTTCGAGAAGATGAGCTGAAAGGTTGAGCCTCTAAGATTGACTGCCATCTGATTTCTCTCTGAAGTATCGCCTCTTAATCATACATTAAGGTCAAGAAAAAAAAGGAAATGATCATCAACTAAAAAAAAAAATCCTCCTTGTTAGCCGCAAAAAGTCTCGAGTTTTCCTTTTTCCAACTTGTGTTTCCCTTTACAAATTTATATGAACGTATCAATGATTTTTTCGCACGTTTAGCGTGACAGCGGTTGTGTCTTCTGTTTTCTTATGAAATTTTGCGCGGGAAATTGGCGCGCAGTCAGCCAAAATTGATCCCCTTTGCGCATGCACTACGTTTGACCGCTGTGTTAGTCAGTTCCTTCAACTGGAAGTTTTCTTACCTGTTACCGGTGATGGGAAAAACACGATTGTTTAGCCTTCCTTTGCATCGACACAATAACATCATCTTAAGTACTTGACGATATTGTTTTCGTGTAAGGACATACATAAAAGGGTCAGCGATGAAGTTTAGCAGAAGAAACGAGCAGACAAGAAGATCTGCAGTGCTGTTTTTCCAGTGGTAAAAAGCGTTCCCTATTAGACGGACCTGAAAAATTAAGGCGGATTTTCAGAAATGACCAGTATTCTAGGGTTCTAGATGGCTTTCATGAGACTAAAACGGAGGCTGACTTAAGACCAATCACGGTGATGATGAATCGTGCAGCGAACCAATCACGATTTGCAGCAAAGCTTGGTTTTCGATGAAAAAGCGCGGGAAATTTTGCGAACGAGGGTGTTCACATTGGTCTGTTTTAATCATCTGATTGGCTAAGAATAAAATAAGTTCGTTGAAGAGTTATACATGCTTCTGGGCTCTGTTATTCTCTGTTATTATTTATCACACAATCAGTCAAAACCAGGCGTAGAGGTCGGAAATATTGGTGGATGAAAAGCAAATAATGTTCTTCGGCAGACCCGACCATAGGGGGTGATTCCTGAACTGTTCAGAATGAAGAGAGCTCATGAGAATTCCATTGAATCGACGTTTTTAGTACTACTTATCAGTTCTCTCGAAGAAAAGGAAGATATAAAAGGAATTAATTATGTGACTAATTCGAGTGAGCTTTCGAAACCTAGTTATCCAGGAAACCTCATTTCTTGCAGACATAAGTTTACCTTTGAGTTGACAAGATTGTCTTCACGATTGATTTTGATTTTGATACGATGCCGATTGCTCCGACGGACTCCAAAGGTACAGACTTGAAAATTTTCCTAACGGGTTCACGAAACAAGTCTTCCTCTCTCACCAATCTTTGTAGAGTTAGTATTAGAGTTAAAAAAAGGTTTTGGTTGAAAAAAGAATCGATTTGATCGCGAACGCTTTTATCGTCATGAGCAAGTTTTATTACCCCAATATTTTCAGTTTCTCTTTCAACGTTCGGTGAACTGGACGTCTTTTTTTTCATAAAAAAATTCTGGAGTGATCAAATCTAAATTAAAGTTAAACATTCAGGCAGAATATTTAAAAATCTTGAAAGTAAACAAAAAGAAATTATTTCATCCGGTAGTGTGAATTAATTTTTGGCGCTATGAAGCGAAAAGTGGCAAAAAAATTCAGCGTCCGATCATTCATTGAAATGAATTTGGCTTACAAGTTAGTAATCGTAATGGGAGGATATTTTTGGCAGGGAAAAAACCTACCATCAATGCTTTCGAACCAAAAGCGGATTTACAAGGGGTTTTTAATTTGGCCAATTTGTCAATCCAAACGTGGTTGCCATTGAAACGTTACGTCATGCGAACATAAGGTTTGCTAGTACGTGGTCATGAATCTATTCGCATATGTTTTTCTGTTTTTAAATTTAAAGAAAGTCTAGAAAATTGAATGCTGATTGATCGAGCCGATTGAATAATAGAGACGTTTAAAACTTATCAAGAATTCTTCAATGACAGTGGTGTTCCTTCTGTCAGTCCTAGGTAAATGTCAATATTTCATAAGTTAACAGAAGATATTCGATCTCTGCTTTGTTTTTCTTTGTTTTTGTTTTTTTTCCAAAAGCCATAACGTTATTTTTGTGCGTTGCTTCGCAGGCCTTTTGACATGGACAGCTTCCAAACGAAATTTTAAGCTCGCCTAATCCTTTTCAAACACCTTTTTTTCTCAGTCAATTTTGGAGTAATCAAATTGATAATAGCACGAATTTATAAGGTTTTTTTTGAAGAATTCAAAGTAAACAAAGATCAGAACATATTTAATCGGGTTGTAAATATTACTTGTCTGGCCGTTCATCGAAAACTATTGTTAAGAAATATTCTATTATTTTTTTCCTTTTTAAAAAAAATACCGTAATAACCGGTAGTCAATATATCGCTCACCTAGCCGATCTTTACCTTTTTAACTTAATCTTATACATTTTCATACCTTGAGGGCATATTATTTGAAAGGTTTTTGGGGCCTTATGATTGTGAGGTACATCAAACTTTTTGGGGGATTCGACACTCTGCTCAAGATACTTCAACTAGATAAATTGAAAGGCAATAATTTCTTACCATGAATGGAATCCAGCCAAAGAGATACACTACAGAAATTAGTACCATCGTTCTTGAGAACTGTATTTCGGTGTCCTCTCGTTCGATGTTTCTAAACTGTGCCATCCGTCGTGCTCCAGGAAGAATCATGTTCGTCACCGATACCCGGCGTTTCCTGTTTCTAAACAGTTCCCAGATGACTGTTATGTTACAAAATAGGACTACGGTCGCAGGTAGACCACCGAGAACTGCGTAAAACGCACAGAACGTGCGGTCAAGCGCGTTTTTCGGAAACCAGTTTAAAGTACAAAAAGAGCCACTTGAGCTTCTCATAAAGCTTCCAAATTTCAAGATGGGAAAAAACGCGACGAACAAGGACGCTGCTATAGCTCCTGACAGTAGCACTTTTGCCTTGTTTACTGTCATTGTTTTGCGATGAAAAAATGGTTTGGTGACGGCTATGCAGCGATCGACCGCCATTAAAGTTGCTAAGAACGCTGAACAAAGCGTCGAAAATAGGAAGACAAATCCCTGGAAATCGCAAAGTTTCTTCCCGCCAACCCATTCGCCTTTGATGTGGAATAACCAAGATGGAACACAAAAAAATGTGATGGAGATCAGGTCGATGCATGATAATCCAAGCACGAAGACATTAGGGCTAAGCGGTTGTAGCTGAAGCAGTCTAGCAGAGGAAAGAATGGCGAATGTGTTGGCGATGATTCCAGTGATCGGCATTATGTACAAGATAATTTCTACAGATAAGTTAGAATCATCGTTTGTGGAATTTCCTGTCATTGTCTTCAATTTAATGCCTTATTCATTCGTCTTGGGTTGTTGCGAGAGAGCGGCATTCTTCTGCGCTTATTCTCGTCTTTTCGTTCCGGCCTTCCTACCTTATGTTGAATAAAGATCTTTGTATGCCCGCAACATTAAGGTTTTCTTTTCACAATTTATCTCACTTAGTTACCCCTTGTGCCTGCCGATTCAGATTCTAATTGGCTTAATCCTCGTTGCCCAATTGTCTTCCGTTTGAGTAGTTTTAACCCTTGAGGCTGTCAAATGCTCTTCTAAATTATTCACTATTTTTATTGAAGTGTGGTACTCTTTTGACCAGAATGAGTTTAAAATTTTTCAATTACTCTCGAACCGGTAGCAAATATCATTTCCCTCGACGTAATATAGAAAAATAGAAAAAATAGAAACTCAAATTTCCTATAGTTATTGTTTGGAATACCGGTTTACATGTTAATCTATTTTTTCGTCCAACAGCTTGCAGCTTGCAATAAAATTCACAAATGTTTATGTGTGCACGGAATATATTAAGAGCTTCTGCGCTTACGCACGTGTAATGCTGCATGAAAATGCTCTTTAAAAAGAAAATTTAATTAACTATCTGCGGCTTGAGTATGATCTTGTGTTCCCAAAGAGGAAATTGTAGAGCAAGCCAAGACCGGGTAACTGTAGAAAAAAAGAAAATATTTTCAAAACTGTTTGCGGGGTGCGATGATAGATGAATAATATCCAAGATTTCCCATTCGTTTAAAGTGCGCTCAACTTGATAGAAATTCTATGGTAGGGTTTTTGTTTACCTCGGTTATTTTCACCCTCGCTGTATTAGTACTCTGCTAATCAATTTGTATTCAATCTCATTTCATACATTTTGCACTTAGTTTTGAATAGTTTACAAAAGGCTTAGGAAGTCACAAAGGTAGTTCACCAAATTGGTCATTAATATTGAAGCAGCGGTCAAATTTTCAATGTGCTACCACATTCTCATTACATATTCCTTATTTGGAAGGCGGGATCACAACTTTCTTTTATCCTAAAATTGGTTTATGTTTGTGAAAGTGCAAGCAGCTGCTTGTATTAAAACAAACAGGGAAAGTGTTATTTGAACATCTGTATTTTCTCTGTTCAAATTGAGGAGACTTATCTTTCAAGAAGGAGATTTTATTTGAATTTGTCAAATAAAGCCATGATCCTCGCTGATAAGCAGACAGTTGTAGGAAATAAGCCTGAAAGAAAAAAAACACCGGCTTCAACGAGATTCGAACCCATGCCTCCCGGTTACTTGTTGAGCACCACTACCGACTGAGCCATCAAGTCACATATTAGGAACGAGGGAACTTTAGAAGGTTTTTTTTTCCCGTTTCTCTTTCACGCAAGTAAACAACGATATTGAGTGATAAACTCAATGCATTGGAAGGAATAAGTAGACGTGTATTTGTGTTAAACGTTGCAAAAACTTCATAAATAGTGGTCAAAAGCTTTCATTTAAAGATGGCCACACCAATTTTTCAATTGCAAAAATTTGCAGCGCGCTATTATTTAATTGAATGGTGGGGCACCAGGGTTTTATGCTAAGGTACGTAAGGCTAGAACGATAGATCATTAGCTTGCTCACTTAGTGGGAGTTCTTCCGGAAAATTGAAAGCCACCGACATCTTAAAAAGCTCAATGGTTCCCCTACAGCGTATCTGCGGTGAACGTTATATTAGTCGACATCCTATGGCCATTTCTTTTATCTTCGAAACCTATGATGCGTATTTAACCTCAACATAGCAAAGACATCTTTATGCCAATTGAGGACATAACAGCGCGTGAAGCCGCCTGGAAACAAATATATCCAACTTTTTGTTCAATAGTTGACTTAATCGGCCGGGTTTTCAAAACACATTTGCTAAGCTCGAGTTCAAGGAAATTTTTTTAATATTCTTGTAACTTTACAGAAAATTTTATTATTCATAATTTTTTTCTTTCAACTTAGCTTGACGGCAGGATAAAATTCTACAAAAATTTAATCGTAGTTAAGAGAACAAAAGCAATATTTGCTTCCTACACACAAAAAATAAAGCACCAAATTTTTTTTAACCCTGAAATTATCTCTAGGTACCTTTGAGACAGTCGGCCTTTGAATGAGAAGAGGAAACGATATCGTGTAGTTTTTAATGTATGTTCGTAACGCTACGTTACCATTGCGTGCGCTACGGCGAAAAGCTTGCTTCGTGATGAAACTCAGGCCAATTTGTCTTTAAGCATGTCGCACAAGACCATTTTAATGTAGCTATTCCAAATCTGGCAAAATTTTGTGGGAATTGCTTCTGTAGCAGCCTCGCCGTTCTCTCTTACTGCAACACAACATCAGATTGCTCTTTTGATAATCGCAAGAAGTCACGTGAACAATAATTGTCATATTTGTCGAGCAGGAGCCTGGGGTCACACGTTGCTTACAGTGCTGCACTGAAAATCTCGTCGCTTTAAAAAGTATCTCGTTAAAACATGAATCTGACCTGCGTCGGAAATCTTTTCGCACCAGGCAAATTCAACGTAGCGGTGATAGTACGGTGCAAGTATTTTATAGCAAGTATTTTATAGCTATTCCAAAACTGGTAACTTTTTGGAAGTCTTTTCTCGTAACCCTACTTTTTAATTCCCCCATTAACGCCGGTTTTTTGGAGTGAACAGCTCTTTAGCTTTTTATGTGACAGTTAAACGTTGTGCTTTGATTCGGTGTTTTGCTTTCCTCACACAGCTTGTGGATGATCCAATCTTCATTCCAATCAGCACCCTCGAACAGCGCAATGGTAAACCGGCGGAGTTTGACACAGTCGCCAAAGGCATGATGGATGGCGAAACTGGCTCTCTTAGAATCGAAAACGCCATTAGAAGCATTCCAAAAGGAGATTTTCAAGATGGAGTAATGCTCGTTACTCTACCCTCCACTTATTACTACACGTCAATCAAGGACTCCGAGTACGTTTTTGCCTTCAATCTCGCAGACTCGGATAAGAATTACCGTAGACCAGCATCACCGCCGCGTGGGATGAAAATTCCTGTCAATTATTACGCCAACATTTTGTCCTATAACTCCCCTGAAGTGAGACAGGTAAGGAATATGTATTAGTACATCAACTTCGACTGTTAATTCAAAAATTTTCGGAAGGGGTTATGTATTCAATACGCCGGTGAGGCTTACAGCAATCAAGGTCCTGTTCTGGACAGTGATAGTTGTCCTTGGAATTCCATACGTGGCCAATACGTGTTTTGTTTGTTAGTTCTACATCCATGCTCAGTCCTCAAACTCTGGTGTTTGCTTAAAATTTTAGTTCATTTTATTTCGACAGTTGAAGCTGTTACTTTCTCTTTACGCAAGCAGACGAACTGAGCGCAATCTTTAGTCAAACTTTCGGCAGACCAACCCTCCCCCTCCCCATTTTTCATCGCCTAACAACAATGTCCTCCCCCATTTTTGTTGAAGATTGTACCCTTCCCCGTGTCAGTAATGTTTTATACGATAAATTGAATTATACACGCGTTATGATTCGTTCTTATTTATGAGCTAATGAAGGACAGATTATTAGGTGTCGTCACCATTAGCCCTTTACCTCCCATAAGTGACCAAGAAAGAGTTTCTCCTTACGATATCGATGCAATATCAAGCAGACGAGTGATGAGAATAAAGTAAAATATTAATCATGGGATTATCAGTTGATCCAATACCAAATTCTCCAAATTGACATCATAAGAATTGTATGTCAGACAGTAAAGAGAATTACTAACAAGATCTTGGAAGGTAAAGGGTTAGGAACATTTTCCTTCATTAATCCCTATCACATTTTTACGTCATCTGTGATCTACTATCGAACAGACGCTCGGCAACATGGAATCTATTTGTTGACCATTAACTCCCATGAGTGACCAAGACAGAATTTCTCTTTACAATATCAATACTACACCAAGAAGACAAGTGGCAAGAATCAAGAAAAGTATCAATTAGGGGATTAGTTGATCCAAGACCAAATTCTCAGAAGTAACATCAGAAGAATTTTATAGCAGCCAGTAAAGAGAATTTCTAATGAGATCTTGGGAGTTAACGGGTTAAATTGATTATTTCTCTTCTCCTGCAGGTTTTGGGAAATTTGTACGAAGATCTCAATGTTGAGTACAACGTGTCTTTCTTCCCTGATTTACCCTTGACTTTTAACGTGTCCACTGTGATGCTGAGCCCCAAGACTTACTGTAACCCAAACAACTTCCTCTTCAGGGAAAATAACAGCGATATCACCATCGAAGCACATCGTTTTCTGAACGGGGAGGGAGATAACAGTGGTTGTCCACATGGACGATTTCGGGCTTCTGTTAGGTACGATAAAAACACAGTTCGTGGAAGGGCCTTCGATTGAGTGTCGCAGAGCCAAAGTCAAAGAAATCGAAACGGCCAATCGGAGCGAAAGAAAATATCGATGAGCCAATGAGAACTCAAATTTAGAACGAGCCAACTGTCCGAACCGCGGGAAAACACGGTTGGCCAAATCGCGTTTGGTTTTAGTTTTGAATGGGATTGATTTGGAAAGTGGTGCGAGTTTTCTGTACCAATCATAGAAACCCAAACAATCCCGGATGACTTCCGACACTCAATTGAAAATTTTTCTGTTATCTTGCATTAGCGTTGGTGTAATTGAAGTTATGTAGAAAAGACGAGAAATTTTATTCGAACTCCCTCAAGAGTCAACATTTGTGGTGTTCAGCATGAGTGTGTATGCAGGACACAGTGCTAACGATTTATCGCCAGCATCCGAGATGAACAGAATATGAAACCATCGACAGAGGTTATCTTAAAGGCAGTTCATTTTATTCATTTCTTTTAAGATTTATTAAGTGCTGTTCTGGTCTGTAACTCATACATTTGTCCGGTGGTCTACTTCTCGCACCAACTCGTCGGCGATCTTCCAATAGAGGATGGAACTCAACGCAGTTAAATTTGTTTTTCGAATGCAGTTTCTGGATTACTGATCCAAAATGTACTGAAAGTGCGACTGTTATTTTATTTTTCTCTTTTTTCCCCTGCTGTAGACCTGATGTAGAGATTACATCATTAATAGAGGACATATGGAAGAACAATCGGTCGAGAGAGATTTTGAAAGATGTTCCCTGGACATACATTGGTACACGAAGTGGTATTTTCCGTTCTTACCCAGGCCACCGCTCACGAAAGAACTTCGACCCGACCAAGTAAGAGTTCTTACAAGGAATAAAGCCTGGCTGCATCTGCGTTTAAATTGGTTTTGAGTCAGTTAGTGTGGCAATAGTGCTCATATGAATAGATTTTTTAACCTCAGGAAAGATTTTTAGAAAAGTGGCAAAACCAAAAACTTGCGATTATTCCTTACTGTTGCTGTTGTTCATATTTTAGAATTCCTTCGGCAAGAGTGAAAATGACAATTTCAACGGGTGAAACGTTTATCAGCGCTGGACATTTATTTTAATCCTCCTCCTCTCGGAATCCAACTTTTCCCTTCCATTGGAGAGCCTATTTCGTTTTCAAGCCTGTTGGTTTTTAAATATTTTTTAATTGTCTGTGAACACAAAATATCTATAACTGACCTTAAAATCGCACAGGCGGCCATGGTATCACCGTGCCTTGGTAAATCCAGCCAAAGCAGCTGTGTCTAATGCCTACATGGACGCCAATGGTATTGGAAAGGTGATCACAATTTCAGAAGCAGTTTTCCAGGCTTTGCCACAAAACACGTCTAATATAACTTGCGGGGGCACAAGTAATCTTCCAGGAGGATGCGCGTGTTCAAGGTATGATAATGCACATGTAAGGTTTGTTGATAACAGAGAACCGGAGCTTCTGTTGTGTGGCATGCCATGCGATGTCATAGTGTGACATACCATGCGATGTCATAGTGTGACATACCATGCGATGTCATAGTGTGACATACCATGCGATGTCATAGTGTGACATACCATGCGATGTCATAGTGTGACATACCACGCGATGTCAGAGTGTGACATACCACGCGATGTCATAGTGTGACATACCATGCCATGTCAGAGTGTCCATGTCTATTGTTTCTACTTCCTTCCTTATATTGTAGGGATGTTCAGTGTATTTCAGGCAAGTGTCGTGTTTATGAAGGGAATCGTTCCCTATGCGCTGGGGATCGAGTTGAAGCAGTCACAGCCTTAGATATCCTATACAATGATTTCCATCGCCGAGTGTACGGGCTGCTGGACAGCTCAGGAGAGGAGAAATCCTGTGGAATGAACTACACTTGTCCTGATGGCGAGCACGTGTGTCAAACGAGGTATGTAATGCAAATGAAAATGACGGAGGGCTAATGCTTGAAATGTCAGCCATAGATACTCTGAACGGTGGCCAAATTACAGTACCAATTCAGTTGATAAAACTAAATTATCTTGCAATCCAGAGAAGAAAACAACGTCCCAAACCACGACTTTTTTTTTCCTCTTAGATGCTACCTAGTAGATAACTTGGCTAATTTAGTCACCGATCCAGACTTCCTTCTGGCGAGTACCACAGACGCGCGAGAATATGAACGAGTAAGCTTGGGACGTAAAGAGGGTGACGTAATGAAACTTTTGGTCACAAAGCATAAGTTCTTTGTCCCTAACCAACGAGTTGATTTCCAGGGAATTTGCAGCGTTTCCCCGTATGCACCAAAGGTATGTCCATACTAACCCGTTTTATTCCACTTCGGTGTCCTTAAAAGAGCTACAACTGTTTAGGTCTCTTTGTGGTTGGGAGTCCATCAGTAAGCTTTCCGAATGACCATTTAAGTGAATTGACAAATGCTTCGAGTTTTTCACTCCACATTCTGTAAGGATCTTTTCGTTCTCAGCGAATTCTTGTTTATTTTCATTAAATTGACTGTATCAATAAGATTACATCTTCTTTCACTTAAAATTCACCATCTTCATTTACATCATCATTGCGCATAAGTGTCACATATCGACATTCCTATCCTATCAGTATGCAGAAAGTTTTTCCCCATGGACCAAGTTAAAAGGGTTAGTCTGCCACATGTCTCCAACAGCTCAGTGGTAGAGCATCTGAAGTGCTAATCTGATGGTCGCAGGTTCGACTCCTATTGTGAGCACCATGAGTTCTTTTCCTCCGGGTATGCCTGTGTTATTCACTGACTAACATCTTCTTTCAAATCAACTTTACGAAGTAACAGCCTCGAGATTCCTTGACATTTCCCGTTAGTTAAAGTTGAAACATTCGTCTTGAATCATCCATACCAGATATATGGTGTTGCTGTGTTTCTTGCGCATGTTATGTCCACGACTGGTAACCATATTTACAACCTAGGTTCGAAAAGTCTATTCCACACGTTAAAATCAATACTCATTTATGTCATTAGTGCGTTCACACTTCCATATTTCATGATGAGCCAATAACTTATCTTTCAGGTAACACTGGAAGGAATCGTTAGAACACCTGAACAGGAAGATGACTACTACAAGAACAGAGGGCCTATTCCTCCATTTAGAAACGAGTACGGCTGCATTCAGGATGTTGTAGGCTACACTTCAGACGATGCTGTTCTGGGTAAGCTTAGTATATTATTAACTTCCGCATGTATTGATGCTGATGCTCAGGAAAGCTATAACAGCCAGCCAACGAGGTCGCCTTATAGTTTAGTAAGTAGAGTTACAGACTGAGAAATCGGAAGGTCAGCGGCTTGAATGCTCTCGTTGGAATCGTGATAGATTTTCAACATCATTGTATTTTTATGTTTTTACTTTTTTTTTCGTCTCTTGTTATGACCCGTATCAGTAAGAGAATTGACTTTCATCGGTCTTATTTGGTAGGTCCTGACGGCATCATTGCGGACTCTGTTGATGGTCCTTGCAGATCCGGGAAGTTTTTCCTCTCGGCTCTCCCTAGGACTAATCTCTATCTGCTTGTGATAGAGAACTGGAGCGAGTACCGTCAATCCTACTTTTATAACTTTAACTGCCACATTAGCAACCGAGTGTATGACGCAGGCGCATTTCGCATCGTAAACGGCACATGCGCACACATTGAGACCCAAACGAGTCTTAAAAAGAAGGAAAAGTGCCCCGCTCTGAAGAACGTCGAGATGCAATGTAGCTACAATGTGTCTAATTCTCTAACAGTACCCAGCCTTATACAGTTGTTTGTGACAGTCTTCGCCGTCATTTTCAAGACGAGATGATTAATAATTATCGTTGTGTTAGAGAACTAGTTAATTTATTTGATGATCCTCGAAAATGTATTCCGACAGATTTTTACAATTGATTGACCCACCACCTACTGAAATAACCTACAAGCTGTGATTTCTTGATATCTACAAAAGTATTAGCACGTTAGAGCTGCTGGTATTTTTAGAAATGTTCATGTCTTCTAGGGGCGGATCCAGGATCTTTCACCTTTCTACGGGAAGGGGGGGGTGGGGTGGGGTGGGGTGGGGTGGGTGGTATACAACTAGAGATTGGTGGAACTGACCGGTGGCTTACACAAACTTGAAAAGCGAATAACGAGGCAATAACGTAATTTTACCTGCTGAGAGTACAAAAGAAGTGATACAGCAGATTCTGTAAAGATATTGAAAAGCTTCAGGTAATATCAGGGGGGTGGTGCACGCACCCTTCAAACCTCCTCTAGATCTCTCTTCTTTTCTTCCCCCCCGTCTTGCGATGCAAATTTTACAAATAACTTTCAATCCATCGCAATCACTGGTAATAATCCTTAGGTTGACTGTTGCCCTCTCTAAATAGGAACCTTTAAGCAGGTACGACGAAAACGTGGAGGAAGACTTCAATTGAAACCTGATTTTGTGTTTTTGATTCGAATTTTGCGAATGGCTGGATGTGTTTATCGTCTCTCGTGGCGCCATACCTCAACTTTAGCGTAGCGTATGTGAGCAGCGTTGCGCCATTGTTCTACCAATAAGATCTTTGTTTTGCCACGTCCCCGTTGCTGTCGTCGTCGAGGTTTTCTTAAGGTCCAGACTCATTAGCTGGTAGCGTTACTTGATACCTGAAGTGATGAACGTGGGTTTGAATCAGGGAGCTAAAAATGATTTACAGCGGAATAAAACTATATATTTAATTCAAAGAGACGCTAGACATTGTTATTATCATCAATCATATCACCCTCATTATGGATACATACAAATTTTAATATAACGTCGTACTTGACTTATATGTATCATAATACATAAAATTGTTGATTAAAATATGTTAACATTTAAATGGTAAATTATTTTGAAAATTATAGCCATGAATTTACAGAGTCTAGTGTGTAAGTGTCAAGCTTTCGAACCTGTGGAGTCTTAAGTGTGAAATCAGGCTTCATCTTTGTTAATTTCGACCAGCTCCCCTTTTTCGGCTATGTCCGTCGCGCGAGTTTCAAAAATCAGCCAAAAAATCAAATGCTAGCTAGCGCGCGGAACTCCGCGAGTTGGACGCGCGAAAAGTACTCCCAGAGTTCGGCGCGGTGCGTTAGCCACCATATCTCTTTTTGTAAATGAGTCTCTCTCACTCTCCTTAAGGTGTAAATACTGTTGGTTAACTCTAGTAATCACGATATTATAGTTCTGAGAAGGACTGTTGACGGTAGTGGTGACTAACGTCTCGCTAACCTGAGCAGAGTTCATCAACAGAGTCAAGTGAATAGTGTAATATCATTCGAACTTTTTAATTCCGGTTCGTATAGACTGATTGGTCAGTTTTGCCGTGATGTTATTGCCTGTAAGACTCAAATGGGGTAAGACGGACGTGATTGGTCTTTTTGGATCCGAGGGTAAAATTCGGTCGTCCTGGTCGTTTGTTTGTAATGTTGATGTTGTGCTGAAGTCGTTTGTATGGTGCTGGGTAGTAGTTAACGCCTGTTGAGGTTAGTCTATTCTAAGTTATTAAACCAACTTTCCAGTTAGGTTAGGCATTACGCAGAGTCTCGGTCAAAAGTGTGGTTCGTAAGTCAATGATGTGATCACCTTTCCTTGTCGCTCGCTTGCGTACGGTCAGTCTTGTTGTGAGGTTTCTGCCAGTCTCGCCGCCGATGTAGGGACGTGGCAGTCGGAGCAATTGATCTTATAAACCACTCCCTGTCTGTTCCTCGCGCTGTTCCTCTTTGTGTTTGGCGTTTGTTTGTAACTGGCCTAGTGTGGTGATGGTTTGTGGGCGATGCGGATAGTAAAGGGTTGTAGAATACGCGAGATGTTCTCAGACATGCCCATTATTTACTGTATAGTCGCTGTAGTCGTCGGAGTTGCGGTTTCGTTTGTTTTGGTAGTTGTTCTTTGAAAAACCACGGTCAAGGTATTTGTTCTCGTCGGATAAGTTGTCTGTCGTGTTGTATACTAGCTGCACTCGTCGTGGTAGAGTCCTGATAGTTATGGTTTTGTGTGATGAAGGGTTTCCTGAGTCTGTTTCCTACAATCTGTCGTCAGAAGTGAGTTGCCGTCACGGCTTACCAGGCAGACTAGAAAAAGAAGTTCACCTTTTTTCGACTTCTCTGGTAAACTGTATGTTTGAGGAACGCGCCCTATCGACTTGCCGACGAACGACACCGTTTTGGCTACGTAGCGTTGACGATACATTCACCGCCGTGCGACACGACGAAATCGACGCATTCCACCACAACCCTAGCGGAGGAAACACAGACGTACAGTTTACCAGAGATGAAATTCGCAAACGGAAATTCCATAAACACAGGACATTATGTTATACTATTTTTGTAGACTTGAGGTGTGCGTTCATAATTCTGCGGAGTTGGTTGGTTACCATCTTTCTGGACTTTTCTGTGACTTTCGGGAAGCTTTCGAGCACACTCACGAAGTGAGACCGAAAAAACCTCGCGACTTTTTTTGAGTTCTTTTAGTCACTTTAATCTTTACCATGCAAGTTTTGCTACAAGACTACTAATTGCAAGTTGACGAACATGCTTCATTTCTAGATTACTCCAACCACAAGCTGGTCTTAGCTATTCTTAGACTTTGGACTCGCGCGACAGCCTTCGCCGAAGAGGAAGGATTGCTCCTAGCACATCATCTTTTTGTCTTGTCAAGTCATCATCAAACGCAACAGGAGACATATGGGCCATGAATAAAGATCTTGACTGAAAAGGTCTTGACAACAAAGGCTAGTCAACAACTGCGGGCATAAAACTGGCCAAATCACTCGTTCCTTATGTATAAGTATTTGGAGTCTGAAACTCAATCTTCTTGTCTGAGAATAGAAAAAAACTAACAGGAACCAGGTTAACTAAAAGTAACAATACATTCCCATTGAACTGGTGATACCAGCCTGTCAGGATCTACTAGCCTCCTTTGGCTCATCTTCAACTATTTGCTTCTAGTTTTGATTTTTTTAACCCTTTAACTCCCAGAAGTGATTTACATGTAACTTTTACGTAATATACATACATTATCCAGCCTACATGTGCTTCTGTTCAGTAATAGATCACAGATGACATCAAATTGTGATAAGAACCTTAAACGGAACGTAAAAAATACGGCCGAGTGTCCTGATATTCTTACCATATTTTGAAGTCTTTTGTGATCTATTAGGGACCTTTAGCAGTTAGGACGCCAAGGAAGACGTCTATTTAAAAATGAATACAAATTTTTAGTTGGAATTTCGCTGACTGACTGCATGTGTTTACCATCTCTAACGGCGCCATACGTTAACCTCAGTATGAAGTATGAGGGCGGCGTTGAGTTCCAACTAGAAACTGAAATAATTTGCCGTTAGGGTTTCCTTTCTCGGACCACGCAAATTTTGATGATTTCACGTTGCTATTTTGCAGAGAACGGCGAAGAAATGTGCACAGTTTAAAAATGCACGTTCTGAGTGAGCTATTGTACTGCTCGTTAGATCTTTTGTTTCGTCACGTCCTCGCTGCCGTCGCCATCGTGGTTTGCTTAAGGTCCCTATTAGTATAGAATAAACCCACGGCACCATGGAATCTATCTGTTTTATTTGATAAAAAAGAAAGTGTTGCTAATAGTGACGTCATCTATGCGTCTGTCCACTAATAGATCATGAGAAATAACCAATCAAATGCGTGCGTAATTTAACTTAGTATGTAATCATCAGTCAAATCCTTCTAGAACCTGGTTTATTTCGAAATACCCATATGTAAACCTCCCGTCTTTCAAAGTGGTTTAGCCAATCTTAAGCTAATATCGTGGTAACACTCAAGCAAAGATAGATACTTTGGAATGGAGAAGATGGAGTTGAAACTGCATCTAGAGCATACTTTAAATTTTCTGATTTCAGAAATTAATCATCATTCTTAAAGTAACAATTGTGGTCATTACAAATTTGGGGACCTCTGTTGGTAATAGCCGCTTTTAAAACGTTGAAGTTGGCTTCTCAACTTTTTTTTGCCCCAAAAACTTTCGACTCTGTATATCATTAAATCTTCACTAGCTTTCCTACAGTATGTGCATTCGTCAACTTTGGCCTTAGAGAAAGACTACCATCTAGCATCAAGAAACGAAAACTGTACAGGCTACGGTAAAACATCGGTCTGTTCACATTTGAAACAAAACAAAGCAAACAAGGATTATCTTCAGCCTGAGCACACTGATGGTAGATCCTTTTCAGAGTCCCTTCAGGTAGTTGCTGCCCTGCATTCATTCCATTTGGCTTTGTAGTGCTTTTTCAGATATTCTACGACCAAAGTTTTTACTGCTTTAAGGCGTTCCTGATTCATTGACTAGAGTGAAACGAAAGAATAATTAATTAAATGGCATTAGTATTAGTACACGAGAGCTTGCCAATAAATTGCATAATCATCATCATTAAAATCTCCTCAAATGTGATTGGTGCATTAGCTGCTTTATTTTTCACTAATCATTCTGTAGAGTTGTAATTGGACAGTGTAATCGGACAGTTGGCTGTAATCAGAAACCTGCAATCAGAAACCTGTAATCGGACAGTTGAAGCAGCCAATCATACTTAGTCCTTTCAGTCAAATCCACCAATCACAGAATCATACTCGTGATTGACAAATCGGACTCTCGCTTCGCTGTCGTCCGATTTTGTTAATCACTCGTATGATTACAGGCCAAATTGGAGTCCACTCAGTTCTATTACTTTCATTAATCATGTTGATCATGGTGGTAACCAGCATTCATCTACCGAGGCTTCGTTAGGAATGTTTCGAACAAGGTTGCCTTGAGTTAAAACCCTCGTTTGCTTTAAAGGTCCTTACTTTCCTTCTGATCCTCAGTTTAATAAAGTGGAGACTAGAGAAAATTAACTTCTATTCGCTCGATTCAGATATTTCACCTTAGTATCTAATACTCGGCTGAATAGTGCTTTTCAAGAGCGCTGATTGGCTAGTTCGGAGGTAATTAACAAGTACCATTCAACTCGGAACAGCCAAATAAGCAAAATCGCACGTCAAGGGTTAGGTTAAAATTTTTCGGTATATTGGGAGATATAAAGTATTGTTTTGGTTTCTGTGTGGTATATACTAAAACAATTATTCACCCCAGCGTCGGTAGAAGTGCTGGATATTACCTCGCAGCTTTGCGGCTCGGTAAATGTCTACCGCGTTTACCCCCATTTCGTTGAAAACTTGTCAATTTCATTTATAATTTATCAAATATCCCCTTCTCATGCTTTACAAGTGTTTGACGCCAACCTTTTTGTCCCGCTAAAAATGTAATAATAAAACAAATGCTTGAAGGCTGATAAACACGGTAGGATCTTTTCGGCTTCAAAATATTGTCGTATAGTTGTCGTGGGACATCTAGATCTGTTCCTTAAATTACTCGATCTCTCGGAATAGCTATTGATCGTGAACAAATATCCATGCATATTTTTGCCCCAAATAGATTTTTTTGTTAATTTAGTGACAAATCCCACCCAAGTGAAGGGTTCATTTCGTGAACGTCGATTGGTTAGCTCTGAGTCAGTTAATTAGTTTAATCAGTCTCTGAACTTTTCATACTAGAGTTGTGTTATTCTTTTATTACAGCGAACTGTGGTTACTTAACGATATGTTACACCTTCAGAAATATTTCCAAATAAACAAATGTACAAAAAATTGTTAAGGGTACCTTCTTATCGAAAGTTTCTGAGTCCTCGCTGCCGTCACATCGTTCAAAATTGCATCCGGGAATACCTTCTCTTGAGACTTCGTTATTCTGTTTTTATTAAAAAGAATAGTAGATTCACGTCTATGGTTAACAAATAGATTCCATTTGACCTACGTCTTTTCAGCTTTGGATCTTAAATGACGTCAAATTGTAGTAAGACTGAATGCACGCTGACGCTTGAATTCGAATTAACCAACTATGGATATTATTCACCATCAAATGGGCATCCAAATCATCGCACAATCTCTTAATTTTTCTCGATTTTCTTACTTAATTTTTTTTTACAAAAACTAGACTGATTTCTTCACCAGGATAACATTTTAAATTGGAAATGAGTGTTAAAGATTTTGTTAACTACGCACTACTTATTACGTGCTCTAAATGGCTAGACAAACGATTTGAACAGGCTAATTGAACTAGTCAGCTCTCTGTACGCTCAAACGCTGCATGCCAAAATTAGATATCACAGGACATTCATTTGGATCATTAAAAGAGGACTAAAGTAGGGGTAGTGAAGTTTAAAATTAAATTTCGTACCTCTTTACATTTGAAACACAGTGATTCACGACAGCTGCACCAAAACCAAAAGAAAAGGCGCAGAACGACGTATGGAATATTGAATGGAACCGGAACAGAGTTGTCTTTGTCGATCCATTCCAGCCACATTTGGGTTCTTGAGAATTTCCACTCTACATCAGCGTTTTTCTGAGAAAAAGCGCATATGTTACGTTTAACTGAGCATTGAAAAAACAGAGAACAACTTGCATCATATACAGAGACTAGAGCTAAGTGGTTGGTGATTTCAATGTGAAGTTAGGGAAATTTCCCTAACTAAAGCTTGCAGGGGGCGTTATCGTCAGACATGTTTGTTAGCGTTGTTAATTTATAGCAGGGGAAAGAGGGGTTTCCTAATGTTGTTTAGTGGAACCGGTACCTTGCATTTAATCATCTCCTTTGCATGTGTCTCTGAAACGATTTCGGCGATCTTCTTTTTCTAATATTTAGTCTGCATTGCCTTGGTGATTTTTAAAAAATGTTTAATGGATAAATGGGTAAGTTTCTGACGAAAGTATGATGCTACGTTGATGGAGAGTACCCCAAGATAATTCGTTTTTTCATTATCTGAATTGATAATGTAAATTGGTCACCTAAAAAGTTTCTACAGGTGACTTTCCGAACGTCAGCTTTACGTCACAGTACCCTTTTTCTTTTCTCACTGACAAAGAGATGATAACGCTCGAGGCATCAGCTTTAGAAACTGGTTACGGTCAGCAATTTATATCATCAACTCAGTTGATAAAACCACATCGTCTTTTAAAAGAAGCTTTTACTGTGATTGTAGAGACACCTAAACTTTTGTGGTTTTCTTTTTGCGTCAACTTTTTAGTTTTTGTCTCTGGTTTGTTTGTAGAATAACCTAGCACAAAAATAACTCTTTAAAATTACCTTGATTTTGTGGAATGAGTCGTTCATCATAGCTATCAGCATGTTGAGGGCAACAAGGCTGGTGCATATGACATAGGCTCCCATAAATAGGCGACCAAAGAAGGTAATGAGAGTGAAGTCTTGATCCCGCACTTTAATGCTATCCTCCTGTTCACCTCCACCAAATAGCAACCAAAACAAGATAGTGAAAGTGTTGGCATGTCTGAAAAAAGGTGTGAGAACGAAATGTTATCTCATTTTTTTTTATGGAAACTAACGTTATAGCCATGGACTAGGCTTTGCTATCAATATGAGTTCATGACTAATCAAATTTTGCAACGGGCAAACAACTTTGAAATATATATAATAGGTGTCGTCAGTTCCAGTTTTATTTGAAAAGAGTCTGTGTCTGTTTATCATTCCTGGGCTCGCAAAGGAGAGTTAAGAGGTAGTAGGGGGAATAAGAATACCCAGTATTCTGGGAAATATTTTAAGTTTTTCAACCATGGCAACATGTTATTAAAATAAATTTTAAGCACGAAACGAAATGGTGTTCAGTAATAGTTTGAAACCGAACTGAGCTCGACAACCACCCATGAGAGAAATCTAAAGATATTCAGGAATACTCACAAAGCAAATGGATGAGAAACTTGGTAGTCAGTGTTTTTGGTGTCCTGCTTTTTGAGCTCTATCTGAGAGGCAACATAGTACGAGTAAATCTTGGCCACCCCAGTAGCAAACGCAAAGTAGAGAAGGAGAAAGATGGCAAGAAACTTAAGGACATCTCTCAGCATTTTGTAAAGTGACAGTTGTAAGGGACCCAGCGTTGAATTGACCTGGAAAAAGTGTGCCAAGTGAAAATAGGCCACGACGGAGGCACTGGCATAAATGGCATCTGCAACGATGTATAATTTTTTTTCAGGCTTCCACTCTTCGTTACCGCCCCACGCGGCCAACCATACAGTGTAGGCCACCACGAATGTGAGGATGATCACTATATCAACAACATTCCACCACTTTGAGAAGTAAATGAAAGCACCTTGCCTCCAGGCTTCCACAATTTCCTGTATAAGTAGGCCGAGGACGAAGTGCATTATAACCAAATCTGTGGGTAGGAGTAAGTAATCAAGTTATACGTAAAGCTTATGTACTCTCTTTGTTCACCTATGAACAAGGATTAATTGCAAACTCCGAAATGCTTGCACTTTGCAGCAGTCCTCTTCTGAATATGTTCCCTAGATCTTGTCAGGTATGAAAACAAAAGGCGGGCGTTGTAGCTCACCTGTTATGATAGCGCTTACGGATATTTCTGTGTAGTATAATTGCTCAGGTGTGTATAGAAATGCACTCACTCCAGTGGCTTTAGGATTGCGCAGTATCTCACCATAATCACCTCGCGCGAGGTGATTATAGCAGGGGCCCATAATATTCCAACGGCTACCTCACGTTTTGTAAATTTTACGATGGAAAATATAATTCTGAGGAGCACAAAAGATGCCACAAAGTTGGGCTTAACTCTTTTCAAAAGAAAGATATGGAGTTTTTCCTAATTGAACAAAATAAACCTGTTAAATTCTAATGGAAACTGGTTACTTATCTCTATACGAGGACTCTAAACAACTGTAATAGGATGGTTTCAACGGCAAAACGAATTTACAACAGAATTCTGAAGCATCTGAACTATTATACTAGACAATTAATCGCCTCAAGCTCATTGAATATAGTTGAAAATACCCTCTACAATCTTACTTTACCCTCAGCAATTAATTGTTAATTATAGCCCACTCATTTATTTCCGACTGATTTAATTGGTTTATTTTTTTTACGTGGTACAAAATCACCAGGCAGTTATCAAGTAAAAAAAAACCCGTTTGCATCAGTATTTGTGCTCCGATTATTTCCGTCGAAACCTCGAGCAACTCCTACGCATCTTTCGTGCTCTCCCAAACTTCCCGCGTGTTTCATATCTCGATGAACGCACGCTGACATATGAACCAATTGTTAAATATTGGGGCTCTGAAACAGTTGGACTCAAAAGCACTCAAGTTCCTCTGGATTTTATTGGTGGGAAGTGGCAAGATAAAATCACGACTTTGTGTCAAGAAATTTCCTCTTACAGTACTTATTTGGATTTTGCGTGACGACTAACTATCAAAATAAAATATATCTTACACAAGTTTCCGTTTCGCCCTTTAAAGAGGCCAAGATTTGAAATGGATTATTCAAATGAAATCAACTTACCAATCCACGTAAGGCCTGCTCCGCCAGGCCCATACTTGTACTCAAAAGATGAACCAAAGATTATAGCCAGAAATATTATGCATGACAAGGTGTGGTTAAGAAACTTCGAGTAAGGATGCTCATACAGAATTCTCAGCCAGTGGCAGTCAAATCCGCAGCACGGGAAATTCTTGCGAATTAACTTAAGAGGGATGTAAAAGGGGATCGTAAGGCTGACCAGTAAAAGTTGGAACAAGCACCAGCCTGCTTTAATCCCGATTCCCCTATTTCGCCAACCAGGATTTCCGTGGTAGATGACTTCGTCAAGAACAAATTGACAGTTTGGGCTTGCCACAAACTGAAAATCAAGTAGAACAAAAGTGAAACTGCAGTCAAAATTAAATTCCTTGCGAGTGACTTTTTACAAAAGAAGGCGTGAAATAATTCCAATGTTTGTCCATGCTCGACGATAGACAACGATTGGAAAGTGTTGGTGAAATGTTTGGTTTATCATGAGAAAATCCACTTCCCTGAATTGATGCCGAGATACAGTATCATCGACAGGTTTGAGAATCGCTTGGTTGCTCATTATCGAGGGCAAGACAGCTCTTGGAAAAAACATACCACTTTAGATTTGCATTGAAATCCAATTTTATATTCAGCCATTCTCTTATTCCGATCGAGGTTAATTTAATGTTTGCAAGCGAGGTTTCGTACAAGGATGATACCATCAAAATAAACCGAAAAAGGTTTAAATTTGCCTCTGCCTGACCACAGTAGTTTAATGCGTTTTTAGTGCTGCTGTCGCGTAAAATGACTGAAATTTTCTGACCGGCGCCACCCTTAAAAGTGTTCTGGGTGGTCATCTTAGAATGCATAGAGGCGGAGAGCCGGGAACGACTGAAAATATACAGATAAATGGAGTGTACCTCACGAAATTATAAGAAATGATCTGTTATTCAGAGACACTGTTGAAATTAAAAGACGTTAAGTCTTCGAAATGTCATTTTCCCTTCCCTGTCTTTTCCTCTATGTCAAATACGTCTAATGTTTACGATATATGAGATAGATCCTGCATACATAATGAGCTAAATAATAGATCAATTCCTTACTTTCGCAAATTAAAATCGAAAATTCCGGCTCAAAATTCTTCATGACAAGCGAAAATTTTGTTTTAAAGAGGTATTCCTTTTTATTTCGTAGGCAGGGCAGTGTTTATGCTTTAAACAAACACTGAAACTTTGGATGCAACTTGCATCCAAAGTTTCAGTGTCTATTTACTGTGTTGAACACACAGATATTTAATCAACATGCAAGACGATACCCGACTACAGAAAAACTCCTTTTTTCTTTTGGAGCGCGTGCGCATTCCAAACACTGTGATTGGCAGCTGTCAGAAACACTACATCTCTCCCCTTCTTGATTATAAACTTTTAGATACTTGTATATCTAAAAGATCGACTTAAACAACGTATCTCTAATAGCTAAAAACGAGAAACTGGAAGATGTTTAATTGTAACAAAATCCAATTGCATTAGTTGGGCTTGGAGAACTTGATGACTTGTCAATTTTGGAAACTTTGGTGACCAGGGTTCTACTGTTAAATCTTCGTCTGCCCGCTCTTGTGTTATCTTTTAAGTATGCCTAATATGACTTGGGGCAACTTTAAACATGGATGAGCTCCGCGTGACAGTTTGGTTCCCATCGCTTGTCGTAACCATAGATCCATTTTTCTTAAACCACGAGAGGTACTGGACTGAACGGGGGGCCTAGCTTGTTGCGTTTTGGTAGCTTGATTAGAACTGTGTCTCTCCTTGACTCCTAACTTTTGGTCTGCATATGTTTTCATCTTCATTTTCTGTTCTGCATCCCTATCGGTCATGTTCTTCTGTTTCTCAAGAACTGGTGGTGTCACTTCTGGTAGAGAAGTCTTAAGCTTCCTCTAGTTAATCCACGAGAGTTCTTTTTGATAGGTGCGCTATATAAATACTGGTTATTATTATGTTAAGTGCTTCACACGATGAGATGTCAGTGGTCAAGTGAGTTGTCGCTAATACTGTAGTAGAAACTTATGGAGTCCTTGCTTCCAGTTCTTGTGCCTAACGGTGGCGGTTCTCACGCATTTCTCTAGTGTCTTCATGAAACGCTCCACTTCGCCATTTGCCCTTGGCCAAAGAGGCGTGATTTTGTGGTGGTGAAAACCCAGATGTTCAGCAAAGTTCTTGAACTCCATGCCATTAAAGGGGGGTCCATTGTCACTCTTTAAGACGTCAGGAATTCCTTGTCTAACAAAAATTGCGTCAAGCTTCGGGATGGTGGATCTAGCAGAAGTGAATGTGACAATTTCAACTTCTCGGAAACGACTGTATTCGTCTATGACGACCATGAGGTACTCTCCAGAAGGGCGTGGTCCTAGAAAATCCATCGCGAGTGTTTTTTATGAGCGTTTGGTAGCGGTGTTATCCTTGGAGGTTCGAGTCGTTCTGCCTTGCTAGTAGTTGCTACTTGGCATGGTAAACAGTTGTTGACTTTCTCCTTAACCACCTTGTCTACACCGTGAAACCAAACTTTTTTCTCTGATGAGGCGTTTTGTTTTCGTGATTCCTTGGTGCCCAGAGCTAGGTCCACGGCTCTGTCTCTTAGTGCTTTCGGGACTACGATCCTGTTTCCCCTCAGTACAGTTCCATGGTAGACCAACAGTTCATCTTTCACATTTCTGTACTCCTGTACTTCGGGATGTGTCCACTGGTCAGTCTGGACGGCCTTCATAAGTGCTTGGAGCAAAATGTCCTTCTCCGACTCTAACTTGATTTCTTGCAGCGTCTTTTGGCATTGCCCGGTTGCATACCTAGTTCACATAATCTTCTGCAATGTTGCGCTCCTCTCTATCTATGTTACATGGATGGCGGCTCATAAAATCGGCTGGATTCCCAGCGTCTTTGCCAGGTCGGTAGATGAGTTGACAGTTGTAGGGCATGAGCCTCAGCTTCCATCTGTCGATACGCGCTAACGTTGGCTTGTGGTAATGATGAACTCTCATCCATACAAGTAAAGATGAAAATGTTCGATTACTCCCAGTATTTCCCTCTCGGTTTGAGAATATCTGCTCTCAACGTCACTGAGTACCTGGCTTGCGTAACTGATAACTTAACTATCCTGCACTAAAAATCCTCCGAGTCCGACCGGGCTCCCGTCGACTATCACTTCAGTCCTGAGTCTTGGTTTAAAGTATGACATCACGTGATTCTTGGTCATGCTATCTTTCAACTTGTCGAATGCTTGTTATTGTTCTTCGGCCCACTGCCATGCCATGTCTTTCTTGGTTAACAGCCGTAGAGGGGCAGTTATCGTGGCATAGTCTGGGATGTAACGGGACACGTATTGAGCCAACCCCAGTAGAGACTTCACCTCGCTGACACCTTCTGGTTTGCTCATGTCAATGATCACCTTGATCTTGGCTGAAAATCTGTCCGTAGAACTTGATCTCACTCCTCGACAAGGCGCATTTCTCCTTGTTCAGGCGCACGCCAAGTTGCTGGAGCCGCTGTAGTACGCCACGGAGGTTCTCATCATGTTTCTTCTAAGTTTTTCTTCTGAGGCCTGTGAGTATTTCCTCGGTTGTGTTCTGGAAGATCTCGGATGCTGCGTTAATTCCAAACACGAGGCGCTTGTATCTTCGGAGTCCGACGTGTGTGCCGGAAGTGGTAATATAGCGGCTCTCTGTTGCCAGCTCCGGTTGGTGGTATCAAGACGAAAGGTCTAACTTGCTGAAAACTGTTGCTCCGTTGAGGTCAGCAACCAGATCGTCTATGGTCGACATCAGGTGTTTTTCTCGTTTAACAGCCTTGTTGGCCTCTCGCATGTCTACACATATTCTCACTTGATCAGAGCTCTTGGGGACTATAATAATAAGGCTCACCCAGGGCGTTGGGCCTGTCACGGTCTCGATGATGTCTAGCTCTTCTGATCGCTTTAACTCCATCTCGACATCCTTTCTGACATGGAAGGGAATTCGACGGTGCGGTTGTTACTTGGGTATGACGTCAGGGTCTATGTGAAGCTTGATGACTTTTCCTTTTACTTTGCCGATTCCACCGAGCAGGCTTTCTAAATCTCCGTTGACGGGGGACCGGGGACTGGTCACGTCAGGTTTGACTTGGTTGATAATCTTGAGCCCGCCAAGTTTTGTAGCGGTGTTAATACCCAGGAGGTTTCCTGAAGCACCTCTGATGACATGCAGGGTTGTCCATGTGCTATTGGCGTTAGCGAATATTTCGGCCTCAATAGTTCCCAGATCAGGTAGAGGTGTGAATAATCCATAGGGGAAAATTCTGCGCTTGGTGACTTCTGGTACTTTCCGTTTGTATAACTCCCTAAAGGTGCCTTCGTCCATTAGATCGACCGATGCACCGGAATCGACCATCATTTCTATTTGTTTTCCATCGATCTTGACTTTGCAAGTTGGTTGCTTGTCACCACCTATCGTGTAAACGTATTCGTCATTTTCAGCCGTGTCTTCAAACGTGACGTGTTTTGCTGACTCAGGTGGATTTGGTGACTCAAATGGTTTTCTGCAAACACGGGTAAAATAGTTTAGTTTGCCACAGAATTTGCACTCCTTGTTTTTCGCAGGGCATGAGTCTTTGTGAGGGTATGGTCCACTACAGTTCCTACATTTACCATCGTCTTTTCGGGAGTTGCTGCGATTGTGTGACTCGTAGCGAGTGCGTGACTCTTGGCGATTTTGTTGATGGCGCTGTTTCCCTTTGAGATGTGTTGAAGTTC